>NW_026712882.1:3235000-3835000 GCF_030625045.1 Achroia grisella | reverse complement strand
CGCGATGACTGCGAACAGGGATGAATGGAAGCGAAAAACATATTACGACGACCACAAATAAATGGGATAAGGATAAAGCAGATGATGATGATTTAAACATGTTTAACTAACGACACGGAAACTAGCGACAGCGGGCTGGCAACCGAAAGGATCCACCTTTCGGTTTCGCTATATTTATATGACCGCCATTCATCCTGATCATCTGGATAAATGGCGGTCTTCCACAGTACGGTTTTCTAGAAACTTTTTGCCTCGCACAACCACATTGTGGAATCACCTTCCAGCAATGGTATTTCCGAACCGATACGATATTGAAACCTTCAAGAAAAGAGCTTATTCCTTCTTAAAAGGCCAACAACGTATTTGCAATTCCCCTGGTGTTGTGGGTGCTCATGGGCGGCGGTAATCACTTACCATCAGGTGAGCCGCATGCTCGTTTGTCCCCTGTGTTATAAAAAAAAAAATCCCGCTTCTTTATAATTAAACAAATATATAAACAGGATATTTACCGTAATGGTATTATCTATGAGCTCCTTATATATCTACGCTGTTTTTTTTTTTAATTTTTTTTTTTATATTTAAATACATTTTTCCACAGACATATTCGTCCGTACCTTTTTTAATTTACTTTAATATTATAATATTTATTTAATTTCCATTTTTGTACAACTCCAGCCGAGATGTTACAATTTGCCTAACAGTGGCACCGAGGCAGACCTTATCCGTCTGGCCCAGAACCACCGCTGGCCGGCCGGGTGAGAATACACATTATGAATTCTTACACTGCATATACAATTATATGAAATCTTATTTTCTATTATCTACGCTGTTATATACATCTTGCAGTGGTATGTATGGGGATAGGTAGAGCAGGGAAATTACAGGATAGCAATACACAATACATACCTTATGAGAGGCCTATGTCCAGCAGTAGACTGCACTGGGCCGATGATGATGAATACATAAAATTGTACATATACAACAGATAGTTTATAGTATTGTAGTCCTTTAGAGTGGTTCATGGCGGCGTGGTTCATGTCCGAGTATATAGGCCAAGGTTAGCACGTTAGCATATCTTGTTTTTTATTTCAGAAAAAAAATAGAAATTTATTGTTAAGTAATAACATGAATTTATAAAATTATAATAACAATCTACACAAATTATGATTTCGGAAGATTGCTATCCGCTGTACCATTACATCTCCCCTGTCAACACCTACAACCCTTTTTTGCATTAAGAACTAGGCTACTTTAATTAAAATTGGTACATAGATAGTCTAGAGTTTAGACTATCTATGTACCAAATTTTTTTTTTTAATATAATAATTTTTTTTTTAGGACAATTCACACAGCGCCATCTAGACCCAAGTTAAGCTAGCTAAAGCTTGTGGTATGGGTACTAGATAACTGATACAAATACATAGATATTTTTTTTTGTAAATACATACATATTATATATAGAAAACACCCAGACCGATACAAACAATCATACTCATGAATACAAATGTTTGTGCCGTGCGAGGAATCGAACCCGCGACCATTGGTCGTAAAGCGGTGTACTAGACCGCTGGACCACCGAGGTCGTCAATTACTAAATAATTTAAATCGGTAGTTTTAGCGTGAACGTATGATAGACAGACAGAGTTACTTTCGCATTTATAATATGCGAACAATTCTATTACTAAGCTAAGAAATTATTGGCAGCAAAATTTTTGAATAGACATAACATTTTTTTTTAATCTACCGCTCATTCGGAATGCTGTCTCATCACAAGAAGAACAAGCAAGAAACTTGTGTGTTGCTCTTTTAAATAATTTATTCTTACTTACAATTTAAGTTTAATTGTGTGAATACAAACCACCGATTAGCACTAATTCAATGAAATAATAAAATAGAAAAAAAATTCAGTATACAACAACTGGTTAAACAATTAATAAGAGAAAATAAGTCATAGTGATTAGAGCAGACCAGTCCACACAAGCAGCACCCGTTCACGAGTATGACGGATGAGCCAGCCACCACTGCGCTCGACCATATTTTAGGGAGCCCATTGCCCCGGCCCACCACGCCGAATATATGGTGCCAGGTAGTTCATTCACCGAGTCATCTGTTGTAGTATAAATCTAAATATAGTCTAATAATGACCCTAGCACTGAGTCATATAATGATGAGACGGAAACTGGGAGCCGGGTTCACTAATTGGTAGTACGGTCTAAAGACAGCTCATTCCCGATCTTGCTCTTAAAGTTTCGTCATCGCACACTACTTTATAGATCTAAATAAGAAATAACTAAAATCAAATCAAAATATCTATTTTCGATTATTATACAAAGATATCAAATTTGTAATTACAAATTATATAAAACTGCAGCATTTCGTGGAAGATTTAAATATACTGCGGTTAAACATACCTTACTTCCGATGGTCGCGGGTTCGATTCCTCGCACGGTGCAAATATTTGTA
Source organism: Achroia grisella (assembly GCF_030625045.1). NCBI lineage: Eukaryota > Metazoa > Arthropoda > Insecta > Lepidoptera > Pyralidae > Achroia > Achroia grisella. Next base: position 3,832,537 of record NW_026712882.1, on the reverse strand, counting down.
TTCATGAGTATGATTGTTGGTATCGGCCTGGGTGATTTCTATGTATAATATGTATTTATTTAGTGGAAGATTTAAATATACTGCCACGAAGTGCTGGAACATATGACCACCCCCTATTCAAAATACTATTCAGTCAGTTTCGTCTTTAAACATAATTTTAAAAAATATTTACACCAAGTACAAAAATCTTAAACGTGGCAGATAAATACAGTAGTTATATATACATATATATTGATTAAATAAATAAATATATCAAGCTATATTACATTACACAAAAGTGTTTCTAACAACACTTTTACGAAATTTTATACTTATTTATCACACATTTTTCTATTTATCACACATACTATAATTTAGAATAGAATAGAATAGAAAATTTATTCAAATAAACTTACATTGAAGCACTTTTGAATAGTCATTACATTTTTTTAATCTACCGCTCATTCGGAAAGCTGTCTCATCAGAAGAAGAACGAGCAAGAAACTTGCGTATTGCTCTTTTAAATAATTTTATTATTACTTTACATTTTTAAGTTTAAGTGTGTGAATACAAACCACCAATTAGCACTAATTCAATTAAATACTCAAATAGTAAAAATATTGAATATATAACCAACTGGTTAAACAATTAATAAGAGGAAATCAGTCATGGTGATTAGAGCAGATTCATCCATTTAACTCAATCTTCATTTTATATATTGGAATTCATCACGAGTGCTATTTCTTTTTTTTTTCAAGTGGCTCCACTGAAAATCAGCGCTGTAGTGACACGCCGCGGCACCAGCTGAGTGGAGGCCCTTTCAGCTCATGGCGAAATATTAGATAGTTTTATGTTTTCTTTTTTACTCTGTACTATGATGCTGAATAAATAATGAGTATTATTATTATTATAACTTATTGAATCGAATTAGATGTTATTTTTGCGAAAGTCCATTTCACTACTTGATGAAACTGGACTACCGTTACGACTCTAATAGTCGTCTCTGTTAGACGGCGACTAAACCGCGCCAGTCACTAGGCTTCCAAGTTATATCCGAACTATTCAATGCCTGATGATACCTCGTTCAGAGTCGAAACACGTGTCGTAATATGGGTGTAGACTCACTAACGGTCGGAATTTGATCACCATCTGTATCTTCATTACAATTATTTACCATTTTTTATTGCACACAATATCTTTATTCATATAGGTCTATTACAGAATCTTATGATATGTCAAATCTACCGTCAGTTCAGAGTACTTTCGAGTTAAGAAAAACGGACAAAAAATCTCAGATTTTATTTTTTTCAAATGTGTTTGTTAATTTATGATAATAGAATGGTGCACCCGTTTGTGCTAACGGTTAACTAGCGGGGCATCAGAGGATGGTCATAAGGTGAACATGAGGTTAGGTCAGTTAGTTCACCGTGGCAAATTCACCTGCTTTTAATTTATCATGATGGTTTCCAGGAGAACTGCTTGGAAGTCACCCAAATATGTCCACTTTACTCACAATCCCCTTCCCCCTATGGTAACGTGTTACATGATACCCCTCCGTTCGATCCCCCGTCCAATTCAAACGGGGATCGAAATTACGACGGCCTGAGGCGAGGTTCGAACCCCTAGCGCTGGCCTCAGACTAAACTCGTACCCGTCAGGCAGGAGTTGGCCTTCAGCCGCTCCATAAGTCCTTCCGCGGGTTTGGAGTGCCATCTGCACTCGCCCCCTAATGTCCGGTGAAGCTGTAAAGACCAGCTGCGGCCAACATGACTTTGACGTGCGGTGGTCCTCAGCGAAAAAAAAAGGCATATCACCTTTTTTTTTACCGCTGAGGACCGCCGCACGGACTGTCGAACTCATACCGGCTAAAAACCTGACGGTTAGACCTCCTAAAACATATCATGGCATAGAAACGGTTTCACACTAGCGCAAGACATGCCATAACGTGGTTTTTTTAATAAGTAAAAATAGGTACACCTTAGGCTATCTGATTTTTTTATTATAACTGCCTGCTTTTTTTTCCTTAAATTAAAAAAAGACATGTAAAGAGTCTCTGTCGGGCCCTAATAAAACATAGCTAACTTACATCGTTTATATTCCCATTTATAGCTAAAAGCAGGTTTAATATAAATGCAGTAAAACGAGAGTTAACTGGTTTAATTCAATTAACAGTTTTGTTATATCCTCGTATTTATTGCTTAAACCTATTAAGTGGATACTATTTTGAACCTTTTTTCTTCATTATTTAAACACTAGCTGTACACGCGACTTCGTCCGCGTGGAGTTCAACTTTATTTTTCTAAAATAAAGGTAGGCTAACTTACTCATTATTACATCAGCTTCCTGCCAATAAAAATTCCGTTAAAATCGGTCCAGCCATTTCAGAGGTTAGCCGGAACAAACAGACAGACAGACAAAAATTGTTATTTTGGTATATACCGTATTTATATCCATGTGCATGTAGTAAAAAGCGGTTATTTCAATATTACGAACAGACACTCCAATTTTATTTATAAGATACTAGCTGTCCCGGCAAACGTTGTTTTGCCTTAAAATAAAAATAAAAATTTAGGGGTGGACTACCCATAACATTTAGGGGGATGAAAAATAGATGTTAGCCGATTCTCAGACCTACTCAATACGCTCACAAAATTTCATGAGAATCGGTCAAGCCGTTTCGGAGGAGTATGGGAACGAAAACTGTGACACGAGAATTTTATATATAAGATATAAATTATTTCTTACGTATTCAAGTCTATAAGATATTTATAATATTTTATGTAGCCTGAATTAAATAAATAAAATAAAGTAACGGGACGGAGCTAGGATACGAACAAAATTCTTTCCATATTGAGGAGACGGTGGGTTTCTTCTGGCCGCTGCGAAGAATTAGGATTTCCCCAGCTGTGCATTGATCTGCGAGACTTCCCACGAGGACAATGAACGAGTCAGGCCTTTGTGGTCAAACATTGCAATGACCTCTGCCTCCGTTGTGGCGATTTGATTCGCTACCAATCTATTGATCTTTAATTGAACTGGCGGCCAAATCACCAAAACATAACAAACAATGTTAGTTTCATTGTAAATGGAATAGCAAACAATATACAACCTACTTGATGGTATTTAAAATCAATCTGAGTTTATACACGTAGCACCTTTGGAGCTCTTGTGTACATTATTATTTGAAATGTGTATAATTTTAAAAATTAATATATATAAATTAATAATAAATTTGAAAAGTGTATATTTATTTGAAAAAAATACGAGCTGAGTTTCTTGTCAGTTCTTCTCATCTCGATATCATTCCGAACTGACGGTAGATTTGACATATCATAAGAGTCTGTAATAGACCTACATGAATAAAGATATTTTGAATTAAATTTTTTATCAACATCCCTACCGTCCAGTACAACTCAATCTAAATATATAGAACTCAAAGGTGACTGACGTAGTGATCTATCAACGCACACCCCAAACCACTGGACGGATCGGGATGAAATTTGGCATGCATGTAGATGTTATGACGTAGGCTAAGAAAGGATTTTGATTAATTCTACCCCCAAAGGGATAAAATAGGGAATGAAAGTTTATATGAAAGTTTATCAATTTTAAACACATTGGGCTGAGACTTTGCATGCATAAAGCTACTATGACATAGGCATCCCTTAAGAAAGGATTTTGATAAATTCCACCCCTAAGGGGATAAAGTAATGCGAGCGAAGCCGCGGGCAAATGCTAGTTTGTATATATTGTAGAAACTAGTTTTTGCCCGCGGCTTCGCTACCATCCACTTCGGCCACTTGACGGTATTCGAACTCAAACTGAATTTGTACACGTAGCACCTTTGGATCTCTTGTGTACATTAGACTTTTTATCAACATCCCCACCGTCCAGTACAACTCAATTTATACACATCAACTATTCCCTACCATCCACTTCGGCTAGCTACCTCACTTGAGAAGAACTGGCAAGAAACTTTACTGATACAATAAGAGAGGAATTAAGAGAGCCTGCCACATAAGATGAGGTAGTGCAATTAATAGAGCCTACCACATAAGATGAGGTAGTGAGTTAGTAGTTTGAGTTTGAATAACGTCAAATGACCGATGTGGATGGTAGGGATATATGTACAAATTAGCTTTTGCCCGCGGCTTCGCTCGCATTAATTTATCCCCTAAAGAAGAAGATTATTTATATGTTAGCTGTCCCGGCAAACGTTGTTTGCCATATAAATTTAGGTAGGTACTAATGTCGCTTATAAAAAATAGGGGTTGGCGGTAGAAGGGTTAAAATTTAGGGTTGTATGTAATTTTAGAGATGATGACAGATGGACTGACATTATAAGAACGGCTACACAGCAGTCCATTGTACAATGTTCTCGTGCAGGCAAAAACCGTACCAGATGGAGACAAATTGCAAGGAGCTCTGTCGCCAAGGACCACAACGATACCGTACCACAAGATATACCATCATAAAAGCCACTACCACTCTGTCAATAGTGAACGACTGAAGAAGAGATATAATTTTAATATACAAAAATAAAAATAGTCCAAAAAATAAATGTTAGGGATGGACCACCTTTATCACTTAGGGGTATGAAAAAACGATTTTTATTAAATGCTAATAAAATTTAATAAAAATCGGTCAAGCCGTATAGGAGAAGTATGGTAACTAATTTTGTGATACGAGAATTATATATATAAGAAAATTATGCAGAGAATATATTTGAGAATTGTTACAAACAATGTTAGTTTTTTTTGCAAATGGAATAGTAAACAATTATACAGCCTACTGGACTCAATTATTACACATGTTCTATGTGTAAAAATTGAGTCTTGACAATTATACAAAATTAAATATTCAATAATTTAAAATTAAAAGAAACAACCAAAACAGTTGGTCTCTTTGGTAGTTTCTTTGATGGAAGGGATGGGAAGATGTTGCTAGGGACGTGATAGAGTGTGAGGTCTCTGAGGTTGATATCTGGGACAGGATGAAGTAGCGGACAAAAATAAGGTAAGCTGACCCCTCCACCATGTAAACTACATATAAATACAGCTATATCCCATAGCTGTATTTATATATAGCTTATATGTAGCTGTATTTATATGTAGTTTAAAGGGACCCCTTTTAATAATATATTTTAGTCATTACATTATATTTTTTAAGCTTTTTAATTTTAGGTTCTTAGTTGTACAATTAGGTTATGTAAATAAATTGATAATATTTAGTTTAAATTATTAAATAAATATTTTTATACCACAAAGATTACTTAAATGATAATGTATTTATGTGATGGATTGTAATAATAAATTCTATTTTTATTTAGACTCAGTATCTTAATGTAATTGTCATAATAATTGTATAATAATTAAAATTATGTTATTTTAAATTAAATTAAATTAACACAATTTTCCTTAATGTCGGCATTCAGTAAATATTATTGTAATTTACACGCCAGAAACCACTTGTTTGGAGGAATGATAATTTTAATACCTTTATGTGCACATGAGCTAATCCGCGAAATTTCGTCTGCCTTTCAATTCCCCACCTTTTACAATATTTTTCATTGCAGCTCCGCTCCTATTGGTCGTAGCGTAATGTTATATAGCTTAAAGCCTTCCTCGACAAATGGACTAACCAACACAAAAAGAATTTTTCAATTCGAATCAGTAGTTCCGGAGATTAGCGTGTTCATACAAACAAACAAACTTTTCAGCTTTATAGTGTTAGTATAGATGTTCAAGTAAATAAATTGGATTTAAATTACTACATGTCTAAATTTAACTTATTTTATTGAGATTTCTAAAATAAAACAAATTCGGTCCAGTCATTTCAGAGATTAGCAAGAACAAACAGACATACATACAGTCATCCTTGTTAATGTAAATATAATTAAATCAATATTTATTTAAAAGAGCAACACACAAGTTTCTTGCTCATTCTTCTTCTAAATGAGCGGTAGAATAAAAAAACTTGACTATTCAAAAGTGCTTTATATTAAGTTTATTTGAATAAAGATTATTTCTATTTCTATTTCATTTTTTATGTACCTACCGTATCTACTTTCATGTGCATATAATAATTAAATCAATATTTATTTAAAAGAGCAACACACAAGTTTCTAACTCATTCTTCTTCTGATGAGTCTCTATTCCAAATGAGCGGTAGAATAAAAAACTTGACTATTCAAAAGTGCTTTATATTAAGTTTATTTGAATAAAGATTATTTCTATTTCATTTTTTATGTACGTACCGTATCTACTTTCTAGTAGTGAGAAGCTGTTACTTTGAAATTACAAACGCACACTTCAATTCTACTTATTTGTATTCATTCATTCATAATTTAAGAGCTACGCTCTTGTCGGTGGAGCTCTTGCCACTTTCCGCGATCTTCCATCATGCTCTTTAATTCTTGATACGACACAACTCCCACGACTTATTTGTATAGGTGAAGGAAAATAATGCATAATTGGATGATGGTATTTCTGTTCGTGTTTCATGCCATTTTGGGATTTGTATCGGTTTTTTTCTTATGAACTGGAAATTTATGACTAGGCGAGTTGCCACGGCATCTTTTATGACTACATTTGTATTGTATTATTTGAAAGTGAAAAATCGGAAATGTGGTAATACCAAACCGCAATACCGTAATATAATTACGATTGTATACATTTATATGTTAATACATCTAAATGTACTAATTAGGTAACAAGCGCTAGGTGACACTTTAGTTCCTATTAAGTCATGTGTTCCATTTTTTTTATTTAGATGTTGGTAATACTTACAGTATTAGTAGTAATATGTATATAGTTAGGTGTCTACTTCCCTTTATCGATATCGATATCGATCAAATACAAAAGGGATAATTTCGATTACAATTTGCTATAATTGTTAATTATATTAATTATATTTTATTCTATTCGTTGCCCGTATTGCTCTCTTTTGTATTTATACAACACACACACACATAGGCTCTTATGTGTGTGTTTTAATTCAGAACCTGTTATCTACAATCATTTTGTAATCAATGATTTCTCTATACATTCATCAATTCGTTCACTAAAATTCATATTTAAAACCAGTGATTATGAATGTTATTTTTAAACTGTAACTAACATATAGTAATTTTTGTAGCTGTGACGTGGTCGAGTGGAATGAGTAGTCATGCTCACTAAAATGTCCAGACATGTGGCGGCGTGGTGGGCCGGGTCATTGGGCTCCCTAAAATATGGTCGAGTGCAGTGATGGCTGTCTGTCATACTCGTGAACGGGTGCTGCTTGTAGGGACTGGTCTGCTCTTATCACTACGACTGATTTAATCTTATTGTATATTTATATTTGACCCGAAAAATTAGTGCTGGTTGGTAGCTTCTATTCACACGTTTGGACTTGTAAATGTAAACTTACAAGGCTTATTTAAAAGAGCAACACACAAGTTTCTTGCTCGTTCTTTTTGTGATGTCTCTTTCAAATGAATGGTAGATAAAAAACAAATTGTTATGACTATTCAAAAGTGCTTAAATTAAGTTTATTTGAGTAAATAATTTTCTATTCTATTCTAAACTTTCGTGTTTAATATACATTATTTATATTATTAATCGGGTCTAAACACGAACAAATTTTAAGGCAAATAAAGGTATTTACCTCTCTCGACGTTTCAATAGCCAATAAGTGTACGGATACAGTGAGTGCTGTGTGTCGCGAACTTTCGTTGAACAATCTAGTGACGGTAGATGAAAAAACTGCTGTCACCTATCTACATTGACATCGCTGGTACTCCACTCAGCTCGTGACCGCGGCTAATGCAACCTAGTCGAAACATCGAGAGAGGTAAATAGCTTTATTTGCCATAAAATTAGTTCGTGTTAAGACCCGGTTAATAATACAAAAACTGGTTATGATGACCCTGATGCCGGCCACCGATGGTTCAGGGAGAGCACCCCAAGTAGTGCCCGTGACTTGTGACACGGGTGTAGGTTTAAAGGGCCCTTTTAGAATGCATTAACACTCACCTTCACTACTTGTGGTATCCTCTCAGTAATAAACCCCCCAATGCCTACAATATTCACAATTACATATCTCTTATTTGTTTTTATAATAATAAACACTCCAAACTTTTCGCTCCAAAACTCCCGCTACGTCAGTCCATTATATGCCATAGTGATGCCATTTCCTACGTTTTTATATTCTATTGTTTCTAATATTTTAATGTAACTTACCATAAATGTCTAACTATATTTTAAAATGCACACCTTCAATCTTAAATTTGCAAGTCTTATGTTACGTTTCCATTCAGCCGCTTCCCCTGCCACTCGCGCTGTCGGAAATATTGCCGGGCGACGACTGAGTGAGAGGGCTGAATGTAAAAACACGCTGCCACTCGCGCTGCCAGTCCTTTGACTCGCGCACGAAAAACCGACAATCGAGGGAGCGCCAGGCAGCGCGAGTGGCATGAGAAGTGTTTCCACTCGTGTTTACACTCTCGCGCTGCTCACTTCCCTGACCACTCGGGCTGTGTGTAAATTGGGCATTAGAATATATATGCGTGAATGAAAATTCCTACGTTAATAATTTTAATAGTCTCTGCATTTGAGTCAGTATGCAAATCACGAATCAGTGAGGGCGTGAGTCAAAAAGGTTCCAAGAAACGGGAGGAATGCATCTTGCAGATTCTCGCACGCACCACGGATGCACCTGACAGGGTTGACAACCTTTCAAAACTCAGTATTGTAGGAAGTAATAAAAAAATCTGATTAACTCTTATATATTAGCTGAATTTAGCTCTTTAACCTCGTACGTTATAATATTTAAACTGATTTTCTATCTAACTTAAGATAAGTATAGATATAAAATTGAAGAACTTATAAATGATAATAATGACTTTGTAAAAATTATCTAACTTAAAATTCATGGCGCTGACAATGTTATCTGATTGAACAGAAATTAAGTGCGTAGCGGTTTCTATGTTGACTGTCGCATGCCTAATCCTTGTTAATGTAAATATAATTAAATCTATATTTATTTAAAATAACACACAAGTTTCTTGCTCATTCTTCTTGTGATGAGTCTGCATTCCGAATGAGCGGTAGAATAAAGAATCTTGACTATTCAAAAGTGCTTATATTAAGTTTATTTGAATAAATTTCTATTTCTATTTCGTAACTTTTTTTTTAAATTATTCCAATACCGTCTTTACAGCTTCACTGAATAATAAGAGGTTAGTGCAGATGGTACTCCAAGTCCAAGGAAGTACTTATGTAGTAGCTGAATCCTCCTGCCTTACGTATACGACTTTAGTCTGAGGGTACCGTTAGGGGTAGTAATTTCGATCCCCGTTTGAATTTGACGGGGGATCGATCGGATGACAAAACTCTTATGATTTAACAAACTTGTATTATTAGGAAATTTGTTAAATAAATGGCGAAAATGAACTCGTACCTAAGTTAAAAAATCTCGTATTTTTATAAGGATCCTCGTACAGTTGGTAACCCTATCATATCCTTCACTACACCTACCACTCTTCATTAAAGGTATTTGTACTTTTTTATGTATCTGCATATTTTTGACCTTTTGCTACCTCCAATTGCTGTCCCCTGTCTGTTCGCTTAGATCTTTTAAACTTCTTTATGCAGTCTTTTTAACTTTCTTTATGCAGTTTTCAGCAATAGATAGAGTGAATCAAGAGAAATGTTTATATGTATAACACATGTGCACCCGTGCGAAGCAGAGGCGGATAGTTAGTTTTATATGTCAGAATATTGACCATGAATATATTATCACTAGTTTTTGCCCGCGGCTTCGCTTGCGTTAATTTATCCTCTTAGGGGTGGAATTTATCAAAATACTTTCTTAGCGGATACCTACGTCATAGTATCTTTATGCATGCAATGTCTCAGCCCGATCGGTTTAAAATTGACAAACTTTCACCCCCTATATTATCCCCTTGGGGGTAGAATTAATCAAAATCCCTTCTTAGCGGATGCCTACGTGGCTGAAATTTGGCATGCAGGTAGATGTTATGCATCTACCTGCATGCCGAATTTCAGCCCGATCCGTCCAGTGGTTTGGGCTGTGCGTTCATAGATGTTCATGTCAGTCACATTTGAGTCTAATATATTTAGATTATATTAAATTATTTAAGAGTAATTAAAAAATTTAAAGCAATGTTTAAATGTTTTTAAAATAAGTCATTTTGAAATAAAAATAATAGTAATAATAATATTTTATTTCATTAGTAGCTCTTATACTATTTACCATAAGATTACTGTCACCTAGTTTACCATTGCAGTTATAAAAAAGTAAGAAAAAGATTTAGCATTTAAGGTGACTTCATGGCTTTGTACTCATATGGTACCCACCATAAACGCGAAAGTTTGTGAGTATGGATGAATAAATCTATGGATGGATGTAAAGTTTCATTAAAATCCGTTTCATTTCAAACACTCTTTCACGCAAAAACTACTGATCGGATTTTAATGAAACTTTACAATAATGTAAGCTATAAGCTGTAAGCTATATTAAGCATCACAATAACATAGGCTACAAATTTGAAGCGGGTGAAACCTCGGGCACAGCTTGTATCTAATATATTTTAACTTCTCTTTCTTTTACATGCACTCTTATCTGTTTTTTTCTGATATTACACAGAACGCTCGTCAAATCTTTTATTCCTTTTATAAATATTTACATGTTATTTTAATAAAAATATCTTTTTTATTTAATCTTTTATTCTTTTTGTAAATATTTACATGATATTTTAATAAAAATATCTTTTTTATGTAATCTTTGATTCTTTTTATAAATATTTACATATTATTTAAATAAAAATACCTTTTTTATGTTATCTTTTATTCTTTTTATAAATATTGACATATTACTTTGATAACGATATCATCTTTTTGTATATTTTTTTTTACTTTTTATAGGCTCTTTTGAGACGAACACACTTAGTTTTTAATTCACTTTAAAAACCGTCACAAATTCAAATTTTCAAGTTTTTGCCCGAAACCGTCCCTTAATTTTTGGTATCGTTTTCCGTCTGTAATATACAAATACTTAGAAAGGGTGATTTATATGCTTGGTCTAATTAAATCCGGCGAGACGTAGAAAGAAAAGCTTCCCCGAATATCGACCACCCCGCTTACACACACCCATTGCTGCAGCCTCCGATACTCGGAACTGATCAAAGAGCGGATGTCTCCAGAACAACCACGCTGATTTATAACAAACGGTTACACAAAAGGATTTTTTTCGCACTCTCGTCTTTTTAGATCGGCCGCACTGAGATGGAAAGCGGGTGAGTCAAATAACAAGCCGTGAGATTGCATTCTGATTGTCAGTTCATTGGAAGAGATACCAGTCTCTGAAAATGCTGTTCGAAATTGTTTTTTGTTGTTTTCGATTATATGGCAACACCAACCCTCTGATTCATAAAATCGTTAATAGTGTAATACGTTAGTTATTAAACTCTATTGTCCTTTTCTATTCAGTTGTTTTTTAAATTTGATAGAAAGTGATAAAACATTCAAATAATTGTATTATTATTATTTTTGACTAGCTGTAATCGCGACTTCGTCCGCGTGGAATATAACTTTATTTTCCTAAAATAAAAGTAGCCTAAGTTACTCTACATTTCTACAGTCACCTGCCAAATAATGTCCGGTCAAAATCGGTCTAGTCATATCAGAGATTAGCTGGAACAAACAGACAGACATACTGATAAAAATTGTAAAAGATGTTATTGTGGTATATGTACCGTATTTATATTCATATACATGTAGTAAAAAACAGTTATTTTAATATTACAAACAGACACTCCAATTTTATTTATATGTATAGATTATGATATGATAATGAATCTGTATTATTGTAATCAGGTACAATTACTTCAAAAGAATGCGAGCTGAGTTTCTTGTCAGTTCTTCTCATCTCGAAATCATTCCGAACTGACGGTAGATTTGACATATCATAAGAGTCTGTAATAGACCTACATGAATAAAGTTGTTCTGAATTGTATGGAATTATAAATTTCTTCCCCGTCTCTTAATGTTTTTTTACTTTGAGAAATAAGGATTTCTCTCTCAATACATTTTTAAACGAGCATATAGTCCAGCAAGCTGCTGGACCAGGAAAATGGCAGGTGGGTTTTAAAGAAGAACTACTCTTTTCTTTTGTTTCAATATCATAATGTACTTACATCTAGAGCCGCAAAAAAATAATGGATGGAAAATGACAAGTCTGTTGTCGGCTTTATAAAGCGGAACTACTCTTTTCTTCTCGAAGCATATCTTTTGTTTCAATATCATATTATACTTGCATCTAGAGCCGAAAAAATAATAAAAATAAACCATTTATCCTGTGCGAGACATGTGAATGCCAGCGGCGGGGTGTGGCCCAAAATTTTCAAAGTAATGATTAAATATTTATAACTTGCATTGTTTCGAGAAATGGGGTCCTGGAACTAAGGTTTGATACGGGGCGGGGCTACTGTTGACGTATCATTAAAAGAATAATAACTCGTATACTTAACTAGCTTTTGCCTGCGGCTTCGCTCGCGTCAATTTATCCCCTTAGTGGTGGAATTTATCAAAATCCTTTCTTAGGGGATGCCTACGTTAGCTTTATGCATGCAAAGTCTCAGCCCGATCGGTTTAAAATTGACAAAGTTTCATATAAACTTTCATCCCCTATTGAGGGTTGAATTAATCAAAATCCTTTCTTAGCGGCTGCCTACGTCATAACATCTATCTACATGCCAAATTTCAGCCCGATCGATCCAGTGGTTTGGGCTGAGCGTTGTTAGATCACGTCAGTCATCTTTGAGTTATATATATTTAGATTATTTCTCAATTGAATCTGTGGTCTGAACTGGACGGTAATAAAAAAATAATTTCAGGACATTTCATACACATACATTTAATTTTAGGGTTTTGAAATGAGGAGGGATCGGACCTAAACATCTCACAACAGACCGAGCCGCCGCTATAGCAGTCGCGGTAGAATGCAAACGTACTTCCCATGCCTTGGCGTACTAAGGAACACCGTGGAGTTTGTAGTGAGTACAATCTCACATATCCCACCCGTTCCCCTGGACGGGTGGTTGAATCTATGAAGAATTTCTCCACGTAAAAAAAAAAGAAAAAATGGAAAAAAAAAGCATTTCATACAACGCCATCTAGTCCCAAGTTAAACTACCTAAAGTTAGATATATCTAATCCAGTGGTCCCTAAATAGTTTTTGCTGCGTACCACTTCAAAAAAGACCTCAAACCTTGTGTACCCCTGATTGTAGCAATCACACTAATATTATAAATGTAAGAGTTTGTGAGTGTGTGTGTATGTTTGTGTTACTGATAGCCGCACGCACCCCTTGATGCAACTTCACGTACCCCTGGGGGTACGCGTACCACTAATTGGGAAACAGCGATCTAGTCTATCTAACCATTAAAATTACAATTGTAAAAAACTCGAAGAACTTCCTTTAATATTACAACATACTAGCTTTTCCTCGCGTCTTCGTCTTCTTTTTTAAAACAAAAGATATTCATATAAAATTTCATTAAAATCTATTCAGCAGTTATATATTAAAAATTAACAAACATACATACTTTCTAAGTACTAATATAAGTATGGATGAGCTACTACTTCAAATTTAGGGGGCAAATGGATTTTCTGTTTACCCTATTGCTAGCAATCTATCTTTGTCAGGTTTTCCCCCATGCGGTTTCCCATCACTCCCCATAATGAAAAATTCTAAGGCTAACTGACCTGACCCCATATTCGTCCTATCATCCTCCACTGATGACCCGCCAGCGTAAACCGGTTGCAAAGACGAGTGCACTATTCCATTAATATCTTTTAATACTACATCGATTTTTTTTATGGATGATAACGCTGACGGGGCACCAGTGGAGGATAAAATGAGCATGGGCTCAGATCAGTTTGTCCATCGTGATTAAATAACCAAGAATTAACCACGATGGTTTCCAGCGGTCCCATTGCTGGCACTACTGGGGCTACTGACACTACACCATTACTGACAATGCCCTTCCCCCCCTCATCGAGATTCGCTTTGAATAGATGCGGCCTATATGTCGAATAAACAAATGTTTAAAAACAATAAAAAGCTGGTAACCCCGCGGGCGTACTTCCCAATCATTTCACGGTCGGATGGCGGCCGATCACTCTATTTGTGTAGGATCCCATTGATGAAATTAAAATTGCAATAATCAAATACCCGGCTATTGTTGTAAACCACGCAGGGTTGCCAACATTTAAACTTTCAGCCTGTTAAGAAATCAACATTCTGGTAACGTTTAGTATGTCTCGATTTGTGTATAACCTATTAGATTTTGATAGGTGAAAATTTGGTTTGTAAAAGAGATGAAAAGGTCCTCGTAATAAAGTCCAAAACATTTGTGTTTGTCCGAGGATCTTTGTTTTTTTTTTTTAATAATGGAATTGCGCTTGGTCTTATCTCAACTGATGGTAAATGATGGCACGACCTAGGATCTTCGTAGGTTGGCAACCCTGAAACCATTACACAATTTGTAATTACTACGAGTATTACATCTTATAGCTGAATTACGTAATGCTGTTAAGAATACGCAGTCTTCTTTAAAACATTGTTAATTAATGATTTTTTTAAGTTTATGGATTTTTTAAGCGATGATATTTTTTTTTAATAATGGGATTGCGCTTGGTCTTACCTCATCTGATGGTAAATGATGGCAAGACCTAGGATGTAGCGCGCTTACCCTGAAGATATCTATTCACCATTTTTTTCAATATTCGAAATATCTTTATTCATGTAAGTCATGTAGGTTGTATGTTCTATTACATACTCTTATGATATGTCAAATCTACCGTCATTTCGGAATGATTTCAAGATGAGAAGAACTGACAAGAAACTCAGCTCGTATTCCTTTCAAATAAATGTTGTACATGTTTACAATAATACAGATTCATTTCTAAATTCAAATTTGGTAGAATAGAGTCACCACCAGCATATGCTATTGCAAAAGCAAATAGTCTAATCAGTGTTCGTAAACCGAACAGACTAGTCTCCACAAGCAGCACTCACGAGTATGACGGATTTTTTTTTTTAATTTTTCAATCAGATCAGTTTTTTTTGTTGTTATACTACTATGGTGGCAAACAGGCATACGGCCCGTCTGATGGTAAATGGTTACCGTAGCCTATGGACGCCTGAAACAACCGGGGTGTCACGTTAGCCCATCGTTGCAAATTCACCAGGAATTTATGATGATGTTTTAATGACATGGTACATGACTAGCAATGCCCCCAGTTTTACGTCCTATAATATTAAGTGTCTACGACATTATTTCAACCTTACATTGCAAAATTTTAACCTTGTCTTTGATTGCAAAAATATTCGTATATATGTATATACAACATACAATTATCAGATATGATAATTTTGAAAAAAAAAAATAGTCGTTCCTCCCTTTTCATTATAAGAGATATTTAATTTTATAAAATATAAATCTTTTCTATTCTATTCTATTCTATTAGGGCTATGATGATAACTGTTTATCTACATTATATTTTTCATCATCAAACGTATTAATAACTAGCTGTAACCTAATCTAAAATAAAAGTAGCTTAAGTTACTCCTTATTACATCGGCTATCTGCCAAAAATTGTCCTGTCAAAATTGGTCCCGCCATTTCAGAGATTAGCCGGAACAGACAGACAGACAGACACAAAAATTGTAGAAAATGTCATTTTGGTAATTATATTTATATGCATGTAGTAAAAAACGGTTATTTCGATATTACAAACAGACACTCCAATTTTATTTATATGTACAATAATAATAATAATAGTAATCTCAGGACAATTCACACAGCACCATCTAGACCCAAGTTAAGCTAGCTAAAGCTTGTGTTGTGGGCACTAGATAACTGATACAAATACATCGTTTTTTTTTTAAATATATACATATTATACATAGAAAACACCCAGACCGATACAAACAATCATACTCATGAATACAAATGTTTGCACGGTGCGAGGAATCGAACCCGCGACCATCGGTCGTAAACGATGTGCTAGAAAGCTAGACCACCGAGGTCGTCAAAGTCGTATAGACGTGTACTTAGACTGATTTAGCATTCTATTCATTAGAATTTAACAAGATTAATTCTAAATAATTCTAAATATATAAATAAACAAATATTTATATATTTAGAATACTGAGACACAAAATCCTCAATAATGTAGAGTGTCACGCAAGGTAGAAATGGGTCAACTCGAGTTAACTCGAGTTGGGCTGAATTCGAGTTAACTTGAGTTGATTTCTCGCAACTCGTGTTGGGAGAAATCAACTCGAGTCAACCGATAAATAAACGAATCAAGTGAAAGAGCGAGAGCATGCTTCTGTCATTAAGTTCATGCCTTAGTAGATACTCTCGCCATTGCATCGACCAAATGAAACCAACAATGACATGAAGCTTTCCGATCATAATCATACCTTCATAAGACAACTCGAGTTGGGAGAAATCAACTCGAGTTAACTCGAATTCAGCCCAACTCGAGTTAAATCGAGTTAGTAACTCGAGTTGACCCATCTCTACCGCAAGGCAAAGATATAAAGACCATAATGCTCGCTGAATGTATACATTAAGTTTAACTATTGGAAATTAAAATACAAACCTGTCCATGGCAGGTTGACCTCCACGCGGTTCCCCCTGGAAACCATCGTGATAAATTCTTGATGAATTTGTCACGATGGGCTAACTGACCTGACTTCATGCTCATCCTATCATCCTCCACTGGTGCCCCGCCAGCGTAAACCGTTAGCGCAGGCGGGTGCACCATTACAATATCATCCGTAAAAAAAAAATACAAACCTGTCCTCTGTATACATAATAAATTCTCTTATCTATGCGTAGCTAGAGGTAATAGCGTAAAAAATATGCAAATGTAAGAGGGACGCGCGACCTTACGCAACTTTATGATACGTCATCCAGTTGAACTGGTTGTTGGGAAAATAAATTACGAGCGCGTGACGAGATCGCCCGAGATCGTACTACTGACACGACTATGGCAATGACTCGAGGAGCTGTGTTGCCACCTTACTGGTTTACCACAAAATCTGGTAGATTAAATCCTCCATTGCTAGACATTGAATATTCGGTCATTGGAAAAGTTTTGTGATTATTTTACTTTTTCGTTAAAAATACCGTTTTATCTTCAATTTACTAGGCTAGCTGCTCTTCAGTTGACCCTTGATCATGGTTGATACACTGCCGAAATATCGGGAACAAATACAAATAAATAAAATGTGGTAATAATTGTACGCATAATATCCGATTTTAAAACAATATGCAATACCGTATTAAAAATTCCGCCGTCTTAAACTAGACTGGGGCCCTTGGGCACATAAGAATACGGGGCCCTTTTGGAAAGTAAAAAAAACTCATTAGGTAGGAATAAGAACAATAACATTACCGATTTGTGTAAAAAGTGTAGTGTGCCCGACTAAAATCTTTTGAGAATAAATGTGTGAGAAAAATTGACAGTCCTTCGGGGGCCCCCTGAGAATGGAGGCTCTGGGCACGGGCCCCGTGTGCCCTTATGGCAAAGACGGTATTGATTAAATACCATTATTAACTACAACTATGAGACTACTGATCAAGTCTACATCGAATTTAACTATGACCACACCTGCCAGTTTTCAAATAAAAATGAATTTTCAAAGTCAGTTATCATAGAAAACAAACACACAAAATAATAGTCGAATTAAAAACCTCATTTTATTACAATCGATTGAAATTAAGATTTTTATGATTCTTATATTTTTTTTATAAAAGAAACAAAATACTTACTTATTTGTTTATGGAACAGATATCTAATATTTTCAATAAGAAATAACATTCGTTTAATGCCAAATTGTAATCCAGTATTCATTTAATGGCTTAATAATTATAAAAGCAAAACTTGGTTGCTTTATGAGCTACCTAAACTTCGAAACCGCGGCTCGGACTTGCCCGTACGTTGTTGGCAACACTGAAGAGCGTTGGAGGCGCGGCGCGTAAGATACAAGTTTCCGCGGGAAAACAGGCTCGCGTCGACGCGTGTCATCACAAAAAGCCATTGACAGTTATTTGTCGTTGAATATGTCTCAACGGGAAAGAATATATGTTTACGCACAGGGTTTCCTTCGTTTCTACGTACTGGGATGAAATGTAGGAAACCAAAAAAGGAAAATACGTTATTTACGCAATAAACACAAATATATTTAATAATAATTGATTAAGTCGCGAAAATAAATAACCTCTGGACAATTAGCACAGCGCTATCTAGTAATGAAAAAATATATATAAATGAAATAATTTATGCTCAACCGTCATACTCGTGAACAGCAGGATTGTTTTGTTTGGTTTACAATCACTGATTAGATTATTTGCTTTTAACAAAAATTCAATAGCACATGCTGGTCACTTAACCTCGCTAATAAATCTAGATATATCTAAAAAATGAATCTATAATTCTGTAATCAAGTACGAGCTAAAAAGAATACGAGCTGAGTTTCTTGTCAGTTCTTAGTTCGAAAGCACTCCGAACTGACGGTAGATTTGACATATCATAAGAGTCTGTAATAGACCTACATGAATGATTTTTTTTTTTGGTTCTGTTTATCCTTTATGGGAAAGGCAAAGGGAAAAGCGCCCATACAGCCATGTCTTCATATAATACATGAATGAAGATATTTTGATTGATGGATTGATATCAACTGTCAGTTAATATAATTGTTGTGGGATAGTAATACGAAATTGTCGGTTGAGACGATGTATATTAACTGATAATAAATTGAGAAAATGCGAGTGAGACCATAGTGAAAATATTTTTTTTTTCATTAACCAAGATGTTTTACATAGTTTTTTTATTATAACACAGGAGACAAACGAGCATGCGGCTCACCTAATGGTAAATGATTACCGCCGCCCATGAGCACCCGCAACACCAGGTGAATTGCAAGTACGTTGTCGGCCTTTTAAAAAGGAATAAGCTCTTTTCTTGAAAGTTTCAATATCGTATCGGTTCGGAAATACCATTGTTGGAAGGTGATTCCACAATGTGGTTCTGTTACATATCGACAAGGTTATTATTATATAGGTATATTCTTATTTATATATTTTGTTAAGTAAGGATCTCCTTGTAAGCATAATTAAATATTTGTGATAGGAGATAATAATATAATATTGATCATATATAAAAATATTGATCGTACATACTAAATTTTTTTTTTGGACTACTCTATTGCAATTTTGATGACTATTCAAAAGTGTTTAAATTAAGTTTATTTGAATAATAATAATAATAATATCTTAGGACAATTAACACAGCGCCATCTAGTCCCAAGCTAAGCAGAGCTTGTGTTATGGGTACTAGACAACTGATATAAATACATGGATACATTTTTTTTAATAAATACATATTATACATAGAAAACACCCAGACCGATACAAACAATCATACTCATGAATACAAATGTTTGTACCGTGCGAGGAATCGAACCCACTACCATCGGATAGAAAAGCGGTGTGCTAAGCCACTAGACCACCGAGGCTGTCATTTGAATGAAGAGTTTCCATTATAGAATTATCTTGTGTCCCATAGATATTCTTCTTAATTCTGCTTTATAAATTAAAATTGTTTTTTGATTGCAGTATAGAATTATAGAATTGTTTATTTATCAACACTATTGTTTACTAAATAATCACATCGTATTTAGGTATTATCGGTGGAGGAAACGGTAAACAATAATTGTAATTGTGCAACAATTAGCATAGTATATGAACTTCCTCGTGGGTTTTAAACTTGGAAAAATAACGCAACATTTTTCATATGATGGGTTATTTATATGAACATATGGATACGTCATATTGTACAGTTGTATCAAATACCAACTCTGCGTTAGTAATTATTGCGTAATAAACACTGGCAACATTCTACCTGGCACGCGACACACACGTGCCCGTGTTTAGCAAACTCGTTCTCTGAGGTGATTCACTGAACGTGATTCTCCGTCCTTCACATATGTCATAGTTAGGGTTGCCATTCTTAAAACTTTTTCTCTCGTATAAAACAGCTTAAACATTCCGAGTTTATAATTATGAATAAGTTATAATAATGTAGGCGATTGTACAGACACGCCTTCTGGACACGCTTTCCTTTTTTCGGAAACATACATATTATACATAGAAAACAGCCAGACCGATACAAACAATCATACTCATGAATACAAATGTTTGTACCGTGCGAGAAATCGAACCCGCGACCATCGGACGTAAAGCGGTGTGCTAAACCACTAGACCATAGGTCGTCGAATTTTGGAACCAGTATAATATTAACGCATCTACTATAAATACGGAGGTCGGTAGTTGAATAATTCTCTTTTATTGGGTGAGCCACGGCATTCAGTCGACGAGCGCAGAGCGTGCCGGTTGTACTTTGGATACTAAAGTGAATTCTATTAGAAATGTGTTTATCCCGGTTTTAGTTGGGCCTGGAAAGCTGCAAGTAGTGAAGGTGAGTGTTAATGCATTCTAAAAGGGCCTTTTAAACCTACACCCGTGTCACAAGTCACGGGCGCTATTTGGGGTTTCTCTTCTGGTAGCCGGCTTCAAAGCTTAAGGTCGGATTTCACCAAAGAAACTGATCGCGTTTAGTTCAAACTGAACGCCATTAAAACTTAAACGTGTTCAAACCTTCATTTTGTTAATCGTGTTTAGTTCAAACTGAACGCCATTAAAACTTAAACATGTTCAAACCTTCATTTTGCATTTCATCACTACAAATTTCGGTAAACACGTTTATAAATACTGAATTTCTGATTTCCTACGGTTAACTCTTTAAACGTATTTAAAGTGGCTGTCAGTTGTCAAACAGTCTTCAATCAAATTTTAGACAATATAATATTGGAATTTTTTTTTATTAAGTATTTTACGGCCCTGGAAATCAGCTATTAATTACTAGGTACATCTATAGCGTCCTTATATTATTGAGTATGAAGTCGTATAAAAATGGATAACTTTCTGCATTTTGTAGGATAGATGGCAAGAGGTTTAAGCTATAAAAGAAAATTGCCAGTAGTGTAAAAAAAATCCTCAATAAAATAATGTTTTACTGGTTTATAGGTAAAAGTTGTTGTTTTATATTTTGTAGTCGACGGCACTTATTATATTAAAAATTAAAAAACTTATCCTAATTATCACATGATTGAATTACAAATATTTCTTTCCATCATAATTAGTGTTTCTTACACTAGTAATTGTGCATTGCCTGATGATGTCATTGTGTCATTTGTGCTACTTTATTATGAGACTTACACTGTAAAGGAAACCATGACCAAGTTAAACCATAACCTATCTATCTATTTTTTTTATTGGGCTATTGTCAGGTGCTTGGATCTGTAGCACTGCGACCTACATAAATTTATTATGCTCGACCTTTTTCAGAGTCCGCTACCTGGACCCGTCAGGGACAAGAATTGAAGGATATTCCTAGGAGCGTTCTGTTACACGAAAGATCAAAAATTTTGCACCCGCATGGCCAGTCTCATTCAGTTGACAACCCTAATTCCCAGATCACAGCATCATGTATGAATGAGACATTGTATTACTTAATAATTAATTACAATTAATTCACACGTCATCAGGTTGAGAATAACAATAACCTGATGACATTACAGCAGCATGTCATATGACATGCTGGGCATGCACTCATTTCGTGCATGCATGCACGCATTTTCGTGCGTTTTCCTTTAAAAAAACAAATGAAAAATGTGCGTTGCGCAATCTATACATATAAATAAAATTGGAGTGTCTGTTTGTAATATTGAAATAACCGTTTTTTACTACATGCATATGAATATAAATGCGATATATAAACCAAAAAACATTTATTATAATTTTTGTTGTCTGTTTGTTCCGGCTAATCTCTGAAATGGCTGACCCGATTTTGACGGGAGTTTTTTTGGCAGGTAGCTGATGTAATAAGGAGTAACTTAGGCTACTTTTATTTTAGAAAAATAAAGTTAAATTCCACGCGGACGAAGTCGCGTGTACAGTTAGGTGTAACTAACTAATGAAACGCTAAGTAGAATATTAATGTACGGAGACATTATACCTTATTCCTTAAGAATACGGGAAAGGTCTTGGTGGTCTAGCGGTTAGCCCACCGTTTTACTTCCGATGGCCGCAGGTTCGTGCCTCGGAAGGTGCAAATAAAAAAAGAAGTTTTTTTTTTCAAAAGAGCAACACACAAGTTTTTTGTTCATTCTTCTTGTGATGAATCTGCATTTCGAATGAGTGGTAGAATCAAAATATGACTATTCAAAAGTGGCTGTAATGAGTTTATTTGAATAAACATTATTTCTGTCTTCAAACAGACACTCCAATTTTATTTATATGTATAGATGTATAGATGTATAGATTACTGTAGTAGATAGGTTCAAACGTGGGGTTTATGTTAATTAATGCCCACTCGTTGTCAACTGCAGTGACAGCTGTCTGAGGGAAAGTGCAGCATCAATAAGGGGATTCCGCTAATCCGCACAGTTTCCTAGGAAAATCCACCTTGACTGGTTTTGCCGTGCTTTATATTCAACATTTCAAACCTACTTATGCGCGCGCGCATCGCATTAATGCGTTTTGCATACACTTAGAAATGTGAGGCCGTTAAAAACCAGTGCATTAGTAAACTGGGAAGTTTAGAATTAAAGGAATTTGCTACTGAAATCTATACTTACTATTATATATATGGACGGATGTTTGTTACTCTTGAAGGACTTATGGAGCGGCTGAAGGCCAACTCCCGCCTGACGGGTACGAGTTTAGTCTGAGTCCACCGCTATGGGTTCGAACCTCGGCTCAGGTCGTAATATATAAGATAAGTCATAATATAAAATAAATAAAATAAAAAGCTATTTATTGCCTACAATGATAAGAATATTATATGATTTTACTAATTATATATATAATTGAGTAACAGGACATTTACAGACTTAAAAAAAAATTGTTTTGAGAACAATACATTACATTACATAGTATAAAACAGTCGCTGTCGCTGTCTGTCCGTCCCTATGTATTAAATCTTTAAAACTACTGAACGGATTTTGATGAAACTATACAGAAATATAGCTTATATATCAGAATAACACATAGGCTATAATTCAATAAATATTATGGTTAATATAATGATGAATGTCAAGTGAGTGTAATGCCGCCTGCATCCCAAAATATGTTTTGCATACACTTAGAAATGTGAGGCCGTTAAAAATCTGTGCATTAGGTTAGGGGCTGTTCAAGTATTACGTAAGCAGATTTATCACAATTATTTACCCCCCATCCCCCGTTGTCAGCAAAAGTAAGCAAAGCTCTTACCCCCTCCACCCATGCTTACGTAAACATCTCTCAATTAATGTATTGTTTTTTTAGCAAAGACAATGTGAGGGTTGCCATTCGTGTAAAAAAGTAAATTACGACCGATGACGTAATCATCATACAGACTCCCCCACCCCCATGTCATCCAAAATAAGCAAAGAAAAGACCCCCCGCCCCCCTGTAGTGCTTACGTAATACTTGAACGGCCCCTTACCTTAGCATACTGGGAAGTTTAGAATTAAAGGAATTTGTTACTGAAAACTGAGCAGCAGACATCATCAAAAACCTTCTCATTTATTGTATAACTAGCTACTCGCCCCGGCTTCGCATGGGTATACATGTATTATATATATAAACCTTCCTCTTGAATCACTCTATCTATTAAAAAGCGCATCAAAATCCGTTGCGTAGTTTTAAAGATTTAAGCATACATAGGGACCGACAGACAGCGACAGCGACTGTTTTATACTATGTAATGATAATGATAGGTTAGGATAATGATAGATACTCTTATTAGTAGGATATTGTTTTCAAAATATTTTTTTTAAGTCTGTAAATGTTCTGTTATTCAATTATATAAATAATTAGTAAATGCATTTAATATTCTTGTCATTGTAGGCAATAAATAGCTTTTTTATTTTATATTATGACTTATCTCATGTAGGCCGGCCAGGTCGTCGTCCTGAGCCGAGGTTCGAACCCCTAGCGGTGCCCTCAGACCAAGGGCGGATCCAGCTTTGGCGCCAGGAGAGCTTACATAGTCGTGGTCAAGTCAAGAACTTATAATTTAATTTTGATAACAATAGATACAAGTAAAAAGTAGACATTTTATTATTGTATGTAAGTACTGTATTTAAAAATATTTATTCTTTATTGTACACTTGAAAAACTTAACACATAATAACTTGTACATATACACGTACATATTGCCATCTTCTCTTGAAGACATCCACAGAAGCACTATTTAAATATAATTAATAAAATATTGATGATATGTAGTTACATAAAATCTGTATGTCAAAATATATAAATAAAATCATTATGTTCAACTCAGAGGGAGGGGGTCATGACCCCCATGCCCCCCCCCCCCCCCTGGACCCGCCGTTGCCTCAGACTAAACTCGTATCCGTCAGGCGGTAGTTGGCCTTCAGCCGCTCCATAAGTCCTTCCGCGGGTTTGAAGTGCCATCTGCACTCGCCCCAGACGTCCAGTGAAGCTGTAAAAGCCAGCTGAGGCCAACAGCATTTAGGTCAGTCCGAAAAAAAAAATATTGGGCAATAAATGAACTATAACGTCACTTAACGTTTTTTTATTGTAATCTGCTATTGCATAATTTCAAACCTAGTTACGAGTATTTGAGAGTGTTTGTGATACCTGTGGGTCGTTGGCCGAGCCCAGGAAAAACCACAAACGTTGATTTCATTATACTAGTTAAGTAATGCAGTGCTTTATGACTGCAGTGTAATATATAAATATATATAACTCAAAGGTGACTGACATAGTGATCTATCAACGCACAGCCCAAACCACTGGACGGATCGGGCTGAAATTTGGCATGCAGGTAGACGTTATGACGTAGGCATCGGCTAAGAAAGGATTTTGATTAATTCTACCCCCAAGGGGATAAGATAGGGGGTGAAAGTTTGTATGAAACTTTGTCAATTTTAAACCGATCGGGCTGAGACTTCATCCGTCATACTCGTGAACGAGTGCTGCTTGTAGGGACTGGTCTGCTTGTTTAAAAGAGCAACACACAAGTTTCTTGCTTATTCTTCTTGTGATGAGACAGCTTTCTGAATAAGCGGTAGATTTAAAAAAAAATGTTGACTATTCAAAAGTGCTTAAATTGATTTCAATAAATGATTTTCTATTCTATTCTATTCTTAATAACATATTTAATTTAACGGTAATTAACAACTTATGTACTGACGGCTTCGGTGGTCTAGCGGTTTAGACATCGCTTTAATTCCGATAGTAGCGGGTTCGATTCCTTGCCAGGTCCCTTTAACCCACTGGGCACGCTGAGCATGTGCCCAGGGCCCCGCGATGTTTTTTTTTTATGTATGGTAATGGAATGAATGATGATAAGATGAACATGAGGTCAGGTCCGTTAGCCCATCGTGGCAAATTACCTAGGAATTTAACATGATAGTTTCCAGGTGGACTGTGTAGAGGTCAACCTGACATGGTAGATTGCTAGCAATGGGGTCATCAGCCCACATTACTAGCAATTCCCTCCCCCCCCAGTCTTCTGCCGTTTAGTAGTTAAAGGGTAACGAATAGACAGACAGAATATGTTGCTGGGAGCATGTCTTCCATTCTATGTTTGATATCTATTTTTTTATATGTCACTTTTGACTATTTATTGTTACTTTCATTGTTAGCCCTTTTGGGAAAATACACATTTTTTATTATTACTCGATTTTTAATTAAAATAGTAGTTGTGTTCCGCTCCAGTCACAGAGTATTTATAATGTAGATTGAAATTATATTGACTACCTCGGTGGTATAGGGGTTTAGCACACCGCCATACATCTTATGGTCGCCGGTCCGATTCCTCGCACGGTACAAACATTTGTATTCAAGAGTATGATTGCTTTTATCGGTCTGGGTATTATGTAGATTGTATATACATTTACAAAAAAATACTTAATTATTTATATCAGTTGTTTAGTATCTATAACACAAGTTGTACTTGGTTTGGGACTAGATGTCGCTGTGTCAATTGTTCAGGGTATTGATTTTTTTTTAATTTTTTAATGTGACTGACATAGTGATCTATCAACGCATAGACCAAATCACTGGACGGATCGGGCTGAAATTTGGCATGCAGGTAGATGTTATGACGTAGGCATCCGTTAAGAAAGGATTTTCATTAATTCTACCCCCAAAGGGATAAAATAGGGGATGAAAGTTTATATGGAACTTTGTCAATTTTAAACGGATCGAGTTGAGACTTTGTATGCATAAAGCTACTATGACGTCGGCAGGATTTGGATAAATTCGACCCCTAAGGGGATAAATTAACGCGAGCGAAGCCGCGGGCAAAAGCTAGTTGTACAGTATTATATAATAGATTTTAACAAATAGCTTTTTTATTGCATGATATCTCTTTGCTAGCGAAACATATGAATGCCTTAAAAATTTCTTATATTTACAATGTTTTAAATATATTAAAATTATTATTATTCATACATACAGAGATATATGAAAGAGGTATTAAAATATTTCTGTTGTACGGTTCATGTTTTCATAATTTTAAGTTATAAGGCTATTAAGTTATATATCATGTAAAAACAACTAACAAAAAAACTGGAATTGTCCTCAAACTATAATTCGTTGATGTTTTGGAAAATCCTAAAACGAAAATCTGCGGTAGAACCCATAACACATCCGAGTTCATATACAAAAGTTTATTTCCTTAATTGAATTGACCAAGCATCGAACCTGGGACGGAATCTACAATGTCACACGTTTATAATTACACTACACAATCTATACATATAAATAAAATTGTAGTGTAGTGTCTGTTTGTAATATTGAAACAACCGTATTTTACTACATGCATATAAATACATCAAAATAACATATTTTACAATTTTGTCTGTCTCTCTGTCTGTTTCTTCCGGCTAATCTCAGAAATGGCTGGACCGATTTTCACGAGACTTCTTTTGACAGGTAGCTGATGTAATAAGGAGTAACTTAGGCTACTTTTATTTTAGAAAACTAAAGTTAAATTCCACGCGGACGAAGTCGCGAGAACAGCTAGTCATCAATAAAAAAATGCAAACGACTGTATAGTGAGGACGGCTATTTATTATCTAAAAAAGTAAAATAAAGTCATTGGTTACGACTTATAATCCTTACTAATATTACAAATGCTGAAGTAACTCTGTCTGTCTGTCTCGCCTTCACGTCAAAACTACTGAACTGATTTAAATGAAGTTTGGTACACACTTAATCTAGACCCCGAGAAAAGACAGACTGCTTTTTAAAGCGAAGTTAGGGTTGTAAGGGGCTGAAAGGGGAGATGCAAGGATCTATCTTAATTTTTAAACCTAGAACCAGTAACTTATTTTTTAGGCTTTTAATTAAATATAAACGAAAAGGTTTTTAAGGGTTGAAATTTTTTAGGCTTTTAATTAAATATAAATGATGAAAAGGTTTTTAAGGGGTTGAAAGGGCATCTCCCTTTCAACCCCTAATAAACCTTTTCGTAAAAGATTATTAATAAATGATTCTTCGTTAAAAGTTTGTATGGAAGTATCGTTATTTTCAAAGTTAGCAGATTGAAACTTATTTTTTGAGCTGTTGATTGAGCTGTATATAAATTCGTCATTATTGAAGCTAGAACGATGAAACTTTTTCATTTGGCTTCTATTAAAATTCAAAATTCAAAAATCATTTATTCATGTAGAACATTTTAGCCGCTTATGAACGTCATATTTTTACATTATAATTTTATTTTTCCCTACCGTCCAGTTCAGTATATAGATCCAATTGAGAAGAACTGGCAAGAAACTCAATTGAATTACTTTTTTTTTAAAGCCAGTTTATTTACAATGTATTTTTATATATGTGTCTATGTCTAACATTAAATGAAAATTCAGTGCATGAACAACTATTGCCATGCACACTCGTCGTCGTAATAAAATTAGGTTTACCTACTAAATATTTTTTAATTATTTGGTCAAGATCACTATTTTAAGCGGACGATTCCGCGGGTACAGCTAGTATTAAATAAGGCTGAACGCAATTATAGTTCTTTTCTATAAATATTAGAGAAACACATTGGGAATCCCGTCTATGCCTCAATAAATCGATCCCGAAAGCAACTCAACCGATTTATAAGTGAATCAAATGCAAAATGATCGGCTCATTACAGATACAGTTCGAAATGTCGACGTTTGTGTGAATTTTTTTTCAATAATATTACTGTTTTCTGCAGGAAATGGGGTGTAAACGTTAGTTACGACTGCGTTGTTCCCGTTCCGCGGATTAGTCAAGCTTCTACTATAAGTTCAGGGTTTTTACTGGGCTTGTGTAGTTCACGAACTAATGCGGACTAGTAGAGCGATCACTGAGACGAGCAGCGCGAACTAGTTCGTAGGTCTTTCGCTCTTTAGTTCGTTTGAATAGAACACAAAAACACATGAGAAAAATCCATGGAAAATGTTTAAAAATTTAGTAATTATTAGTAGTGTAATTATTAATATAGTGATCGAAATTCGACCATAATAATAATCTCAGGACAATTCACACAGCGCCATCTAGACCCAAGTTAAGCTAGCTAAAGCTTGTGTTATGGGTACTAGATAGCTGATACAAATACATAGGTACATTTTGTTTTTGTAAATACATACATATTATACATAGAAAATATTCAGACCGATACAAACAATCACACTCATTAATACAAATGTTTGTATCGTGCGAGGAATCGAACCCACAACCTTCGGATAGTAAAGCGGTGTGCTAAACCGAGGCTGTCTTATATGACACAATATTTATTATTAAAAATTAATTAATTCTTAACAATAAGTAGTATTATTTTATTGTGTAAAATAAAAATGTGAAAATAAATAAATAAAATTAGCAATCTGGCATTCAGTTTACTCGAGTTAGGAGCGAAAGTTCTAGTTCACAAGAGTTGCGAACTATTTTGAGAGATCCCAGTCGTGAACTACTATGCGCAAGACTATTCTGTACTGAGCGTGTACAAAAAAACAACGTTACTTAAATCTAGAACTAATCTAGATTCACCGAGGTACAGCTTGTATAAAGTCATCTGGCACGTCAATATTAGTAGCTTGGCTATTTTTAAACGGTTACGGTTGGATGGTAAAGGTAAAAAGGAAACTATAGGATGTAGAAAATTTCCAAGTCCAGCAGTTTTTTTTAAATCGATGATATTGTAATGGTGCATATGGGACACAGTCACCTAGATACATCAAAATAATAATTGCATTTAATAATGTCTAGTAAAAGAAATTCAATATTGTGTACTAGGCACTGCTGTATCTAAACTGTGTCACCCCACCTTACATTTTCCTATTGTTATTTAGTATATAAGATCATTATTTCTATGTACATATTGTCAGTTTATCATCATCATGTAATATACATCGTCTCGACCAACAACATCTTATTATTCACCCGCAACAGTGCACTTATCTGCGCTAACAGTTTACGCGGGGCACCAGTGGAGGATAAGATGAGCATGAGGTCAGGTCAGTTTACCGTGGCAAATTCGCCAGGAGTTTGTCTTGTTTTCAGAGGGAACCGCGCGGAGGTCAACCTGATTTGATACAGAGCTAGAAATATACTATTAGTGCACTGTACGAAATCCCTTTCTCCCCAAGTGAAGTCAGGGTAACCCACTCTGGCGAACTTCTGGTCAGGTACCCTCCGCTGGCGCTGCATGGCCATTTCCCATTCACCACAATCGATATTACTAACAATACTGTGAAACCTGTGAAAACAGTAGAATAGAATAGAATAGAATAGAAAATCATTTAAACAATTTTTTTTTTTCAATCTACCGCTCATTCGGAAAGCTGTCTCATCACAAGAAGAGTGAGCAAGAAACTTGCGTGTTGCTCTTTTAAATAATTTTATTCTTATTTTTAAGCAGTTGTAAGAGTATAAAAAATATATTGTTTTGATAGGAATCGAACCGGCGACCATCGGATGATGGTGGTGTGCTAAATCCCTATACCACCGAGGTAGTCAATATAATTTCAATCCATATTATAAATAGTCTGTCTGTCTAGTCATTATCCTTTAAAGACTGAACGGCAGAAGACTGGGGGGAAGGAAATTGCTAGTAATGTGGGCTGATGACCGCATTGCTAGCAGTCTACCATCTCAGGTTGACCTCCACGCAGTCCACCTGGAAACTATCATGTTAAATTCCTAGGTAATTAGCCACGATGGGCTAACGGACCTCACCTCATACATAACCTCCACTGGTGCCTCACCAACATATGTATACCGTGAGCGTAGGCTGCTAAACAATTCCGTTTCCATCCCTTAAAAAAAATGTTTGTACTGTCCGAGGAATCAAACTTGAGACCATCGAAAATAAGACTGGTTTAATCGCTAACACTGACTTGTTCAAACAAACTTGTATATACTAGCGCCATCTGTTGGCAATGCCTAAAATTAAATAACGTTTTTGATAAAGCAAGGAAATTTACCTCTTTGTATATTTCAAGATGTCTAACAGAGGGCGCTGTTACGGAATTATGTATTACAAACATATTTTGATGATTATCGGTATATATTTTCAACACATTTATTCGTAAAGTGGATATAATCAGGGGCGGATCGTGAATTTGTGGGGTCCTGAGCTAACTCTACTTAGGGGCCTACCTAATTATATTACTCAACTCTGTGGGTACTCTAATTATTAATATAAAATGTAAATTAAATTTCAAAATTATTTTCAGTGTACCAAATAAACAATTTTCTTTCTTTCGTTCTTTCTTTCAACCAAAAAACAAGCGACCAGTAATTTCCCGTTCCTTTCGATAGACGCGCACTTGCATGGGTTGATTGATCTCAGGGTTGCCAACCTTATGATAGGTTTTTGAACATTCTAGATATTTTTTTTATTCTAAATAACGTTTCAGTGGGGACTGGGGTCCCCTTGTATCCTCGGCCCTGGGCTGCAGCCCAAAAAAACTTTAAATAGATCCGCCCCTGGATATAATTTCACCAATTTTCAATATATAAATCAGCTGATACAATATGAATGCACTAAACGCAATATTAAGGTACGTATAACAAATATATTTTCTTATACTTAAGTTATTATATTTTCAACACACGTACTCGATAAATAGATAAGTATAAATTCACGCTTTTCGATATATAAATCAGCTCATAAAATACAAGTGCGTTAAACTCAAATAGTGAAATTATATTTGATAACCACAGCAATTTTTTTTAAAAATCGTACTGACCAAACTCGTGGAGCCCGTCAGTAGAAAAAGCGCGTTGATTTTAAAAAAGTAAAACGGTGGGAAAGCAACAATGTACCACAGTTTTTGGTTGAGTTTATTTAAAATCAAGTGTTTTGAAAAACGTTCGATGTACTGCATGCGTATTTTGGTTAACCACACCTTAATGCGTATTAAGGCGTAATAGAGCCAAGTGTAACACACTTGGCTCTATTACGCCCACACCTTCGATTCCGGCTCGTGTGTTATAACCATCATAGCGTACTGATATCGTAATATAATATAATTTTAATTGATATTGTTTATTCGACTTATAAGACTTGATATAATTAATTGTGAATAAAAATGTAAGATTAATTTTGAATTATCTTTTATAAAATACAATAAACCTTAAATTAAGCCCGAATAGTAAAAAATAAGCACATACATATTAATAGTTTATGTAAACAATTTTTTTTTTTAACTATATAAGTATTTTTTAAGTTTTTTAATTAACAATATAAATTCATATAATTTGTCACGGTCGCCAAATGATCATTGCGATCATTACTTGATATAAAAGAGTTACAAGTTTTTAAATCGTTTATTGTTCATTGAGTTTGTACAGAGAGCGCTCACAACAATGTGTCAAAAAAAGGGGGCAACACTCGTACAGTGTTGCCAACCTTATCTCCATTTTAGGCGTGGACATGTTGTTTAGTAATATAAAAAATATTAATTGTGCTTGTATGTAAATATCTCGTAGTCCCTAACGGTAAAGTTGTAATCAGAGACGAGTGTGGCGGACGACTCCGGGTCGCCGTACGAGTGCAGGTTGCTGTAACTCTCCGTGTTGGAGTTGCAATTACTTGATATCAGAAGGTCTGCGCCGGCACCGAAGATCGGACCGCAACTGAAATAAAAAAAAAATCTCTTCTATACATATAAATAAAATTGGAGTGTCTGTTTGTAATATTGAAATAACCATTTTTTAAAACATGCATATGAATATAAATACGGTATATACACCAAAATAACATTTTTTACAATTTTTGTCTGTCTGTCTGTTTGTTCCGGCTAATTTCTGAAATGACTAGACTGATTTTGACGGGATTTTTTTTTAACCGGTAGCTGATGTAATGAGGAGTAACATAGGCTATTTTTATTTTAGAAAAATAAAGTTAATTCAACGTGGACGAAGTCGTGAATACAGCTAGTATAATATTAATCTCTTATTGTATTAATTTACTGGCTTTATTTAAAGGCTATAACAGAATAGCAGAGAGGGTGGACTCACTGCCCCCACTGAGTTCTAGACCGTTTTGTCTCATTCATTACTATATATTAATATATTTTCAATTCGAACACAGACTTTAACAATTATTATATATATAAACCTTCCTCTTGAATCACTCTATCTATCAAAAAACCCGTGCGAAGCCGGGCGGGTAGCTAGTAGAATAATAAAATTTAAAAGTAATGAACGAGACAAAATATTATAAATGATAGTAGGTATGTTTTTACGCAATAGCTACTGAACCGATCATCATGAAATTTTGTACAAATGACCTTGAAAGTATTAGAATGAACATAGGATACTTTTTATTTAAAAAATAAATAAATAAAATATATACGCATACATAGGGACCGACAGACAGCGACAGCGACTTTGTTTTATACTATGTAATTGTTGCGGACCACGAGTCGGCATCGAAAATATGTAAATAAATTTGTGTATAAATTTGTATTTTTCCAGTGTTTTGACTATTGTTTAGGTTAGACTATTGTTTGTACCATATACCCTTTGTAGCGGCATAGATACTGTGAATTCTATGTCCGCCCATTGTGTAAATTCTTAGGGATCACAGCTTTAGTGTAGCCTGAACATGTGGCATTTAGTCGCACGTGGTTTTTTGTAGTTTTTTGTGTTGTTACTATTGTATTTAATTTTAAATGTGTGCGTATTCGCTGTTCCGGCCCGTCGGTCACCGACATGTGCAGGAATTGTCGGGAGGGTGGGACGGCCGACGCGCACGGCTCGGCGGGGGTGGGGAAGGACGCGCTCGGGCGCCCGTAAAAGGCGGGTTGGTTCTCGATCGCGCTCTCTTACGCATACGCCACCGACGAAGAACCACCGCCGGCGCAACGACCAAGAAAACCCCACTCCGGCCGGCCGACCCATAGAATAAGAAACAAATTGAAATACAGTCCATTTTGAAAATCGAAGATCTTTTAATTGTGTACCCCACAATTTTGTGGTCCTTCGAGCCGGATATCAAGACCGAAGATCACCCAACGGTGCGACGAATCGCCGTGGAAGATCACCCAACGGTGCGACGAATCGCCGCGGAAGATCACCCAACGGTGCGACGTACCTCGCCGCGGAAGATCACCCAACGGTGCGACGTACCTCGCCGAGGAAGATCACCCAACGGTGCGACGCTAGCAGCTTACCGAATTTAGCTGCCGTCGTAAGGTGAAAACTTGAGGGTGCAGCGAGGATAGGATAAATAACGTCTACGCCATATAGGATAGATAACGTCTAAGCGGTGTGTCCGCGGCTCACATCTCTTACCACCTAACGGTGTCAAACGGTCGGAGTGTGGGTTAACGCCATTGAGCGGTGCAGTGAGTGGTGTGTCACTGCCGGTTGTTGCTTGTTACCGTGGCGCAACCGAATAGCACT
This sequence comes from Achroia grisella, assembly GCF_030625045.1. Lineage (NCBI taxonomy): Eukaryota > Metazoa > Arthropoda > Insecta > Lepidoptera > Pyralidae > Achroia > Achroia grisella. Next base: position 3,798,513 of record NW_026712882.1, on the reverse strand, counting down.
ATTACGCCTGTACGTGTGTATCGTATAGCGGGGGCCGGACTGTAGGCACTGCCAAAGGGGTCGGAAAGTCCGAACCGGCCCTGAGCGCCCCGTCTGTACATACGCACCACTGCGGGGTAATTCCTACCCTCCTATCCCCATAGTCCATCCCCTCGGGTGTTATCCTGAGGGATTGTTAGGGACGGTTAGGTAGGTAGGGACCGGTAGGTTAGGGGCTTGCAAGTGCCAGAACACGATGCCGACTACGAGAAGCCAAGCCCCGGGAGCAGAGAAAAAGACCACGCGGGAAAATGAACAGACAGAAGCGTCCCCTTCAGAAACCACGCAGATGTCCGCGTCCGCCGCGCCGTCGAGCGCGCCACAGGCACAAGCCGCCCGCGCCGCGTTTACCTCGGACTCCGCACCGGCGCCACCGTCGCAGCCGCCGACGACAGATGTACGTCCGGCCCGGGCCGCGTCGGTGCGATCGCGCCGCTCCACCGCTAGCGGTATAGCTAAATTAAAGAGGCTGGAGTACGAGGCAGCGCTACAGATGGCGAAATTACAGGCTGATTTAATTAGAAAGAAGTTGGCAGCCGATGTCGCCGCGGTACATGAAGAGACCGATAGAGATAGCGTGTGCTCCGAGGAAGGTGCCGGCCTGCAACGTATAACGGATTGGTTTCAACGTACCGAAGTACGGGGGGAGCAGAGAATTAATTCCCCACCGCCTACGCAGAAAGAGCCAACAGAAAGGCAAGCTTCACCGCCGAGGACGCCGAAGCAAAGACGGAGGTCCCCCGCTCCTGAAGCCGGGATGCAAGAAGGATTCACCCGGCTGGCCAAAGCTATTGAACGAGCTGTGGACGAACGAGCGGATAGGGTAGCGCCGAGGCAAGCCCAAGATCTCCCGACCTTCAGCGGCGAAGCAAGTGAATGGCTAGCGTTTAAGGCGGCCGTAGACCAGTCTACAAAAACGTACAGGATCACACCAGCGGAGAACCTGGCCAGGCTGAGGGCCTGCTTACGTGGAAAAGCGAGAGAGACAGTCGCAGCGTTACTCGTATCCGCTACAGAACCGTCGCAGATCATGAGGACGTTGGAGCAGCGGTACGGCCGGACAGAGGCCATCATCGACCGCGCCCTCAAAGATCTGAGAAGGATGCCGGTAATAGGAACATCGACAACAGAGGTGATTGACTTCGCCATTAAACTACAGAACATCACCACCATCGTCGCGGATATCGACAGGGGGGCGAGATTCCTACATAATCCCGCGCTTGAGAGTGAAGTGTCAGAGAAGCTGACCCCTCACTTACAGGTCCACTGGTGTCACTACGCTGAAAAAAACAAGGAGGACACTAGACCTACGATCATCAAGATGGCAGAGTTTTTAATGAGCGAAGCCGATCTCATGACCCGACATCTGCGAATAGCATCACCAACGAGACGAACGAGCGCGCTACCCACGAAGCAGCCCACGAAGCAACCCATACCGAAAGCAACGATGTCGGCACCTCGGCGACAGATGACGGATCGTGGCGCGGCCGTATACGCCGCCGTAGAAAAGAGCGAACAGAGTACCGAATGTCTCTGTTGCGGCGCCGCACACGTAACGCCGAAGTGTAAGAAGCTGAACGACATGTCGTTATCGGACAGATGGGAGTGGGCGAAAACAAATAAGATGTGCTTCCAATGCATGAACAGCACGCACAGAAGGCTCAAGTGTAAGGCACGCAAATGTGGTGTGAGAGAGTGTCGTAAGCCACACCACGCCCTGCTGCACCCCCAGAAGAACCGCCGAAGCGGCAAGAGGACACCGCGATTACAGCCGCAGCACGCTTGCCAGAGAACAGCCAAGTGTTGTTAAAGGTGTGTCCCATCATCGTGAAAGGCAAGACGGGACGCGAAGTAGAGACGTACGCGATGCTAGATGAAGGCTCGACGGTTACACTCATCGATGCGGAGATCGCAGAACAGATCGGAGCCGAAGGTCCGACGCGATCTCTGAGAATTCAGGGAGCGGCCTCGAGCTGGCACGAAGCCTCAAGCCGAGTGGCTGATGTCATCATCAGAGGGCGACACCATACGGACGAAGAACACTCGGTGAGGGCGCGTACGATCCGGGATCTCACCCTAGGAACGCAGCGAGTGAACCCGGAAATACTCGCGTACGGACACCTGCGACAACTCACTTGCGAGCAAGTGTGCTACGAAGATGCCAGACCCAAGGTCTTGATCGGGTCAGACAACTGGCATCTGATTGTTACGCGGAAGCTGCTCACAGGAAGGCACGATCAACCCGCAGCGTCGCTGACACGACTGGGATGGGTCATCCACGGAACGGTACCCAGAAGTGTCGTGGAAGACGAGGAACATGTCCTCCACGTGCGGTTGACACAGCGCAACGCCGAGCCAGACATGCGGCATATAGAGGGCATAATAAAAGCGCATTACGACATCGACGCGTTGGGTATATCGTCGAAGAGATTACCCATCGCTAAGGAGGAGCGCGCCGTCGCCACATTCAACTGCACAGCGACGAGAGTGGATGGGCGATACGTCGTAGGATTGCCGTGGGAGAGAGATAACGTCATTCTACCTCCCAGCTACGACATGGCAGCGAGCCGACTGAGGGGAATAGAGCGGCGGATGGATCGCTCTACGGAATTCCGGCTGGCGTATACCGCGGAGATAAACAAGTTGTTGGACAAGGGTTACGCCGAGAAAGTAACCGACGACCGGTTCGACAACGACCGCGCGTGGTACCTTCCCCATTTCGGAGTGACGAATCCGAATAAACCCGGAAAGCTGCGACTCGTATTCGACGCCGCGGCCCGTTCGAAGGGAATTTGCTTGAACGACGCACTGCTGGATGGGCCAGATATGCTACGGTCGCTTAACGGTGTGTTATACCGTTTCCGCGAGAAGCCCGTAGCTATCACGGCGGACATACGAGAGATGTTCCTGCAGATTAAGATACGGGAAGAAGATAGAGCAGCACAACAGTTTCTGTGGCGAGGAGATGACAGGATTAACCCGCCGCAGAAATACGTAATGACCTCAATGATTTTCGGGGCGAGGAGCTCACCGTTCATCGCACACAGCGTTCGAGACAGGAACGCGGCAGAGCACCGAGAGTCGCACCCGTCAGCGTACACCGCCATAACAAGGAACCACTACATGGACGACTGGGTCGATAGCTTTGACTCCGAAGAGGAAGCAGCCCGCGCCATACGAGAGGTAGCAGAGGTTCATGGCGGGATAGGATTCACGCTGGCGGGTTGGAATACAAACCGACCGAGCCTGCTAGAGAATGTGAGTGAGGACCAGCGAGCGAGGACGCCGAAGGAACTGGGAGCCAACGCACATCCATACGGAAAGACATTGGGGTTATTGTGGATGTCAGCCGAAGACCAGCTGGCGTTCAACACCGGCATGCCACGCGTCCCACGAGAAGTGAAGCACGGCACACGGATACCGACGAAAAGGGAAGCCCTAGGAGCGGTGATGTCATTGTTCGACCCGCTCGGGCTGCTGAGCCCTTACACCATCACGGCAAAAATCATCTTGCAGGCGCTGTGGGTGCAGAAGGTCGAATGGGATGACCCTCTGCCCGCCGAGGAAGCGCGGATGTTCCAGGAATGGAGAGATGACTTAGCCTATATAGAGGAACTGAGATTGCCGCGATGGTATGGCACGAACGACAGCCAACGGTCGCAACTGCACGTATTCACGGACGCAAGCGAACAGGCATATGCCACAGCCGCGTATTGGAGGACGGAACGCGAGGATCGTAGCGTTAACGTCGTCCTGGTAGCAGCCAAAGCGAGGGTAGCGCCCATGAAAGCGCAGAGTATACCCCGGATGGAGCTTCAGGCGAGCCTGGTAGGACCCCGACTGGCCGCTGACGTACTGAAAGGACGTCGTCGCGCGGCCGAAGTCTTCCTATGGACGGTCTCGAAGAAGACGCTACATTGGACTAGGAACGACACCGCTCGATACAATCCACACGCGGCCCGCCGGATGGCAGAAAGCGCCGAACATACAGAACCAACACAGTGGCGCTGGGTACCGACCGCCCACGACGTAACTAACGACGCGACCCGCGCGAGATATACAATACGGACCGCCGCCGACAGATCCGTCGGGCCGGCGCTTGTATACGCTCCAGAGAAAGAACGACCCAAGGAAAGCAAGCCCGTCCCTGCAGAGACAGTAGCCCGTGCCCGGGCGAAGGCAAAGCCCGTAATGGACAGAATGCGGTTCTCCTCATATGACCGAGTGAGGAGGACCCCGGCACAGGTGCTGCTGCTCGCAGAAGAATACAGGCGACGGGCATGGAAGCTGGGCCGGGAGCGCCCCGCTGAAGCGGGGAAATGGGTCAAGTGGCGTTGCGGTGAACGCGGACGGACGGACGAACGCGAGGGAATTTTTCGAAGGCCGACCCGAAGGCTGGTGGTCCTCCCTAGGGATAAGGGCTGCGAAGATCTGCGCCGGGGGGAGGCTGTTGCGGACCACGAGTCGGCATCGAAAATATGTAAATAAATTTGTGTATAAATTTGTATTTTTCCAGTGTTTTGACTATTGTTTAGGTTAGACTATTGTTTGTACCATATACCCTTTGTAGCGGCATAGATACTGTGAATTCTATGTCCGCCCATTGTGTAAATTCTTAGGGATCACAGCTTTAGTGTAGCCTGAACATGTGGCATTTAGTCGCACGTGGTTTTTTGTAGTTTTTTGTGTTGTTACTATTGTATTTAATTTTAAATGTGTGCGTATTCGCTGTTCCGGCCCGTCGGTCACCGACATGTGCAGGAATTGTCGGGAGGGTGGGACGGCCGACGCGCACGGCTCGGCGGGGGTGGGGAAGGACGCGCTCGGGCGCCCGTAAAAGGCGGGTTGGTTCTCGATCGCGCTCTCTTACGCATACGCCACCGACGAAGAACCACCGCCGGCGCAACGACCAAGAAAACCCCACTCCGGCCGGCCGACCCATAGAATAAGAAACAAATTGAAATACAGTCCATTTTGAAAATCGAAGATCTTTTAATTGTGTACCCCACAGTAATGGTAATGATACTCACTCAGGGTGATAGCATAGTGCGAAGGCTTTCTTCACGAGCGGGAACCGTTGAGGAGTGGCAGTAGTGGCCTGCGAGCCCCCGGCCGGGAGGGAGAACAGGAACGCGTGGTCAGCTGCAGTGTAACCTCCTGCGCCGCCCGCCGCCCACGACACCTCGCTGTACCCGCCCACCACCTCCCCGCGGGACACCTGCACATCCACGCACCATCATCATCACCCATCATCACCATCCACTGCAGTTCACTGGACATAGGCCGCTCCCAAGGCACTGGACCATCTTCAGGCTTTCTCATCCAGTTATTACCCGTAACCCTACGTATGTCGTCTCTCCACCTAACTACGGTACACCTGTACCACCACACACTATCATCATCATCAGATCACTGCTGGACATAGGCCTCAATCAAGACACGGCACTGGACCATCTTCAGCCTTCCTCATCCAGTTATTATCTGCAAACCTACGCGTGTCGTTGGTCCACCCAATTGCGGGACATCTGCATCACCACTCACCATCATCATCATCATCACCCAGTCCACTGCTGGATATAGGGTTCAATCAAGGCACGCCATTGGGCACTTCTTGCAAGGCACGCCACTAGACCATCTTCAGCATTTCTCATCCAGGTTATAATTTAGTGACAAAATTTAAAAAATAAACTGATAATCTCAAACTTTATAATACTTATTACACTTATTATAATACTGGCTTAACTCAAAAATTACAAATTTTGGAAAGTCCACTTTTTTAAATGTAGTAATAAAGTCTATTTTAAAAAAAATTAAATTTATGATATTCACCAGTATTGTACTAGATATGCGTTATATATTCGTCACGGTGTGCTAACTGACCTAACTTCCTATCATCCTTCACTGGTGCCTAGCCAGCGTAAACCGTTAGCGCAGGCGAATGCATCATTCATTATCATCCATAAAAAAAACCCTGAGACTGCCGGCCACTCAGAGACATGGCCAATCCGCAAGACTGAGTCACGGCAGGTGTGGGCCACCAACGCGATGTTTTACGGCCAGGACGAGTCCCATCCGGACCCCTTATACCATCCATCTGCTCTAAGGTTATTAAGCTAAGATGAGCCAATGGAATGGAAATCTTTGGGTGAGGCCATTGTTCAGCAGTGGACCTAGGGCTGAAATGATGATGATGATATTGAAGATGAGCCGAAGGCATTATTACCCTATAGGGTGAAATTTACCTTTTTTTTTTACTTGGAGAAAATCCCTCATGGAGACCCGCTGGCCCCGGGGGTAGGCCAGGGTTACTGTGAGACTCCTACTCACTAAAAACTCCAAGGTATCCCGACGAAGCGCCTATGGCCGGAGTCGCTGGATCGAGGGTGAAATTTACCTGCGCCAACAGTAGCACGGGCGCGTGTCCATCACAATGCGAGTGGAACGCCTGCGCTGAGTAGCCATGAGACGACGCGCGGAATATCAAACGCCATGGTTGCTTGCCACCTCCGCACCTGGAACACCGCACCACATAAATACCCACTCACTACTAGCTATGTCACACTGTTAGGTTTTTTTTTTTTTTTATTTATCCGTAATGGAAAGGCAAAGAGTCTAAGCCCATACAGCCGCTGTTAGGTTGATTGGTAGAGATCTCTTTTAGAGATAAGACCTTTGCCCATTTTGTATATAATTAAGTTTTCTACTCTTTAAAAGTGCAATAAAGAATGTATATAATTTACTAGTTGTTCCCGCGACTTTGTCCGCGTGGAATTTAGCTTTATTTATCTAAAATAAAAGTAGCCTAAAAAACTAAAAATTAATTTGTTCGTTCCATTAGAAGCTGACAGGTTCAATATTATATTATCTGTGCTAATACAATTACATCCTGCATCATCCCTTATTTTATCCCCATGGGGTTCAATTTATCAAAATCCTATTTAAGCGAACGTCTTCATCGTAGTAGCTCCAATCTTAAATTTCAGTTCAATCAGTCGAAAATCTACAAAATTTTATCCCCTTAGGGGAGGAATTTATCAAAATCCTTTCTTAGGGGATGCCTACGTCATAGTAGCTTTATGCAGGCAAAGTCTCAGCCCGATCGGTTTAAAATTAACAAAGTTTCATACAAACTTTCATCCGCTATTTTATCCCAAAAAGGTATACAAAACTAATGAAAAATACAATGTAATCCAATTTCAATCGAAAACGTACAGAGTAGTGTATCACAGATAAATTAAACAAATTTAATAAACCATAATGAACAATTTTTATTTTTATATATGTACTGAAATGATAGAATTATTTTATTTTTTTCCGTACAATAATTGTAAAACAATTTTTCGCCGCACTAGTTTTTTTTCTTTTTTTTTTTTTATAGAAATTTGTTTCCCTTATAGGAAAGGCAAAGAGTCTAAGCCCATACAGCTGTTCGCCTTACCAGTTATTGATGACAGCTTGAAATGCGCTTTTGTCCTGCTGCAAAATGATGCTTCCCGCAAACATGTTCACAGCCAAGCTGAAATGAATAATTTGTTTCATTATTTTTGAATAATAATAATCTCTGAGGAATTCACACAGCCCTAGGTTATGGGTAGTAGATAACAGATACAAATACATAATTATTTTGTTCGTAAATACATACATATTATACATAAAAACACCCAGACCGATACAAACAATCATATCTATGAATACAAATATTTGTGCCGAGCCAGGAATCAAACCGGCGGCCATTGGAAATAAGGCGGTGTGCTAAACCGCTAGACAAGAAAAATTGTTAATAAAATAAATATTGGAATTAGTGGTGGTGTTGGTGAGTGTGGTGGTGGTGGTGAGTGTGGTGGTGGTGGTGAGGGTGGTGGTGGTGGTGGTGGGTGTTACCGCGGGCGGTCTGCGGCGGCGGGCGGGCGCGGGGCGAGCAGCGCGGCGCGCCGGTAGCGCTCCAGCGACAGCTCCATGGGCACCGCGCCCGTCGGCTCCACCTCCTCCGCGAACACTGCGCTATCTGAAACACATACACACAAACACACACACATCCATTTTGTCCCGTACGCTTTATATTTTAATTTTCATGTATTTCTATTCCATAGTCTTATTAAATAGAAATGCGTGAGCGTAACATCGCATGCAACATGCAATTGTAGTTCATATAGTTTTTCATGCGGGATTTTCATTGTATGTCAGACATATACACCTATATAGTCTACTAAATAAACTAGCTTAAAAAAAGAGATTAAGTTGAATTTCTTGCCATTTCTTAACACCAACTTACAGCAACACAAAAAACTTGACGTTCATAAGCGGCCAAAATCCTACATGAATAAATTATTTTTGGTCATTTGACGACTGTCACTTACCTTTAGGTGTGGCGTCATTGTAATCATGCCAAAGCATCGAGAAACTTCTGGCCACTTGGAGAGATATGGAAGTGCCGTGGTACGTACCAATGAGGAGCAGGCGCACGTGGTGCATGAGGGGGCGTGCACACGCGCGCGCTCCTCCTCGGTCCAGTGCTGCTTGGTGACGACGAGCGTTTTTTTTTTCGGACTACTCTAATGCTGTTGGCCGCAGCTGGCCTTTACAGCTTCACCGGACGATAGGGGGCGAGTGCAGATGGCACTCCAAACCCGCGGAAGGTCTTATGGAGCGGCTGAAGGCCAACTCCTGTCTGACGGATACGACTTTAGTCTGAGGGCACCACTAGGGGTTCGAAACTCGGCTCAGGCCGTCGTAATTTCGATCTCCGTTTGAATTGGATGGGGGATCGATCGGAGGGGCGCCCGGAGGCGCCGGTGTGGAGCGCCCGGTTGAATGCGCGATATTGTGTGTTTGAGGTCATCGTCTTCGCCGGCGAGGACGGTGTCGTGTGTGTGGGTAAAAGTGTGGTCGGGGTGGAATGGGTGGGCCCGTGGGAGGTTACCTGCCGTTATGGGGTCGTCGGGGTCAATGAGAACGTGCTTCGGGCGACGTTGGACGACGTGCCGTGGTACGTACCGATGAGGAGCAGGCGCACGTGGTGCATGAGGGGCGCGAGGTGCAGCAGCACGCGCGCGCGCTCCTCCTCGGCCCAGTGCGCGGTGGGCTGCGTCACGCCCGCGCGCTGCTTCGCCCACGCCAGCACGCACCGCCACACCTCCTCCTCCTCCAGGCACAGCTGACAGCAACGCAACACACACACACCATACGTAAGAAGAAATTACGGGATCTTACCATGTTTTATATATTACTAGCTTTTGCCCGCGGCTTCGCTCGCGTTAATATATCCCCTTAGGGGTGGAATTTATCAAAATTCTTTCTTAGGGGGATACCTACGTCATAATAGCTTTATGCATGCCAAGCCTCAGCCCGATCGGTTTTAAATTGACAAAGTTTCATACAAACTTTCATCCCCTATTTTATCCCCTTGGGGGTAGAATTAATCAAAATCCTTTGTTAGCGGATGCTTTCGTCATAACATCTACCTGCATGCCAAATTTCAGCCCGATCCGTCCAGTGGTTTGGGCGGTGCGTTGATAGATCACTATGTCAGTCACCTTTGAGTTATATATGTATATTTAGATTTACTAACTGTACAACTTGTTCGCGCAGTGCACGCAACGGAAATATGAATAATTTTACCCGTTTTTATCAGAGTATTTCACTGATGCTTCGGTTCTATTGGTCGTAGCGTAATGTTAAATAACTTGGATATAATAAACATAACATAAATCAACAAGATACATTCCTACAAGTTACAAATACGACGCATGACACAGCCAGTTACTGCATTAAATGATATATTAGTGAAATTACTGAAAGTTTACAAGACAACCAATTTACTATCCACACATTAAAATCTATAAAACAAGTAATTTTCCTAATAAACATATAATATGTGACCAACCTTCAACAAACTATTAATTTAATAAATAAGTATACTCAACAAAATTCTCAGAAAACCTGTAAAAATAGGTACTAACAAAGTCTGATGATATAAGCTTGATGAGAGCTTCCTTGGGCAGGTTGAGGAAGGCATTAGTTTTGACACAGTCTGCAGCATTCTCTCCAATGAATGCAATACACCTCTCCATAAATGATGATGCGCTTTTGCCACCTGGAACATTGTAAGTGGTTCTATAAATGGTGATATTGTAATTATTGAGAATAACTACAAGTAATCTATACTAGTAATATAAAGAGGTAGTTTGTGAAATTATATGGGTATTCTCTGGACCTACTATACAGATTTTGATTTTTTTTAGTGTTGGATAGCTCATGTATTGAGGAAGGCTATAGGTTACATAAAATCAGGTCATTGGGCTCCCTAAAATATAGTCGAGCGCAGTGATGGCTGGCTCATTCGTCATACTCGTGAACGAGTGCTGCTTGTACGAACTGGTCTGCTCGTATCACTAGGACTGATTTAATCTTATTATAAATATATTCTTGTATATTTATATTTAACCCAAAAAATTTGTGCTGGTTGGTAGTTTGTATTCACATGTTTCGACTTGTAAATGTAAACTTACAAGGATTATTTAAAAGAGCAACACACAAGTCTCTTGCTTGTTCTTCTTGTGATCAGACAGTTTTCCGAACGAGCGGTAGATATAAAAAATTGTTATGACTATTCAAAAGTGCTTAAATTAAGTTTATTTGAATAAATGATTTTCTATTCTATTCTATTCACACTATGATTTGTAGGAGCAGAGCTGCTATGAAAAATGTAGCAAAAATTGAAGAAATGTTATGTAGAGGAATTTACAGGAATCAGATTGTTCAATTATATAATACACTAACACTAGACTACACTACTCATTTGACTATGATAATCATTTAGTCTAAAGTAATTTTATTTCGAGTATATTCACAAATAAATTGCTTAAAAATATTCACAAATTACTGCGTCACGTTTAACTGTCAATTCGCTGGATTAACTCCACATGTTATTCTCTACTCTATTTTTCATATTAGTCATTTATGCAATAGACTTCCAACATTCATAACTTCAGAGTTTAGAGTACTACAAATGATGTTATTATATATGTATACAGAAATCTAAAATATACAACAAAATCTCTGACAAGATAGATTCATTAATTTCTTATTCATTCATCTTTATAAATCTTATAAAGAACAGCTTATTTAGTGTTAAATAATATTAATAATAGTTAAATAAATACTTAGAAATATACTCACATAAAAAATTGAAGATCATTTTATTTTCACAACATATTGAGATATTTTTATTAGAATAAATTATTAGTAGACATTATATTTTATATCAACTGCAAATGTATGTTTACTCTATGAAAAATATTATTACAATTTTATTTAATAGGTAGTATTATTCTTGTAGCAGAGACCAAGGCCTATAGCTTACAAACTCATACTTGGCAAGTATCAAACATGATCTATTCTATTATTATTTACAACATGTACAACAGTACTGCAATTACCCTATAGTATATAATGATAAACATCTGTTGCCCATTTGCACAGTTGATAACTGACTTAGATATGAATACTATAACTATGTATTATATGATTTTAGGGCTATATTTATATTTAATTTATTAGACTAAATCACTACTATGGAAATAAGCTATGTGCAGGTAGACCTCGTGAAGTTTCATTTAAAACCTTAGTTCTTGATAACTACATTTTTATAAAGAGTATATTATTCTTCAGTTTCATATTATTAATATGTAAGTATCGTGTTGTTTTAGAAAAGGATATGGAATAAAAGCCAATTGTTTAAACCTTAAAATTTAATGAAAATCACCAGATTAGTAAACGGTGTTTGTATTCGCACTTAATCCTTATTTTACATTCTTCACACTATTGTTTATCATAACCTAACAATTCACACTGTAGCGTTCGGATTCACATTTTGAATGAGCGTTATGTTGTCTCCCTTCATCATTATTCTTCCTATCTGCTTCCTGTTCTTTGACTTCATATGAACTTCCTCTGCATCATCCAAAACAATGTTCATGTATTCGTCGAAGCCCACGATGTGACCCTCGATTCTCAAATTAACATTCTCGTACAACCAAATTTGCACTCTACTTCTGTTTTGTAAATATCTGAAGATAAGGTTTATGGGTTGTACCATCACCTTCTGTACTTTCGGTGGGCCCTTATAAGCCATTTTTATATATTTTTCTTAAACACAATAAAGGAAAAATTGCAAAATAAAAGCGGCAAAGCCGGTTTCTCTTCGATATGTCAGAAAAACGAGAACAACGCTACTTTCATAGACAAACCAACATGGCCGCCAGAGGCGAGAGCGCGAAGTGTTGCCAGATCTTTTTTTCAAATTATTCCATCTCTATAAATCATGACTGCGAAATAATAAATATTGATGTAAACTTGTAATGCATATATTAATTTTTACTATTTTGCATTTACATTATATTTTTTGAGCTCATCGGTTTGCAGGTTGGGTTTCAATTGGGTTTCAACACGTGTTACATCTTACACTTTATTATTTCATCAATCTATATTCACATGAATATGATTTCGCTGATATTCTTTATATATATTAATATACGACACGTATTTTATATATATTAATATATATATATGAAATACGTGTCGTGCCTACATAATAGTTATTTAATTATTTTTTCGGATGAGCATTATTTTTTTTTTATTTTACGCCCTTATCATTCATAGGCTGTAGGTTCATGCCATTTTTTTTATTTATTTATTTTTTTCTCACTATCATCCGCGAAAATATGTGTTATGGCTTCCCGAATATTATCAAATATTTGATCTTCCGAGTTTTATTATCAGCACGAATTCAAACTTAGCATAATAAATAAGTAACTAAATAGCACAATCTTCTTTCAACTAAAAATTTCACTGCGATATTATTTTTTCTTAATATTGACCATAGACGTTTAGTACATTTGTGGTAGATAACAGAACACAAATATTTTTTTGTCACTAGTTTTAGTAAAAAAAAAAAAACGAGTTTAATATACATTTACAATAACGTTTAATATAAGTATTAAATATTTTTAAGTTATGTAATAATATGTAATGTAAATTGTAATAACTGTGATGTAATTTTAATTTTAAATATTTAAAAGATAATTTTTTTAAAAGATGAATGTAATTTTAAAAATGCGTGCTAAAATATTTATTTTAGCACATATTTTTGATGTCAATATAATCATTTTATTTAAATATGAGAGTAATATCAATCGAGAAACAACATACGTTTGAATTAACATTAAAAATATTGTATACTAGAACAAAAAGTGTGCGATGGCCGGGAATCGAACCCGGATCAACTGCTTGGAAGGCAACTATGCTGACCATTACACCACCATCGCATCTGGTATAAGTAATCGAAATTAATGAATACTTTCAAATTCAATAAGTTTTACCTGGCCGATCTTGAATTTCCATAGCAGCAGCTAATAAAGTACAGGCACTTTCTACACTAAGCGTTGATGTAACATGATCTTCGCAAGCTGCACGCAAATCTTCAACTCCTAGATCAGCCGCCAGAGTCATCATCTCAAATACTCCAGAATCTTGAAGGAGTAACTGTTAACAATTCGTTTTTATATCTGAATTACTAGAAAAATAAATGCTTTGAAAATATTGCTTGTGTTTGTATGTTTGCATGTTTCATATATCACATATATTATACGAAATAACTTTGCCAATTGAATCATTATTGGCAATTATTTTTAGTGTCAAGAGATTGATGCCGTAATATGTTTAAAGGTATATAATGTTAATATTTCTTAAACATTAAAATTATTTGTTTGAAAATATTAATTCGCAGTTTTCTTAATTTGCGCCATCTAGTGAGCGCCTTAGTTAATAAATTTAAAAAGCACAATTATCTTAAAGGACCTCCGTCTTCATGAATGTGAGTTTTAGTTAATAATAGAACAGTTAATAAAGTCACATTACATAAATTAATAAAAAATATACTTTTCATTTTAGTACGAATTTATAAACTATAGAATACTGCAAGGTAAATTTCATTTAGCAAGAAAAGTATATGGTTTAATACTTCTACTACTCGCTGCTAGATGGCGCTGACGTAATTTAATTTTACATAGAATATAAAACTATATTACATATAATTAAAAGCAGTTTCCTAACAGTATTATCGTTTAAAAATCTATTTAAAATATAATATAATAAGTAATTATTGTAATTGACGAGAATTAAGGTTACAAACCTTTCCAGTATAAACATATTGTATAAACAATCGAAATGTCTCCGGTTGGACGTGTGGCATACGTATCGGTGTAGGCTGCGCGCCGACAGATGGCGTTACCGTACACCCGGGGATGCGGCACACCTCGCCTCGCTTAGTATTTTGGAAACTCTTGCATCTGTGTACGAAAGAAAAACTAACGTTTAAAAAAAGTCAATAGGTCTTTTATGGGAATAGGTATAAAAACATACAATAAAATACCAAAGCATATACTTGAATTACGCTTACATAAATTTAAAACATCTGTTAAATTATATTCACTAAGCACAGCCAGTTATTACTCACTAAACGATTACTTGAATGACGAGCGTGCATGGAAAATGTCCTACATGATAAATGATGATTAAATTTGGAATATTTTTTAGCATATTATAATAATCTAATTATATAGTAAAAATATTACTAGTACACATTTTTTTATTACGACGCGGTCCGTTTTAAATCGGTTATTTGTTGTTAACTTATTAGTAACTTAAATTATTATTCTACTAGCTGTGCTCGCGGTTTTACTCGCGTGAAATTTATAACTTAATGTTATTCTGATGTATATGCTATATTGCTTTAAAATTTCATCAAAATTCGTGCTTAAATTATGTTTATTTAAATAAATTAATTTCTATTCTATAATATGACATGAATTGCGAGTATGTATATTAGTATATAATAATATTTATAATATAGGCCATGAATCCTGAATTAAATAAATTATTAAAAAATATATCCTATTAATAGTATAAACGCGAAAGTTTTGTTCTTTCAGGCAAAAACTACTGATCGGATTTTACAGTAATTCCTTCCGATCGATCCCCCATCCAATTCAAACGGGGATCGAAATTACGACGGCCTGAGCCGAGGTTTGAACCCCTAGCGGTGCCCTCAGACGGAAGTAGTATCCGTCAGGCGGGAGTTGGCCTACAGCCGCTCCATAAGTATCCATAAGGTTTGGAGTGCATTTGCACTCGCCTATCGTCCGGTGAAGCTGTAAAGCGTTAGTGTAGTCCGATAAAAAACTTTACTTTAGTTTATATATATGTACATCGGAATAACATCGCCGCCCCCGACGACTGTGGTAATCGCTACTAAAGTAAGATTATTAATTCCAGTCAGTAAAATGACATTTCCAGTGTTGCAAGGTTTTAGTCCCAAATAAATAGTGATGTGGTAGAATCGAGTTTTTATAATTAAAAGTTAGTCGAGATTACACTTTTTTTAATCAATATCAATTTGCCTTTATATAAATAAAAATTCTAGTATTAATTTCTCTGAATCTCTTTTTACATTTTTTCCCAGCTTTTGTAATAATGTTATAGTGAGAAATTTTAATATGCTGGTAAGGTCATCATCATTATCATCATCGCAGCCCGGAAGACGTCCACTGCTGGACATAGGCCTCCCCCAAAAATCTCCACGACGATCGGTCCTGCGCTGCTCGCATCCAATGCCTTCCTGGTAAGGACCATATTCATGTTTAATACGATATGTATTATATATTAAAAATTAAAAAAAAAAGGTTTTGATACCTAATAAAATAAAGTATGACTAAATGTCTAAGTCTATTGATGGCCGAACATCACTATTGTCACCTATGGTCACCCTTTTTTGTATCAGTGACAGTTGCACTTGTCAATTTACTGACTGGAATTAATAATCGTACTTTACGATAGAATCGGGTTTATTAAAGATTCGTTACCTACACACCCTATTACATCATTCGAGATATTTTTTAAGATCGGACGATGAATACTTTTGGATTTATCCATTCAATAATGATCTTTATGTTTTTGTTCAACGACAACGTGAGTGAAAAATTTTTACGATCAATAACTCAAAAACCTGTTAAAAAATCTCAAAAGTCAACATTTTAGAGTAAGTGGCTATTTTTTTTTAGCGGATTATAATGGAATGGTGTACCGCCTGCGCTAACGGTTTACGCTGGCCCACCAGTGGAGAATGATAAGATGTACATGAAGTCAGATCAGTTAGCCCAACGTGACAAATTCACCGGGAATTTATCACGATGGTTTCCAGGGGGAACCGCGTGGAGGTCGACCTGACATGGTACATTGCTAGCAATGGGGTCATTAGTCCACATTACTAACAATCCTCTCCCTCCAGTAAGTGGCTATTACCATCATAACAACTAAAAATGATCATCAAATAAAAATATAATTTACTTTTGCCGTAACATTAAAGTCAGTTAAATCATCGAATACGATTGCAATGTCATTTTACGACCATGGAACAATATCACAATAAACGATTAGTATAGCAACATCCATTTGTGAATACAGTCGAACACTATCGTAAAGTTAGTTTGCGTTAATTTTTTCCATATCTTATTTCAGAAATGGACATTTTCACAATTTTCTTACTGATAATGAAAAATTATAATAAAAATTTTACAAAAATCTCGCCAAATCAAAAAAATATTCCCAATTTTTAGAATAGAATAGAAATAGAAAATCATTTATTCAAATAAACTTACATTGAAGCACTTTTGAATAGTCATTACATTTTTTTAATCTACCGCTCATTCGGAAAGCTGTCTCATCACAAGAAGAACGAGCAAGAAACTTGCGTGTTGCTCTTTTAAATAATTTTATTCTTACTTTACATTTTTAAATTAAACTGTGTGAATACATACTACCAATTAGACAGACAGATCAGAGATAGACAGAGAGATATAGGTAGAGATATATAGATAGATCCTATGTATATGCAGATAAGACGTATTGTGTTGGTATCTATTAACATGCCAGACTTGCCTGATTTGCTCAGTCACCTAATTTGAATGTCCCAGTCTAGCCGACTCCGACGCCGTTTAATTGAACGGCTGCAGTGACGGCAGGTAGCACAATTGATTGCCTAAATATATTGCAAATTAAATCCAATTCGGTGCATGTACAAATCCAATCAATGGTGTACAAGATTTAGGTGGAGACAATTGCGACATGCTATACGTACATGAGTTGAATCCTACTAGATATATATATAGATGTGTCAACTTGAGTTGCGGTGAATTCGAGTACTTGTTAAGTTGGACTAAAAAGGACTTGTATCCAGAGCCGTAAAACATATTAATAAAAAAATAAAACTTATAGCGTAACTCGGATGACACACAAAGTTTTTCCTTAGAGCTTTCAAAACGCTTATTATTGCTCGAGCAAGATTATCGGTTTTTAATTAATAACTTGAGTGTTGCTCACCCTACCGTGACCGCTTTTGTGGGGGAAAATTTCAAATAAGTAAGACTAAATAAATTTCAAACCAGACTAAATCTAAATATATATAACTCAAAGGTGACTGACGTAGTGATCTATCAACGCACAGCCCAAACCACTGGACGGAGCGGGCTGAAATTTGGCATGCAGGTAGATGTTATGACGTAGGCATCCGCTAAGAAAGGATTTTGATTAATTCTACCCCCAAGGGGAAAGAGAAGATAAAAACGAGAGCGAAGCCGCGGGCAAAAGTAGTATTGCATATAGACAAGACATATAATAGAAATATAAATAATCTTTATTGAAATAAACGTAATATAAGCACAGGGGCGGATCTACCTAAGGGCTTTTTGGGCTATAGGATAGGGCCCCTAGAATACAAGTCCACTGAAACGATATTTAGAATATAAAAAAATATCTAGAATGTTAAAAAACCTATCGCAAGGGTGGCAGCCCTGAGTATTGTACAATGTAATTGTTTGGCTGAAAGGAAATTTCCAAGGCCGTAAAATATTTAATAAAAAAAAACCCATGCAAGTCGCGTCTATAGAAAGACACGAAAAATTTCTGGTCGCTTATTTTTGGTCGGAGTATCTTTTTAGTTGAATAATATAATTAGGTTCGCTCCTAAGTAGATTTAGCCCAGGGCCCCACAAATTCCCGATCCGCCCCTGTATAAGCACTATTGAATAGTCATATTTTTTTATTCTATCACTCATTCGGAATGCTCATCACAAGAAGACTGAACAAGAATCTAAATAAATATTGTTTTAAATAAATAAATACATAGTAACAAGTATGAGGCATGCGATAATCAACATAGAAACCGCTGCGCACTCATTCTTTGTGTAATCTGGTTATATTACTATATTATATGGAAGTAGTATATTATTAATAACTAGCTACTCTCCCCGGCTTTGCCCGGGTGTATATATATTATACATATAAACCTTCATCTTGAATCGCTCTATGTATTAAAAAGACCACTTCAAAATCCGTTGCGTAGTTTTAAAGATTTAAGCACACATAGGGACGGACAGACAGCGACAGCGACTTTGTTTTACACTATGTAATGATGATGATATCATAAAAACGTTTACATTTCTGTGAAGTGCAAGTACTAATAATAAGACTAGTCGATTTACACACACAATTTACACAGTGCCATCTAGTCCTAAGTTTAGCAGAGCTTGTCTTATGAACTAGACAATTGATACAAATATTTATATACATTTTTTTATGAATACATACATAATAAAATATAATAAATACAAGACACCCGAACCAATACAAACAATCGTACTCATGAATACAAATTTTTGTACCGTGCGAGGAATTAAATCCGCGACCATCGGAAGTAAGGCTAAGCTGTGCTAAATAGCTAGACCAGTAAGTAATTAATCTCATCATATTTATAATATTTAATTAGAATAGAATATACTACATTTATTCAGAAAATATTACATTAAAAAAATGGTATCTTTTTAACAAACAATCTCTGAACTTTGTTAGTTTTCGTGCTTTTAAAAGTACCAAAGTAAAAACACTACCTGTTAAGAGAAACTGTGTTACGGCGGCAATTCAAATGACTCTCGCTCAGCAACTAAGTATTAATATACACAGTATAAATAGCTCAGTATAACTAGCAACCTATTAAATTGATATAAATTTTATTTATTTATTAAATTTAAACAAACAAGTAAATCTCACAGTAACTTAAGATTGGTGACGATTATGGTAGGTATTCGTAAGTATCATTTAGAAAATTGCATCGTCACCTAATAATCTGACCTAAATAAAACACAAATCCAGCAAAAAATCGCTTTGCAGCCCTTGATTAATTATAGTTGTATGGGAGTCAGCGTCAGCCGCGGTGTGCCCACTATTAATCGTGATAATGCAAATTGCGTGTCACTCGGTGTCAGCAGTGTCGCGCGGCGTTCCAGAAGTGTCGCGCGTTGCGGCCCAAGTGTCATCAATCATGACAGCCCGCTCGACAGTACCCTGCCTCCGATACAAATTATGTTTAGAGTTTCTCGACACTGCATGAGTGATTACGCTTCTTAAAAAATTGAAAAGTTGCCAGGGGACTGTTTGTTGGTTAAGCGTTCAGAAGTTGATGGTGTAGCAATTTCTTTAAATTAACTAAATAAAATATTAGTATATTTGGGGTTCACTCTAATATTTATTTAATAGGAGAGGGAAAGAGGTCTTTGAATAAATATTTGGTATTTTTATTGTTTATAGAATGTAAAAACAAGTTTATTGGTCGTTCTTCTTGTGATGAGTCTGCGTCCCGAATGAGTAGTACATTCTTCAAAAGTATATTAAGTTAGTTTAAATAATAATAATCTCAGAACAATTCACACAGCGCCATCTAGTCCCAAGTTAAGCTACCTAAAGCTTGTGTTACGGGTACTAGATAACTGATACAAGTACATAGATTTTTTTTACGTAAATACATACATATTATATATAGAAAACACCCAGACCGATACAAACAATCATACTCATGAATACAAATGTTTGTGCCGTGCGAGGAATCGAACCCGCGACCATCGGCCGTAAAGCGGTGTGCTAGACCGCTAGACCACCGAGGTCGTCAGTTAAATAAAGATTATTTCTATTTCTAAATAAACAACTGCAGAATACAATTACAGCAGTATTTTTTTTAAAGTGTTATAATGGAATGGTGCACCCGCCTGCGCTAACGGTTTACGCTGGCGGGGCACCAGTGGAGGATGATAAGATGAGAATGAGGTCAGGTCAGTTAGCCCATCGTTAGATGAAATCACTTGGTTTCTAGGGTCCACGTAGAGGTCGACTTGATACATTGCTAGCAATCCTTGTCCCCATTACTAGGGAGAGTGGGATTGTCAGTAAGGTCGACTAATAACCCTATTTCTAGCAATGTACCATATCAGGTTAGCATCCATGTAGTTCCCCTGGAAACCATCGTGATAAATTCTTAGTGAATATATCATGATGGGCTGACTGACCTGATCTCATGTTCATCTTATCATCCTCCACTGGTGCCTTGCCAGCGTTGTCTTGCATTCCATTATCTATACATACATAAAATTGGAGTGTCTGTTTGTAATATTGAAATAACCGGTTTTTACTACAAGCATATGAATATAAATATGGTACATACATCAAAATAATATTTTTTACAATTTTTGTCTGCCTGTCTGTCTGTTTGGTCCGGCTAATATCTGAAAGGCTAGACCGATTTTGACGTGACTACTTTTATTTCAGACAATGAAAGTTAAATTCCACGCGGACGGAGTCGCGGGGAACGGCTAGTCATCAATAAAAAAAAACCATTACTAACAACCCCCTTACCTCCCCCCCCCCCCTCCATAACGCAGTACAGTAATATTTATCAGAAATGTACAGATATTTTTCTGAATATTTTCCTGAATACAAGAAATTAGTGCGATTGGCAAGGGGCGGAGCTCGGTCTACCCGTCAATTACCCGCCGACATCTGTACCGGACAGACGGACAAGTTAATCAGTGTATGTATTGTATTCACCAGACATCGACACCCTGACGGAGAACGAGAAATGTGCGCGCCTCTAGTATTAACTGATAACAAAGAGGAAATTAATTTTCTATTTGTAATTGATGAGATTTATAATAAAAACTAACTTTTGCCCGAGACTTCGTTCTCGTTAATTTATCCCCTTAGGGGTGGAATTTATCAAAATTCTTTCTTAGGGGATGCCTACGTCATAGTAGCTTTATGCATGCAAAGTCGCAGCCCGATCGGTTTAAAATTGACAGTTTCATACAAACTTTCATCCCTATATTATGACATTGGGGATAGAATTAATCAAAATCCTTTCTTAGTGGATGCCTACGTCATAGTAGCTTTATGCAAGCAAAGTCTCAGCCCGATCGGTTTAAAATTGACAAAGTTTCATACAAACTTTCATCCCCTATTTAATGCCCT
Organism: Achroia grisella; assembly: GCF_030625045.1. Taxonomy (NCBI): domain Eukaryota; kingdom Metazoa; phylum Arthropoda; class Insecta; order Lepidoptera; family Pyralidae; genus Achroia; species Achroia grisella. The sequence goes on along the minus strand of NW_026712882.1, from coordinate 3,777,066 downwards.
TGGGGGTAGAATTAATCAAAATCCTTTCTTAAAGGATGCCTACGTCATAACATCTGCCTGCATGCCAAATTTCAGCCCGATCCGTCCAGTGGTTTAGGCTGTGCGTTGATCACTACGTCAGTCACCTTTGAGTTATATATATTTAGATATATCAGATGGGTCGAAAGCTGGTTTGCCACAATCATGGTATAAAAATTATTCGTAATAGAGGCGTGTGATATTACAATGTATCCTGTTATAACAATACAAGCATTGTCAAGAGCTATTTAAGAAAACATAGACTCAAAAGAGTCTTTTAACCTTAATTCGTACAGCCCTAGTCGCCGGTGGTCCAGCAACGCAGTTTTTTTTTTTGAGGATGATATTTTATTTATTTATTCATTTATTTTAGATAACTAGGCCCATATTATAAATACCTTATGGACTAACATACATATAATATAATATTTAAAAACGAATACAATGATATTGTCTGTGTGATCACGGCACTGAAGACGGCAATCTGCCACGGTAGCGCCGATATACCACACCTTTCGGCTAGTAGTCCTCTTTCATGAAGGTGGGCAGCAAGTCGGTGGGGACCAGGGCCACAAACGCTTTGAAACTCGCGTTGTGACTCGACTTCAGCTGCGTCACCCTCAATGGAATGGTGCACCTGCCTGCGCTAACGGTATACGCTGGCGGGGACCAGTGGAAGATGATAAGATGAGCATGAGGTCAGCTCAGTTAGCCCAACGTGACAAATTCACAGGGAATTTATCACGATGTTTTCCAGGGGGGACCGCGTGGAGGTCGACCTGACATGGTACACACACATTACTAACACCCCCCGCCCCCCTGCAACGCAGTTAGCGAGGAGTGTAATTCACACGTGAACTTCGCCTAATTCGACTCATTCAAAGCATTCACAGCCACTACTATTAAGTCCAGCACAAATTGCAGGACGCCGCTAATAACGAATCCACTATTCATGTTCTTTTAGGAAATTGCCATTTGCAATGATTCTGATTGCTGTAATTCAATCTTGAAAATTGTGGTGTCTGATAAGTTATGGAGCGAGGATGTAATAATAATAATAATCTCAGGACTATTCACACAGCGCCATCTAGTCCCAAGTTAAGCTAGCTAAAGCTTGTGTTACGGGTACTTAACTGATACAAGTACATAGACAATTTTGTAAATACATACTTATTATACATAGAAAACACCCTGACCGATACAAACAATCATACTCCATGCCGTAGGTGCCGTGCGAGGAATCGAACCCGCGACCATCGGACGTAAAGTGGTGTGCTAGACCGCTAGACCACCGAGGTCGTCAATAAACGTATGTAATTAATCTACGACCTCGATGGTCTAGCGGTCTGGGTGTTTTCTATGTATAATATGTATTTACGAAAAAAAAATTTATCAATGTACTTGTATCAGTTATCTAGTACCCATAACACAAGCTTTAGCTAGCTTAACTTGGGACTAGATGGCGCTGTGTGAATTGTCCTGAGATTATTATTATTATTCTCTCTATCGTCTCCCTCTCTCAGCCTTTGCTGGTTTTTATTATTATTATTCTAATAATACTATTATATGTAATAAATTTCAAATTCAAATTCAAATTCAAATTCAAAAATCATTTATTCATGTAGGACATTTTAGCCGCTTATGAACGTCAAATTTTTACATTATAATTTTATTTTTTTCCCTACCGTCCAGTTCGGTATATAGATCCAATTGAGAAGAACTGGCAAGAAACTCAATTGAATTACTTTTTTTTTTTAAAGCCAGTTTATTTACAATGTATATTTATATAGGTGTCTATGTCTAACATTAAATGAAAATTCAGTGCATGAACAACTATTGCCATGCACACTCGTCATTCAAGTAATCGTTTAGTGAGTAATAGGCTTTGCTCAGTAAATATGATTTAACAGATGTTTTGAATTTATTTAAGGGTAATTCCAACATATCCTTTGGTATCTTATTGTAAATAAGTTTCAAGTGGGACATTAAGATTATTTAAGGTAACTACTAAAGATAATGTGCTAGGTTTTTTTTTCGGACTACTCTAATGCTGTTGGCCGCAGCTGGCCTTTACAGCTTCACCGGAAGATAGGGGGCGAGTGCAGATGGCACTCCAAACCAAAGGAAGGACTTATGGAGCGGCTGAAGGCCAACTCCCGCCTGACGGATACGATTTTAGTCTGAGGGCAACACTAGGGGTTCGAACCTCGGTTAAGGCTGTCGTAATTTCGATTTCCGTTTGATTTGGACGGGGATCGGTCGGAGGGGAAAATATGATTGTAGAGTGGCTCCCGTCGCCTGTATATATATATACATATATAAATAAATAAAATTTAATCTGTAATTTAAAATTAACAATTTTCCACTAAATGCATAGAAAAGTATATATGGTACTTACATAAAAAAAATGTCTGCCTGTCTTTTTGTTCTTGCTAATCTCTAAAATGACTGAGCCGATTTTGACGGATCTTTCATTAGTTGTCTATAAAATTAGCATAAATTACTCAATATAGCATTCTATAAGACTACTTTTATTTTTAGGAGTTGACAATTAAGAGGAAATTTTTATTTTATGTGACTTATTGCTTAATCTATACATATAAATAAAATTGGAGTGTCTGTTTGTAATATTGAAATAACCGTTTTTTACTATATGCACATGAATATAAATACGGTACATACACCAAAATAACATATTTTACAATTTTTGTCTGTCTGTCTGTTTGTTCCGGCTAATCTCTGAAATGGCTGGACCGATTTTGATGGGACTTTTTTGGCAGATAGCTATGTTATAAGGAGTAATTTAGACTACTTTTATTTTAGAAAAATAAAGTTTAATTTCACGCGGACGTAGTCGCGGGTACAGCTAATATAAAATATAAATAATTTGTTTATATATTTACAGCAAGAGATTCTGGAAATCGTTTTAAATTTGACTTTACTACGCAGCACAATGTCGCTTACAATTTACAAAGAATTTCGCCTGTGAAAATACCAAACTACGTTTTGGTAAATTTCGCGGACAGAAGCGGACGTTATCGTAAAATAAATAGTTGCATAAACAGCGCCGCCGGTTCAAATATACGGTTTTCTCGTATCTATCCGGTTTTCTGCACAACAATGTAATTGAGTGTGGACAACGGAATTGCTGACTCTTGAAATGTAGGGTTGTATCCGAAATGTGTTTTAGGGCAGGAAATTGTTAGTAATAAGAACTACATAGTTGGCTTATATTTAACAATCATGGGAAAATTATTTATATTTATTTATTTATTTATAAACTCTTTATTGCACCAATAGAATTAATACATAAGAATTATACAGAAAAGAGATATGGAAATACAAAAGGCGGTCTTATTGCTAGAAGCAATCTCTTCCAGACAACCTTTAGGTAGAGAAAATACAACAAAAGTGGTAGGTAGGTGGTAAAATTACTATTATATTAGGTGGACATCCTCGCTGTACACCCATTAGAAAGCATTGCAGTTAATTTCTGGACTTCTCTTCTGGACGGGTCATTGGGCACCCTAAAATATGGTCGAGCGCTGTGATGGCTGGCTCATCGTCGTACTCGTTAACGAGTGCTGCTTGTACGGACTGGTCTGCTCTTATCACTACGACTGATTTAATCTTATTGTATACTAGCTTTTGCCCGCGGCTTCGCTCGCGTTTATCCCCTTAGGGTGGAATTTATCAAAATCCTTTCTTAGGGGATGCCTATGTCATAGTAGATTTATGCATGTAGTCTCAGCCCGATCGGTTAAAAATTGACAGTTTCATACAAACTTTCATCCCCTATTTTATCCCCTTGGGGGTAGAATTAATCAACATCCTTTCTTAGCGGATGCCTACGGAGATCTACTTGCATGCCAAATTTCAGCCCGCTCCGTCCAGTGGTTTGGGCTGTGCGTTGATAGATCACTATGTCAGTCACCTTTGAGTTATATATATTTAGATTTATATTTGACCCTAATAAATTACTTCTAATATATAAAATTCTAGCTGACCCTCGTCTGCGTTTCGTTTCCCCACCTTTGGCAACATTTTTCACTGATGCTTCGCTTCTATTGGTCGTAGCGTAATGTTATATAGCTTAAAGCCTTCCTCGACAAATGGACTATCCAACACAAAAAGAATTTTTCAATTCGAACCAGTAGTTCCTGAGATTAGCCCGTTCAAACAACCAAACTCTTTAGCTTTATAATATTAATTAATGTAGATAATAAAATGAACTACAAAAAATATACAATAATAACATAGTGCATTCCGTATAGACTCTGCCTACCCAATCTACGATTATAGTTCTTATTTTTATTTATAACTAGCTGTTCCTGTGACTTCGCTTGGATTTTAACTTTATTTTCCTAAAATAAAAGAAGCCTAAGTTACTCCTTATTACATCAACTACCTGCCAAAAAAAGTTCCGCTAGAATCGGTTCAGCCATTTCAGAGATTAGCCGGAACAAACAAACAGACAGACAGATAAAAATTGAAAAAAATATTATTTTGGTGTATGTACCTTATTTATATGCATATGCATGTAGTAAAGAAGGGTTATTTCAATATTACAAACAGACACTCCAATTTTATTTATATGTATAGATTTATTTATGACATTTTTATTGATATACTACATAGTATATTTGAAATTGTAGCTCGGCGAGGGATTCCAGCATTTCTATACTACAACTAGATACGTCGCGACAAATCCTCTATTTGCAACGGAGCCTGCAATATTGCAGTGGAGATTGCATTATTTGGTCACCGTAGAAATGAAATCTCACGTTTTACGGGATTTTTATTGGAATTGAGATGGCCGGGATGCGAGTGCGACGGTGTCGCGGCGTCGAGCAACAAAGTACATACAGTGTTGCCAGGTGATCGTGTGATATTCCCCAAAATTTTATTTATTTATGTAAACTTTATGTGGACTTAATCGACGACCTCGGTGGTCTAGTGGTCTAGCACACCGCTTTACGACCGATGGTCGCGGGTTCGATTCCTCGCACGGCACAAACATTTGTATTCATGAGTATGATTGTTTGTATCGGTCTGGGTGTTTTCTATGTATAATATGTATGTATTTACAAAAAAAAAAATATCTATGTATATGTATCAGTTATCTAGTACCCATAACACAAGCTTTAGCTAGCTTAACATGGGTCTAGATGGCGCCGTGTGAATTGTCCTGAGATTATTATTATTATTATTATTATACTTAATGCTATTAGCATTCACTACCAACATTAGGGAGTGCTGACGTACTCGATGGCGGTTTACTTAATTAAATAACATTATATAAAATATATAATATATAAAATACATACTATCCAAAAGAAATTTATTCGTTTTTTAGCCTACAGATTACGAGATCCGTATGATTCATCTAGGTATCTTGAGTTTTGTAAAAACACCACCTTCTGCCTCTTGAGAAGCGTAGGGAAATCGCGGATATTACATATCTCATGAGAATAGCCTCTGGTGCTGTCGACTGCCCGAATCTCCTGGGTAAATTATCCATTAATGTACCACGAGTATCAACAAGGCACAATCCTCTCCTATCTGTTCCCCTAGTGTCATCGAACTATAAGCAGAATTCATTTCTCTGGCGAGCTAGCAACAATTTTAATAAACTATCTAAAACAGTTAATATAGATATATTTTGTAATAATATTAAATGAACGAGACACCAAATAAGTGAGCCCTTCTTTAAATAACAATTAATTATTATTGAAAATCATGTATATGTATATATTTCTATAAATTTACTATTTGTTACTGTACTCTTGTTAATTAATTTCATATTCTCTGTTAACTTTGTAATGCCTTTATACGTAGTGATGTAATTTTTTTAAGAATTAGTCTATTGTTATTAGTGAAAGCCTGTCAGTGGATTATTATGACATATATATTGATTTTATTTAAGATGTACTTGAATAGCCTTGGTTTTCCTTTAATAAATAAATAAATGAATAAATAAATAGGTATATATACATATGTCAGGTCTATGAGAGACGATTTTAATAATAAGCATTTACTCTTTTATAAAAAATATATTTACAAGTGCACTTATTAAAAACGTGAGCATGTCTTCAGTCAAGTTTCAAGTTTTTAATTAAAAAAAATCCCGTCAAATATATTGGCATTCTTACGACCTTATTTTGGGCCTTGATCTGTAAGTCCTTATTTTTATACCCTTCGATCTGTTCTGGAAACCCCCAGTTTTAACGCTTTAAAGACCAGTGGGTCACTCCGCAACGAAAGTAAATTAACAAGTTAGGGAAATCACTCGTGGGCATGTTAATTAAATTTTTCTTTTTTTCGGACTACTCTAATGCCGCAGTTGGCCTTTACAGCTTCACCGGACGTTAGAGGCGAGTGCAGATGGCACTCCAAACCAAAGGAAGGACTTATGGAGCGGCTGAAGGCCAACTCCTGCCTGACGGATACGACTTTAGTCTGAGGGCACCACTAGGGGTTCGAACCTCGGCTCAGGCCGTCGTAATTTCGATCCCCGTTTGAATTGGACGGGGGATCGGTCGGAGGGGACTTTAATCAATCTAGGGTTTAAATAAGTTCTACCTACGTAATTAACAATAAATAAAATGCCGGTACCTATGTGAGAAATAAGATTTTTCAATGCGATCTTTAACGTGTTAAGAAGCTGTTTAATCTAAGACAGTTCAAGAGTTTAGTGATTTAGCCATTTTTTATACCTACAAGGACATGTAAAAAACCAACCTCAAGATTTTTTTTTCACATATTTAGTCCCGCTATCGCCAGAAATACCCCCAAATGTGGGAAGATTGATTTAGCCATTTTTTTCTTGTATTTATTATTTATTATCCTGGAGGCTTGTGTTTTTGTTTTTATGCCTACAAGGACATGTATAAGCAATCCAAACTCCTCAAGATTTTTTTTTCACATATTTAGTCCCGCTATCGCCAGAAATACCCCCAAATGTGGGAAAATACGCCCAATCTGGTATCGCACTACTGCAGACTGCAATTGACATTTCGACACTGCTCCAACTTTCCCACTACCCTTTAAGATATGCACTCTTCAACAATTTCTATTATTACAAAGTCGCCATCTATTTGTACAGTTCCAAAATGTCATAAGTACTCATACAATATTTTTTTTTATGGATTACAATGAAATGGTGCACCCGCCTGCGCTAACGGTTTACGCTGGCGGGGCGCTAGTGGAGGATGATAAGATGAGCATGAGGTCAGCTTAGTTAGCCCATAGTAACAAATTTACCAGGAATTTATAGATAGATAGATAGATAATTGATTTATTGCCAACATAACACAAATAATACAATTTACAATAAGACACAAAACAAGAAAGAAATAATAACATGGAAGTTGGCAATAGGAGCTGCCTCAGCTGTTGCTGACATAAGCACAACCTTAGTGAGGTGCACCTATACAGCGCTGGTTTTCAGGCAGCCTCCATTACTCATAAAAAAAACTAAGATGCGGGTTTTTTACTACATACAGATACATATAATTTAGATTAGATTGCTTTTATCAGACATAGAGGTCGTCCTATATCTAACCTATTTAACTTTAAAGTTTGGATCCAATGTATAATCAACTTTATATTTGTGTGTTTGAATATGAATAAATGATACTATATTACAGAATAGAATAGAAATCGTTTATTCAAATAAACTTACATTGAAGTACTTTTGAATAGTCATTACATTTTTTTTAATCTACCGCTCATACTGAAAACTGTCCCATTAATTAATTTGAAATACTTATCTACATATATGTATATGTATATAGATAGGTGACTGACGTAGTGATCTATCAACGCACAGTCCAAACCACCGGACGGATCGGGCTGAAATTTGGCATGCAGGTAGATGTTATGACGTAGGCATCCGCTAAAAAAGGATTTTGATTAATTCTACCCCCAAGGGGATAAAATAGGGGATGAAAGTTTGTATGAAACTGTCAATTTTAAACCGATCGGGCTGAGACTTTGCATGCATAAAGCAACTATGACGTAGGCATCTCCTAAGAAAGGATTTTGATAAATTCCACCCCTAAGGGGACAAATTAACGCGAGCGAAGCCGCGGGCAAAAGCTAGTTTTAAATATAATGCAACAAAGAAACGTTAAATAGTACATATACATTTAAATAATAATTGTATTAATTCCGTGGATAATGAATTCTGCATCGGATTTCTGAATTGAATTTACATCATTAATTTCATTAAGTTTTCCATTAAAAAATACTTATGCAAAGTGTATGCATGACTTAGAGGAACGACAATATAACGAGCTGGAGTTATTGAATGCATTTATAATTAAGACTTTGTTTAGGACATAAATCATGGAGCGAGTTTGATTACAAAGTATGCACTGTTAGTTAACGGAATGAATACAGCGACTGCAAAATATAGTATAATAGGTATGACGCCCCATTTACACCCAAAGTTAGTTCTTCTCTCGGGTACTAGTACTCGGGCTGAGCCCGAGTGGGCAGGGAAGCGAGCACGGAAGTAAGCAGCGCGAGAATGTAAACAGGAGTGGTTTGGGCTGTGCGTTGATAGATCACTATGTCAGTGACCTTTGAGTTATACATATTTAGATACAAAAGACGGTTTTATCGCTAGGTACTAACTTTGGGTGGATAGAGAAAGTAAAAATAAGAAAAGGGTAGGTAGTAAGTGTAGGTGGCGCACGTAATAAACAAAAATAAATATACATGTCTATAAATATAGACATGTATATTTATTTAATAAATATTATGAATATATATGCACGTTACCTGGTGGAGAATGTCATACGGCATTTGTACAATATACATATTACTATATATAAGTTGGGAGTAGGCATGGATGATTGTTACTCTTTCACGAAAAAACCACTGAACGGATTTTGATGAAGCTTTACAGCAATATAGCTTATGCATCACAATAAAATAACAACACACATATACATATACGTATATATATATATGCAACATAACATACATTTGGAATAAATGAAAAAGGGTTAGTTAAAAGGACTATAAGAAATTAAAAGGGAAAAAATGGGACTCGACAGTGGCTTCAAAACTGGCATGTGATTGAGTGCTCCGAATGCAAGAGGGGAGTGAGTTTCCCAACCTGCTGCTGTCCCCAAGCCAGGACAGAGAGAGTTATAATAGAAGGTAGCGGAATGAGAGGGAAATCTAAGACAGAGATGGAGTGGTTGAGTGAGAGAGAGAGAGATGAGTTACGCGAGGAGTGGTTGTTGTTCTCAATGAGAAATGTGTCTCTTAGGTCTCTTAGGTCATAATCCATCAGATATAAGGAACAAGGAGTTGAAGGTGGAGCTATGTGCTAAACCGCTAAACAACCAGGACTAAATAACAGCACATTAAAATAACATATTGTACGTTACAATGTAAGACTGTATTGTTTATTGTAACGTGTGAACGTATCAAGTAAAATAATTGGAGCACCGTTTGCGTTGCGCCATTGTTTTCCGTTTCCTCCGGTGAGTTAGCGCTCGCGGTTGGAATCCGCGTTTTGTTTGCGCCACTCGGGTGACCAATAATTCAGTTGAGTTTCTTACCAGTTCTTCTCAATTGGATCTATATACTGAACTGGATGGTAGGGAACATATTATAATTTAAAACAGCTCTCGCTAATACCCCACTACGCTTTCTGTTTATACCCTAAGGTTAGCTGGGAGAGAATGCCATACGGCATTAAGCTCGCCTGTTGTACAAAATTTTTTTTTTTGTTCAATAAAGAATAAATATAATATAAAAAAAAAACGTTTGGACACGGCTAAAATGTCCTACATGAATAAAAGAATTTTGAATTTAAATTTGATTGTCATTTTAATGATTTAATTGCCGTAGTCTCCCATGAGCGAGACTACGGTCATTTGTAAATGGTTATGTAGACAGTTGGATATGCGATTTCTAATAATTCAGTAAATGAATAATAAATAATCCTGGACAATTATACAGCGTCATCTAGTAACACGGTAAGCAGAGCTTGTGTTATGGGTACTAGACAACTGATATAAATAATTAGATAATGTTTTTTTTTGTAAATACGAGTATATACAAAACACCTAGACCGATACAAACAAGCATACTAATGATCAGGGGCGGATCTACCTAAGGGCTTTTTGAACTGCAGCCAGCGCCCCGAGGATACAAAGGGGACCCTTTGTATCCTCAGGGCGCAAATTAAGTAAGACTAACTAAATTTCAAACCAGACTAAATCTAAATATATATAACTCAAAGGTGATTGACGTAGTGATCTATCAACGCACAGCCCAAACCACTGGACGTAGCGGGCTGAAATTTGGCATGCAGGTAGATGTGTCAAACATGTAGGCATCCACTAAGAAAGAATTTTGATTAATTCTACCCCCAAGGGGATACAATAGGGGATGAAAGTTTGTATGAAACTTTGTCAATCTTAAACTGATCGGGCTGAGACTTTGCATGCAAAAAGCTGCTATAACGTAGGCATCCCTTAAGAAAGGATTTTGATAAATTCCACCCCTAAGGGGATAAATTACCGCGAGCGAAGCCGCGGGCAAAAGCTAGTATTGCATATAGACAAGATAGATCATAGAAATATAAATAATGTTTATTCAAATAAACTTAATATAAGCACAGGAGCGGATCTACCTAAGGGCTTTTTGAACTGTAGCACAGGGCCCCTAGGATATAAAGGGCTCCCAGTCCCCACTGAAATGATATTTAGAATATAAAAAAAATATCTAGAATGTTAAAAAACCTATCATAAGGTTGGCAACCCTGAGATCAATCAACCCGTGCAGTGCGCGTCTATCGAATGGAACGGGGAATTTCTGGTCGCTTGTTTTTGGTCTGTAAATTTTTTTAGTTGAGTAATATAATTAGATAGGCTCCTAAATAGATTTAGCCCAGGGCCCCACTAAGATTACGATCCGCCTCTGCTAATGATATTACCTGTACATATGTATAGGTAATAATTATCGGTCCACCGGTCGTAACGGTAGTCAATTTTCCACACTGAATACTGTTTTCTAGAAACTTTTTGCCTTGCACAACCACATTGTGGAATCACCTTCCAGCAATGGTATTTCCGAACCGATACGATATTGAAACCTTCAAGAAAACAGCTTATTCCTTTTTAAAAGGCCGACAACGTACTTGCAATTTCCCTGGTGTTGCGGGTGCTTATGGGCGGCGGTAATTACTTACCATCAGGTGAGCCGCATGCTCGTTTGTCCCCTGTGTTATAAAAAAAGAAAATATTTGTGGTCTCACACATGCTAATTGTAGCGGAATTAAACAAAATAATATATCTCAATAAGGCTAGCTTGAGTCTATGTGAATGACGCTGTGTAAATTGCTCTTGAAATAAGTTTTTATTATTTGTAAATATAATCGTGTAAAATGTATTTTACAAAATAAATATAATAATATAATAAATAAATAATATTCTTTATGTTCATAGATACACAAAAGAAAAGAGACAAACTGGAAGCCTTTGAAATGTGGTGTTGGAGAAGGATGGAAATAATTAGCTGGAAAGATAAAATAAGGAATGAAGAAGTGCTTGAAAGGGTTAAAGAAAAGAGACAGATCATAGATATTATTGAGAATAGGCGGGGAAAATGTTGGGGCACTTGATACGACACGACGAACTAATTAATAACATTATTGAAGGTAAAATAGATGGGAAGAGAGGAAGGGGAAGACCGAGACACAGCTATATCAAGCAAGTTAAAGAAAAAGTTGGAGTCGTGTCGTATCAACAGCTAAAAAGACTGATAGAAGATCGTGGAAGGTGGCGGGAGCTCCACCGACAAGAGCACAGCTCTTAAATTATGAATGAATAAATGTACATAGATATGTATCCACATATGTTATTTTCCAATTCACTTTATTTCACTTGTGGGAACAAAGTTTTATGTTCACATCACTCTGACGGCTTTACTTGCAATATATACCATAAACAAGATAAGTTGCGTGGAGTGAACACTGTGATCTATGGCATGTAATAAATGAAAAAGTAATTTATTTATGCATGAGCAGTCAAAAGTTTTTATTACACTAGCATAAGGAAGTCGACAGATGTTAACAGTAATGGTAAGTCATTAGATATAATAAAATAAACTCGCTGTGGCTGTCTATCCGTCGCTATGTATGCTTAAATCTTGTTTGAAGCGAAATTGAAGCGGTTTTTTTTAATAGATAGAGTGATTCAAGAAAAAGGTTTATATATATAATACACTAGCTAGGCTTCGTTCGCGTTAATTTATCCCCTTAGGGGAGGAATTTATCAAAATCCTTTCTTAGGGGATGCCTATGTCATAGTAGCTTCATGCATGCAAAGTCTCAACCCGATCGGTTTAAAATTGACAAAGTTTAATATAAACTTTCATCCCCTATTTTATCCCTTTGGGGGTAGAATTAATCAAAATCCTTTCATAGCGAATGCCTACATCATAACATCTACCTGCATGCCAAATTTCAACCCGATCCGTCTAGTGGTTTGGGCTGTGCCCCGATCCGTCCAGTGGTTTGGGCTGTGCGTTAATAGATCACTATGTCAGTCATCTTTGAGTTATATATATTTAGATTTAGGTTACCTTAAATGTGGTACCATGGTGTACAATACAATACAACAAACAAATAACTGGATTGTAATTATATTTAACATTGTTACAGCAAAAATGACCAAATTGCACACTCAAGACCAATATTATGACAATAGTATGCCTACGTCGTAACATCTACTTGCATGCCAAATTTCAGCCCGATCCGTCCAGTGGTTTGAGCTGTGCGTTGATAGATCACTACGTCAGTAACCTTGAGTTATATATATTTGGGTGGTGTTTAGGAGGCTGTTTACTGGATATACAGCAGCAAATATAATTTACTCCGGATTACATCACAGTAGCACATAAGACGTAACTGTTAGCAACAATTTTATTCCACAATCAATGTGCCTAATAGTTAAGTTTGGAGTTGGAGCTGTTGTTTCCGATGTCAAATAGTGTTTAATATAAAAATTAACAATAACATCTCTAAATTATCCTTTTCCACTCCAAGCCTTTTTATTCCACCAGCTCAGGGACAGATCTACTTAAGGGCTTTTTGGGCTGCAGCCCAGGGCCCGAGGATCAAAAGGCCCGTTCCCACTGAAACGATATTTAGAACATAAAAAAATATCTAGAATGTTAAAAAATCTATCATAAGGTTGGCAACCCTGAGATCAATCAACCCATGCAAGTGCGCGTCTATCGGAAGGAACGGGGAATTTCTGGTCGCTTGGTTTTGGTCGGTGTATTTTTTTAGTTGAGTAATATAATTAGGTAGGCCCCTAAGTAGGCCCAGGGCCCCACAAATTCACGATCCGCCCTAGCACCAGCTCTACGCTAAAAAAAAGGTATTACTAGTGTCACTCGACATTGGAGTGGAAAGGGTTAATAAATAACCCGTAATGATTAGTAAAATATTCACTCGGTATCTGTGATCAAAGGGGCCATTGTTCCTTAAACAATCACCTGTACACAATAGATGCTACAGACAGCCCCCTTTGTCGGGGCTGCTTTGAAGCTGAAGAAACGGCGGCTCACGTAATCCTGGAGTGCTTGCAGTGGCCCCACAACGAAAACAAATCCTCGGAACGGTGAGGTCGCTCCGTGAAGCCTGTGAAAACATCAAGAGACTTCTGCGCTTTTGGGAGGAGCTTGGCTGGCTACTTTAGTAGTCTGGCTCTACATGCACAACGGCCCGAATAGAACAGAAATAGAAATAATCTTTATTCAAATAAACTCATTACAAGCACTTTTGAATAGTCATATTTTGATTCTACCACTCATTCGGAATGCAGATTCATCATAAGAAGAATGAGCAAGAAACTTGTGTGTTGCTCTTTTTAATAGATGTTTTTTTTATATAAATAATTACAGTATAACAAGTAAGAGGCATGCGATAATCAACATAGAAGTCGCTACGCACTCATTATTAATGCAATCAGATAATATTGTCAATGCTATGGATTTAAAGTTTTTCTAAAAAAACATTATTATCGTTAACGAATTCTTCAATTTTATAGTAAGCTTTTTTGCAAAGGAACTGTTTTATTTGACATTTCAATCTTTTTTCTGGCAGATTTATAACAGACTCTGGTATTTTATTGTAAAACCTTACGCAATTGCCATAAAACGAATTACTAACTTTAGCCAAACGACATTTAGGTAAAATCAGTTTGTTATTGTTACGCTTTTATTAGTGCAATCACTAACTCTTATGTAACTATCTATATTCCTTCTGGCATAGATGATATTTTCATAAATGTATTGAGAAGCAACGGTGAGGATATTTGATTCCTTAAAACACTCTCGCAATGACTCCCTGGAACCCATACCGTAAATGGAGTTATGAGAATGGAGAATGAGAGGCTAATTGCGGAGACTGGAGTCCAACATACAATATGTTAGGGTTCACATCGATATTGTCGAAAAATCTGATATTTTATATTAAAAGAAGGTAGTTTCATTATTACTCGGTATCGTTAAACTAGTTGCATATAACCCCCACTCATATCTTCTCTGTATAAAAGGGAGGGTTTTTGTAAGCCGCGGCATTCGGTCTTTCAGCACAGGATGTGCTGGTTGTATTTTAATTGCTAAAGTGAATTGTGTTAGAGACATAGTTAAATTAATGTTATATAGTTGTTATTTTAGTATAATACATACTTTTACTAGTACATAGAGTTGATATATCTTACAAATACAATACCGCTTTACAACCGATGGTTGCGGGTTCGATTCCTCGCACGGTACAAACATTTGTATTCATGAGTATGATTGTTTGTATCGGTCTGGGTGTTTTCTATATATAATATGTATGTATTTACAAAAAAAAAATATCTGTGTATTTGTATCAGTTATCTAGTACCCATAACACAAGCTTTAGCTAGCTTAACTTGGGTCTAGATGGCGCTGTGTGAATTGTCCTGAGATTATTATTATTATTTAAATACAATACAATCCGTGATCAAAAGAAACCGATGGTCACCACAAAACGAGCGGTTCGCGTGAACGGCAAACGCGAGTTGTAATTACAATCCACGGGTTTGTTTGTTTTGCCGATAGGTGCCGCCCGCCCGCACCCGTACACCACACCTGAATTGTTTTTTGCGCTGAGCGATTTAAACTTTTCTCATTTATTTGAACAAGTGTGGCTACAGACTTGTATTTGTACCGTTGTGACGTTTTTAATAACATCATTTACATACTCAGCCTGGGTTTATAATAGAAAGAGGTACATCTAAATATATATAACTCAAAGGTGACTGACATAGTGATCTATCAACGCACAGCACAAACCACAAGACGGATCGGGCTGAAATTTGGCATGCAGATAGATGATATGACATAGGCATCCGCTAAGAAAGGATTTTCATTAATTCTCGATGACCTTGGGGGTCCAAGGGGATAAAATAGGGGATGAGTTTATATGAAATATTGTCAATTTTAAACCGATCGGGCTGAGACTTTGCATGCATAAAGATACTATGACGTAGGCATCCCTTAAGAATGGATTTTGATAAATTCCACCCCTAAGGGGATAAATTTAAAGCGAGCGAAGCCGTGGGCAAAAGCTAGTTGAATATAAAACGCAATATGAATGAAATCTTACTTCTTACTAAAATTATAAAGGCGAAAGTTTGTGAGTATAGGATAGATAAATGGATGGACGCTTGTTACTCTGTGGCAACACCGTCAGTTTGACAGTCAGTCGGTTCCCGCGAAAAGGCCGGACAAAAATAACAGACAGAGTTGATGACTGCTGAGTCCAATGTCAAATAGTGTTTAATATAAAAATTAACAATAACATCTCTAAATTAACCCTTTCCACTCCAAGCTTTTTTTCCTTTTATTCCAACAGCTCAGGGGCAGATCTACCTATGGGCTTTTTAGAATACAGCCCAGGGCCCCGAGGATCAAAGGGCCCCCAGTTCCCACTGATCGATATTTAGAATATAAAAAAATATCTAATAGAATGTTAAAAAACCTAACTGTAATGTATCCAATGAAAGACAGACGATAACGGAATGAGGTTTATTAATGGCCGATACAAAGTACTGTATATGACGGTGTACAAAAAAAATATATTTATCTACTACCATCAATATTAATACATAACACTAACATTAGGTTGGCAACCCTGACATCAATCAACTCATGCAAGTGCGCGTCTATCGTAAGGAACAGAGAATTTCTGGTCGCTTGTTTTTGGTGTTTTTTAGAAAGTAAGTAAAAGATAGATAGATAAATTCTTCATTAACAATTACAGACACATAATATATATGAGATACAGAAAAAACACGAATTAATAAAAGAAATGTAGGTGACTTTATGTGCCGCAAAACTGAACAGGTATCCAACTCAGCATAATGCTACAAATAACTCTGCAGCGCTGATATTCAGTTGGCTCCTTACTTATACTATACTTATTACTAAAAAATGACATAAATATTAAACTTCGAGCTGTTTATCAAAATATATAAAGTATGAATAAACTGTAAATAATGTGATGAATTATGTTATTAAACTACTTATACTACATAAATACTATAACAAGGATTACACATATATTGATGTGGTGAAAGGCTCCGCGAGACTGATGATGACGAATATGATGCAAGACAATGCTTGCGGACTAAGTTGGGTAAGCAGCTGGTAATAAAGCTCCGCAGATAAGTATATCCTACAATATAATTAGTAAAAGTACTAATTATATTGTAAGATTGATGAATATATATTGGATAACAAGTACGAGTTTTTCTGCCGTCCGTCTATTGACGACCTCCAAACTAAAATCTCAAACAGGTGTGATAAACAAGGGCAAGGAATGACTCCAAATTGGTGACCCCGATGTCTTGACTCCAAAACTCTTTCACGCAAACACTACTGAACGGATTTTGATGAAACTTTAACATAGTAGTAGTAGTGTGAAACAGTAATAGCTTATACATCAGAATAATAGGCCACAAATTTCATGCTGTAAACGTGCCAGCTAGTAAATAATAACAATAGCTCAGGACAATTCACACAGCGCCATCTAGTCCCAAGCTAAGCAGAGCTCGTGATACGGGTATTAGACAACTGATACAAATACATAGATACATTTTTTTGTAAATACGTACATATTAATAATAGTATTATAACTTTTTATTGTGAACAGATAAGATAGACTTACCTATGACAGAGAAAAGTTTTTTTTTTAATTGCCACGCATTTTGTGGAATCGCCTTCCAGCCATATATCCGAACAGATACGATATTGAAACCTTCAAGAAAAGAGCTTGTTCCTTCTTAAAAGACGGCAAAGTACTTGCAATTCCCCTAGCGTTGCCAGTGTTCATGGACGGCAGTATTCACTTACCATCAGGTGAGCCGCAAGTTAGTTTGTTCCTTATGTATATAAAAAAAAAACAAAATTGCAGTCAATTTAAAATATTAAAAGCAAATTGTAATTTAAGTTTTATATTTCATCTTACAGAATTCAAATTAGAGTGGCGCCCTCTTTACTTTGATTGTAGCATATTGTGAACACAACACACGTACAAAACAACTGACGTCACTGAATCATCAATCAACCCTTTCCCGATGCTATAATTAAGTCTCCAATAATTCCCACCCCGTACCAGGATACGCTCACCGAAACCCTCGATTTACGACGAGAATCTCCCATCTCTTTCGTTCTCTAGCTTTCTGTAAGAGATAGATGATGATTATGAGGGTTTGAGAGTGGAATGAATGAGTTATGTAATTAACAAGCAGGTGTGGTAAGGTCGTTTCACACTGACAAACAGTAGCGACACTTTGCTATGCAAATTTATTAAAGCCAGGCGTAAATGTTGAAACACCTGCGTATATATTGGTTCCCGTTACGGTGTTTTATCCTAAACATGCTTCTTAGACGTTTACGATATTAATATCTTAAGATGTCTTTACAAATTCTATATTAATACGAAAATATTCAATCAGTACCGATTTTCCGGAAGCCGTTATTTTACCAAGTTGAATATAATAGTTTTTTTCATACTGCAATGGTGGCGAGCATACGGCCCATCTGATGATAAATGTTTACTGTAGCTTATGGACGCCTGAAATACCAGAGGTGTCATGTCGGTCATTGCCGACTCTTAAGAAACCTATATTAAGATATCTTAAGGGTTGATATATACGGCAATGAGCTTCTCTTGATGCTCCATACTATAGTCTCTCGAAAACCTCGGCAGGTGGTTCATTTCACGAGAATTGAAGGGTATTCTTAGGAGCGATGGTTTTTATCTTCTTATAATATATTATACACTTTCAAAAGGAGATTTCGTTTATGCATGAGTGAGCTACAACCACATAGGATGTGTATTGGCCTTTCCTCTTCTATTTAGCAAAATCTGCAGATTGTTGCTAAACTAAGGCTAAATTCGCAAAAAAGTATAAGTTCTGTTGGTATAAATATATGTAGGAATTATGAATTATTAAAATAACAATGCCAATAATCGATGTTGACGGGACGTGTATTTGAATAAAAAATAATATCACATATAGTAGATTATAAATTGTGAAGCGCCTAAAATATCTTCTTAGCAAATATTATCAGTATTGCATATTATTGCTAATAGAACGTTACTGGCGTACACAGTATTGTAGCAGTCTTTCTGTAAGCTAGTCCCAAACAATCCGCAGGATTTCGCACTCGTATAAACAAGTATATGTAGGTACATTAACGTTACGTTATTTGTTGAGCATTTAACAACTGGCGAATGTGGTTTCCGCTTCGATAATGAGATCCTGTTCTCGCATATAGGTACGTGAGGAACATGAAAATGCTTCTTCATGTGCGTACCGCTACTACACAACAATTCTGCAGAATCATTTTAAAATGGTTCCCCAGAATGGTTATTGTAATAACACTTTTAGTATTTATCATATATAAATGAATAATCGTATACCTATGTTATTTTGCTTACTCTAATATTGTATTGTATAGCGTCAATGAATATACTGGAATTAGCTGATATCATCAATAAAATTAATATAAATAAAATTTCTAAAATAAAAGTACTCTTAAGTTATTACTTATAACACTAGCTATCTGCGTGTGAAAGTCCCGTCAAAATCGTTCGTCCGTTCACTCGACTCATCATCGGTCCGTCGTAATTTCGATTCTCGTATGAATTGGGGCATTGATCAGAGAGGACATTGGATTGCACTGTTTCATATTGTTTTTATACATTTTTTTAATATACACTAGCAATGTATTTCTTTAATATTTCATCTATACATATAAATTAAGTTTATTATTATTATTATCATTAAATAAAGTTGGAGTGTCTGTTTGTAATATTGAAATAACCGTTTTTTACTACACGCATATGAATACAAATACGGCACATACACCAAAATTACATTTTTACAATTTTTGTCTGTCTGTCTGTTTGTTCCGGCTAATCTCTGAAATAGTTGGACCGATTTTAACGCGACTTTCTTTGGCAGGTAGCTGATGTAATAAGGAGTAACTTAGGCTACTTTTGTTTTAGAAAAATTCTTTTTTTTTTTAGAAAAATAAAGTTAAATTCCACGCGGTCTATGTCGCGGGAACAGCTAGTGGACAATAAAGAACTAGCTGCCACTTGTTTATGGGATTTAGCCTTGATTTTCTTTCAAGATTACAAAATTGGATTTAATATTAAGCAGAGTAGACCTGTAGAAGTTATAATTATATAAAAGCAATTAGCAACAAACTTGGATTCGAAAATATAACGAGTAAATGAGGAAGGCGTGGAAATTACAAGTTAATATTAGCGCGCCTTTACACGATACGTTTTTTCACGCGCGCACAGTAGCGCGCGAGTTTTCGCGTGGGAAAGTGTAAAGCTGACTTTTTATTTATTTATTTATATACTCTTTATTGCACCAGGAAAATTACATTAATTAAAATTAAGAGGGCACAAAAGGCTTGCTTATGCAATCTCTTCCAGGCAACCTTTGGGTAGAGGAGAAAAGAGAAAAGGTGGGAGGTGGCACTAGAATAGAAAAGAAAAAAACATAATAATAATAATGACAAATTAATAATAATGAATAACATATTACATATATAAACAGTATACATTGATATAAATATTATATATATAGGTATATAAATATATATATACATACATACATAACAACATGAATTATTTAAATTATTAACCGGGTCTTAACACGAATAATTTTATGGCAAATAAAGGTATTTACCTCTCTCGACGTTTCGACTAGGTTGCACTAGCCGTGGTCACGAGCTGACTGAACTGAACTGACTGTAAATACCTTTATTTGCAATAAAATTATTCGTGTTAAGACCCAGTTAATAATTTAAATAATGTATATTAAACACGAAAGTTTAAAATTAACTATAACAACATGCAACAAATAGATACACAACACAAAATAATGCAAGCTGTAAGTAACTATGATACACGCATAGCATCGTATTTTTCTATTCATTCATTCATAATTTAATTTTGTCGGTGGAGCTCTCGCCACTTTCCGCGATCTTCCATCATGCTCTTTAATTCTTGATACGACACGACTCCCATTTTGTCCTCAATTTGTTTGATGTAGCTATTCCTTGGTATTGTTAATGAGGGTATGTCATAAGTTGTCGCAACAAGGAGGAGACTATTTGTAATGGGGAATAATGACCCTGTTTCATCTCCTCTGATCGATCCCCTGTCCAGACAGACAGACAGACAAAAATTGTAAAAAATGTTATTTTGGTGTATGTACCGTATTTATATTACTACATGCATAATATATGCATGTAGTAAAAAACGGTTATTTCAATGTTACAAACAGACACTCCAATTTTATTTATATCTATGTATAGATGTATAGATAATATCTATCAAATAAAACCCAGTCTTATATAATCTGCGGGATGTTTAAATTTACTGTTATCAATAATATTCTACATACTACATATACATAAATTTATAAGTTTTATCGAAGCAACATATAATATTTTCAGGTATTTAGTCGATGATTCTGTGTAAAAGCACACGACCACATATTCAAATTCAAACTCAAATTCAAAAATCATTTATTCATGTAGGACATTTTAGCCGCTTATGAACGTCAAGTTTTTACATTTTAATTTTTTTCCCTACCGTCCAGTTCGGTATATAGATTTAATTGAGAAGAACTGGCAAGAAACTCAATTGAATTACTTTTTTTTTAAAAGCCAGTTTATTTACAATGCATAGTTGTCTATGTCTAACATTAAATGACAATCCCGAACATGAACACGCTCGTCATTCAAGTAATCGTTTAGTGAGTAATAGGCCTTGCTCAGTAAATATGATTTAACAGATGTTTTGAATTTATTTAAGGGTAATTCCAATATATTCTTTGGTATCTTATTGTAAATTTTTATACCTATTCCCATAAAAGACTTTTTCTAAACGATACTTGGGGACAGCAAGTTTATCTTTAAATCTAGTATTAATATTATGTATCAAAACCACAAACGTATCCCTCTGTATACACACACATATACAAACACACACAGACACACAAACCTACCAATCCATACCCTATCCAATTCAAACGGACATCGCAATTACGACGGCCTGAACCGAGGTTTCAACCCCTAGCGGTGTCCTCAGAGTAAAGTCGCATCCGTCAGTGAGGAGTTGGCCTTCAGCCGGTCCGTAAGTCCTTTCTTTGGCTTGGAGTGCCATCTGCAGTCGCCCCCTATCGTCCGGTAAAGCTGTAGAGTGGCCTCTACAGCTTCACCGCTTCACCGCTTCACTAATAGCATTAGAGTAGTAGTGGAGCGGCTGAAGGCCAACTCCAGCTTGAAGAATACGAGAGGTTCGAATCTCGACTCAGGCCGTCGTAATATCGATCCCCGTTTGAATTGGACGGGCGATCGATCGGAAAACATTTTTGCGTGTAAGCTGATACGCGTGTAAAAGAGCGTACGTGTAAAGGTAGCTGATAGAAGAGTGGCGTCATTGCGAAGATTGATTGCATATTTAGAGCGGCCGCGACGGGAGCCGGAAACTTTTAGAATTAATCATGTGAGGAAAATATGGTACCGAACCTCTATGGTACAACGCCGACGGTAGCAATGGTATTTTGGATGTCATCATCTGGGCCGATTATACTTTATTTATTAACAAGCTTTTGCCCGCGGCTTCGCTCGCGTTAATTTATCCCTTTAGGGGTAGAATTTATCAATATCCTTTCTTAGGGGATGTCTACGTCATAGTAGATTTATGCATGCAAAGTCTCAGCCCGATCGGTTTAAAATTGACAAAGTTTCATATAAACTTTCATTCCCTATTTTATCCCTTTGGGGGTAGAATTAATCAAAATCTTTTCTTAGCGGATGCCTACGTTATAACATCTACCTGCATGCCAAATTTCAGCCCGATCGGTTTAAAATGAACAAAGTTTCATATAAACTTTCATTCTCTATTTTATCCCCTTGGGGGTAGAATTAATCAAAATCGTTTCTTAACGGATGCCTACGTCATAACATCTACCTGCATGCCAAATTTCAGCCCGATCCGTCCAGTGGTTTGGGCTGTGCATTGATAGATCACTATGTCAGTCACCTTTGAGTTACATGTATATATATATAGATTCATAAACAATGTACATTGGGTTTATTTTTTTAAATAGACATAAAAATAATCATTATTCAAATAAGCTCAATACAAGCAGTTTTGAATAGTCATATTTTTTATTCTACCACTCATTCGGAATGCAGATTCATCACAAGAAGAAGGAGCAACAAACTTGTGTGTTGCTCTTTTGAATAGATGTTAGTACAATATTAGTTAGTAGTAGTACTTAAATAATGATAAAAAAATATTTTAAGGTGAAATACATATGAATGAGATTTGAGGTTATAAGGATAGAGTAATGTTACGTTTCCATTCAGCCGCTTCCCCTGCCACTCGCGCTGCCGGAAATATTGCCGGGCGACAACTGAGTGAGAGGGCTGAATGTAAAAACACGCTGCCAGTCCTTTGACCCGCACACGAAAAACCGACTATCGAGGGAGCGCCGGGCAGCGCGAGTGCAGCGCCAATGGCATGGGCAGTGTTTCCACTCTCGCGCTGCTCACTTCCCTGCCCACTCGGGCTGAGTGTAAATTGGGCATAAGATCAAAAAAGAGATGGATAAACTGTGTGATCATATCTTATGGTAAGAAGGGAGTAAATAACGAGATGACTACGAACAGGGACGAATGGATGAGAAAAACATATTACGACGATCACAAATAAATGGGATAAGGAAGAAGCAGATGATAAAACAATGTACATTGGGTTTGAATGTTGATATTGTGTATCGATTTTCAAGATGTCATAAAAAATATATACAAAACAAATTCTATGATCTGTGAGAACATTTTTCGATTTTGAGATTGACTCTCTTTCTCTCCTCTGGTGAGAGTTGCAGGCTTGAAGTCTGTTATAGTGTTATTTTTATATTTATATATAGGTAAAACACTACCAGTACGGATAATTATTATTAGATATTGTCAAGAACTGAACTAAAACTATAAATACAAACTTTAGAATAAAAAGACATTTCTGATTAATTAATAAAAGAATTATATATACAATTCAGGATTTAAATCGGAATAGTTTTTTAAAACATTACTACAGATCCTACCTTATAGGTAGCGACATCTATACAAGAATGTCAGTATTTAATCACCACCAACAGATGGCGCTATTCGTAATATTTATTAAATGCAATATTGAAAAATCCAACATGATACGAAATGTGTCTTTACAAATTAAATTGAGTAGGCAATTATATATATAGAAAAATAAAATAATTTTTGAACATGTCTGTCTATGTTTAGCTCGTTACATTAACTTTGCTCTGGTAATGGTACAAATTGCATCTTCACAGCTGCGACGAAACTACATTTGCATTTGAAACAGTAAATTTACTGCAATCATGAAAGGTTGCAATTTGCAACTCACTGTCTCTAGAAAATTTGCAATTGAAAAGTTATTTTTGTTCAAATTTAATCCCAGAACAACTCTAAGTATGTACCCTGACGGTGGCTGGGTTATTTTCTATTTGTTTATACTGTACAAGACCGTCGCGATGAATTATAGAAAAATCTATGTACCTACATACACATATGCACGTATTAATAAAAAATATCATATAAAAAATAATATTAATATATTCTATGGTAACAAAGTCGTGTATTGGAAATCAAGTAAAATTTCTTATTATGGCTTTTTGTAAAACTTACAAAGACATTTACTAACATAATCGTTGAAAATAACCAGACATAAAATTTATGGCATCTTAATAAGCATGTACTTAAGAATATAATGGAATATTTGACCAAAACAGTCATCTCCCGTATGGTCTAGTGGCTAGGATACCTGGCTTTCACCCAGGAGGCTCGGGTTCGATTCCCGGTACGGGAATAAACTTTTTGTATTTTTGTAACAGCTGAATATTTACCTGGCAACCATAATTATTTTGTGCGCATAGATTTTTTCTTCCGCAGCACCGAGGATAAAAATTATGTCAGCTGAGTCATGATCTTCGGATAGTCTTTGTAAATCTCTCAGCAAGCCAGGCAGACCGGCTCGCTCAACAGACGCGGCGCAGCACGCTCCAGCCACTCGATTCGCCATAGACTACAGTTTTTTTAGGCCAAAATTATAATCGCGTCCCTTCACTGCCCTATGACGCCAAATGTATTTACAAATTTATGAAGTGATATTTAACAATTTTCCACTAACTTCACACAAATTTATTAATATTCACTTACAGTTTTAGTAAAACACTGCACTAAATGTTTTATAAACAAAAGCTTAGCAAAGACTTCCTTCAACAAACTAAAGTTGTCAACATAACCTCAAAAGCAACTTAATTGTGTACACTGTATTCCAACAGTACACTGTGTTTCGACCTGGGAATAAGTGTTGTATTGTGTTATGACACAGAAATCTCACAGTAAATCTTGGAATTTCCATAGAAGACGCTTTAAAACAGGTTTTGACTTCAAACATTTCTGTTCGCAGGTAAAAACAGTCCTACCGATATACTTGTCCTTGTCTGATATAGTTAGGATGGCATCATGTTTTTATATACGCTTGTAATTGTAATTTTCACAATATGAGTTGTCTGCCTCCGTGGCGCAATTGGTTAGCGCGTTCGGCTGTTAACCGAAAGGTTGGTGGTTCAAGCCCACCCGGGGGCGTCTTTTTTGAAAAATCAAACTGATATTTTTTATTTAACAATTCGTCGATTAAATATTAAAATGTCATTTTTCAAATATAGAAGCTAGAATTGCCTTCTTTTATATAAGTCAATCAAATTAACCACGCCGTCTTAATTATTATCTAAATACTTTTAAAATGATATATAATAGATACTTCTGTGTAAATCCAAAACTTTTAGGGAAAAATAATTTAAAAGAATTTTAAAACTTTAAATATTTGTCTACAAGACAAGACGAAACACATTTTGAATACTGCCATTTTGTGAATTCATTAATGTATTTAAAATAAATATATTATGATACAGATATTCCTGAGGATGGTTAGATATATAATGCGTGTGTATAGATAGAACAAACAGAGAAATACTAAGATTTATATTAGTAATTAATATTTTATTTTCGATATATATTCGATAATATTTGCAATTACACAGATAAGATATTATTACATAGTGTACGGTTTATGTACTTTGCACTCGTGCGCCGTCAGCATTATGTTCATGAGGCATCAATTCAGTCATTAACAAAATTTTATTTAACTTTATATTTATTAAATTAAGTGTACAATGTAACAAAACCATACAAAAATAAATAGGGTTAATTAACTATTAAATCTTGTGATGAGACAGCTTTCCGAACGAGTGGTAGATAAAAAACAAATTGTTATGACTATTCAAAAGTCTTAAATTAAGTTTATTTGAATAAATGATTTTCTATTCTATTCTATTCTATTCTATTAAAGTTATCATGTAAGGAGCAAGGCAAGGAGTTGAGTTATATATATTTAGATTTAGGTTCCATTCCATTAAAAAAACCACACAAATGTTGCCATTCCGGCACTTACGGAGCACGATATAAACTGCTTTCTACACTATACTTTCTACTTTATACATACTAGCTGTCCCGGCAAACGTTATTTTGCCATATAAATTAAAATCGCTATTAAAAAATAGGGGTTGATGCTAGGGGCAGGCTAGGGTGAAAATTTAGGGTTGTATGTATTTTTCAATCCTAAATAATAATAAAATGAAAATAAAATAAGATGTCGAAAAAAAATATTTAGGGGTCCCTTACCACTTAGGGGTATGTAAAATAGATAGTAGCTGATTCTCAGACCATTTATTATCATTTATTCAAATAAACTTATATTGAAGCACTTTTGAATAGTCATAACATTTTTTTTTTAATCTACCGCTCATTCGGAATGTTGTCTCATCACAAGAAGAACAAGCAAGAAACTTGTGTGTTGCTCTTTTAAATAATTTATTCTTACTTACAATTTAAGTTTAAGTGTGTGAATACAAACCACCGATTAGCACTAATTCAATGAAATAATAAAATAGAAAAAACATTCAATATACAAGAACTGGTTAAACAATTAATAAGAGAAAATAAGTCATAGTGATTAGAGCAGACCAGTCCACACAAGCAGCACCCGTTCACGAGTATGACGGAGAGCCAGCCACCACTGCGCTCGACCATATTTTTTTATAATATTATATTGTTTTTATATGTCATAAGTCAATTATTACACAATTATTTTACGACTATACCTGTGAAGTTTTCTTTTGCTCGTCATCTTGGTCTCCATCTTTCACAATTATTATATTTATTACTAGCTGTTCTCGCGACTTCGTCCGCGTGTAACCAACGTGCAAACATCGGATGATATTGTTATATTTGAGTTTTAATTACTTTCTACAATTTTTGTTTACGATTCTAAAATTAGTTTTTATTGTACACTTATGGCCGGCCTCGGTGGTCCAGCGATTAGCACACCGCTTTATTTCCGATGGTCGCGGGAACCTCGCACAGTACAAACATTTTCATGATATAATTTAACTTTAATTTTCTAAAATAAAAGTAGCCTAAGTTACTCCCCATTACATCAGCTACTTGCCAA
This sequence comes from Achroia grisella, assembly GCF_030625045.1. Classification (NCBI taxonomy): domain Eukaryota; kingdom Metazoa; phylum Arthropoda; class Insecta; order Lepidoptera; family Pyralidae; genus Achroia; species Achroia grisella. The sequence goes on along the minus strand of NW_026712882.1, from coordinate 3,749,849 downwards.
AAAAGTCCAGTCAAAATCGGTCCAGCCATTTCAGAGATTATCCGGAACAAACAGACCGACAAACAGACAGACAAAAATTATAAAAAAATCTTATTTTGGTATATGTACCGTGTGTATATGCATTCATATGCATGCAGTAAAAAACTGTTATTTCAATGTTACAAACAGACACTCCAATTTTATTTATATCTATAGATATACCTTCATAAGGTATCCGCAGAATACAAGCGTTGTGGCACCCCGTCACGACATATGCTGAGCGGAGACCTATTTGGTACTATCACAGATAACATAGTATGTTATCATATATCATACATACTATGAAATGTAATTTAAAATTTAAAAAATATTTTTAATATTGTTATCTACCAAATAAACTATTTTCTTTCTTTCTTCTTTCAATAATTTCTATTCTATCTATATTAAATTGAACAACGCGTGAAACCACGAGGCGTATATATAACTTATATAAAATCGAAACTTAAATTTTAGTTGTTAACAGAATGACAGCTCGGAAATTGCAACCGTTCGGCTGCCACAGTTAGTTTCCTGAAACGCCACTCGCTTGCGTTACAGTGTTGCCAGTTGTCTGTCATTGTGTTTGCCTGTATTTATTCACAATTGGTGTTTAAAATATTATTTCAATATTTGTAAGGTTCATTGTTTTAGATTAATTTTAATTTTAATTTTAATTTATTTATTCAGATAACAGAGATCCATTTATTTAGTAACAATTGTACTTAGCCTATGTTAGTATATCTAAAATTACATATTATCATTTAAGGGCACCCGTAACAATTTAGGTCCAAAAACAAAGTGTTGGGCTGTCAAATTTATTGCACAGCATTTTTAGAATGCTGTTACTGCTGCCCCGCAGTCTGTGCAATAGAGAAGCGATCCGTTTGCGTCTGATGGCATACAGGTCGTCTGTTGATGGTGCTGCAAACATTGTGGATGCACTACAAAAGCGCGGCAAACGCAACAACATTCTGAAAACATTATTGTATTGAACTCGCAGAGCGCTGTATGCCTGCTGTGTGTTAACCCACAAGCTGCTCGTGTAGAAAGATTGACAGTAAGCTTTAAATAATGTTATTTTTACTTCAGTCGAACAGCGAGCGAACCTGCGAGATAACATATTACCACTTACAGCCAACGCTCTGCGTTCACGTTCAATATCAGCGTTATCTTTCAGGTCGTCGGTAATAATATGTCCTAAATATTTAAATTTGGCTACTCTATTAATAGGCACACCATACAACATAATTGGTGGAATTGTAGGATTCTTACCACCTAAACCGAAAAACATAAATTCGCTTTTATTTGTGTTATATTTCAAGCCATGTATCATGGTATACTGCTCACAAACATTTAACATTTTACGTAGCGCACTAATCGATGGACTCAGCAGCACCAAGTCGTCAGCATAACTCAGATTATTAACGGCAATTCCATCTATGTACTATCTACTTCAAAACAGGTATTTAAGAAAAAGATAAAACTTTTTCTACTAGACAATTCCTAGCATTTATATATTATTATTATTTTTTGAAAGCCTTTGGTCGCTTAGGTAATGGTCCGCGTCAACAGTTATTTGTATTTGAATTGATATTGATATACATTTTGATTTATTTATTTTATTATTTTTTTCTTCTATTATTTTTATTAAGAATTAGTTTAATTTAAATTTTGGTAACATTAAGATTGTTGAGTGAATATGTCGCTGCACGCGATCGCACCACCACTGGGCTGCTACTGAAAATCAGTGTTTTGCTCGCTGAGCAAATTGTTCACTGAGTAGCTCAACCCTTTCGTATCCCTGTGGCACCTAATATATATTTTAATGTTTATTTTATGTTTTTTATTTTATGTGGAAGTTAAAGTATTATGTGTTGTATTTTTTTTATAATTATTTACTATTCTTATGTGTTATTTGAATTTTGTTTGTACTATCTTTGTTATCGGGATACGAATAAAGATTTTTATCTATCTATCTATGTAACAGCCAGCATGCATACTGCTAAGTTCAGCGATCAGGCTATTAATGTACACATTAAAAAGTGTGGGTGAGGATATACCACCTTGTCTCACCCCACACTCCAGTTTGTACTCATCTGAAAAACAATCCGCCCATTTAATAATGTTAATTTGGTTATCATACCAGTACTTAAAAATTGTAACAAGTTCACTGGAAATATTTTATGTCTGAGGCTTCTCCCACAGGATCTCATAAGATACCATATCAAAAGCTTTAGACAAATCCAAATAACAAGCTATTACAGGTGTTTTACGGTCTAAATAATACTTGACAGTGTGCTTCAAACAGTATATAGCAGTTTCAGTTGAAAGGCCAGGCTTAAAACCAAATTGAGCGTCATGTATACTAAGAGTATTTCTCAGATGCGAGTTTAATAGACTGTCAAATATTTTCGCCAAGACAGTAGCTAGTGAAATAGGGCGATAATTATTTTTTTCACATATATTACTTGCCGTACTCTTTACGACTGGTACAGCAATAGTTCAAATTCATTAACATAAGATGTTATAATGTTATCGTCCAACTCGACTGAGGTCGTAAAGGGCGTTAGTGGCCTTTAAAATTTCATGTCGCGAGGGGCCGTTAAGTTAGTTGTTTTTAATATTTGACTCTAATGAATTATTGCTAGTTGGTAGTTTGTATTGATACATTAACTTATAATGTTACAACTAAATTATTGAAGAAATCAACACGCAAGTTTCTTTCTCGTTTTTCTTGTAATGAGACTGCTTCCGAATGAGCGGTTGAAAGAATTAAATAAAATAGTAGAATTAAAGAACATAGTAGGTAACTTTATTTTTCTAAAATAAAAGTAGCCTAAGGAAATAAAAATTATTTTGTTCGTCTTAATTTGTACGTTCCATTAGGTACTGATAGGTTCAAACTAATACATTTACATTCTGCATCATCCCTTATTTTATTCCCGGGGGGGTTGAATTTATCAAAATCCTATTTAAACGAACGTCTTCATCATAGTAGCTCCAATCTTTAATTTTAGTTCAATCAGTGGAAAATCTAAGAAGATTTATACAAACTTTCATCCCCTATTTTATCCCCGTGGGGGTAGAATTATCAAAATCCTTTCTTAGCGGATGCCTACGTCATAACATGTACTTACATGCCAAATTTCAGCCCGATCCATCCAGTGGTTTGGGCTGTGCGTTGATAGATCACTATGTCAGTAAGTCACCTTTGAGTTATATATATTTAGATTCTACGTAATATTATTTTACCTGTGGTGTGATATTATTATGACTGCAGAACCAATTTTGCACCATGTCAGAAGTGCAATAAATAACATGTCAACTGATAAATATTGTCTTGTTAATTGTAAAAAAGTTAATGACGTGTATAATAGTACGGAATGGTCAATCTTTACAATGAAACCTAACTTACGATTGAATGTCATATTTGGAGATTTTTTTATAATAGTTTTGTATATTTGTATGTATATTTTCCTCCAAATTACTTACACAAATTCTTAAGATACTGGGTTCCCTCAGTCTCAGTGATAAATTTGTTTATTTCGTTATGTTACCTTTAGCAGATTTTAAGTTATAAATATAAATATATACAAAAGAGGAGAAGGAGATTGACTCCATTGCTAGCTATGCACTATTTTAGGTGACCCCGCAGTTCACTCTAAAACTATCGGCATCTTCATAAATTCGTGACAAATTTGCCACAATGGGCTAATTGATCTGACTGCACGGTGCATCTTCATCAGCCTTTAGTGCAGGCGGGTGTACCATTCCATTATCATCCATAACAAAAAGCAGGTACATAACATATGTACTAGATTTGAATATACGACATTGAGGACGTAAGACGGGATGGTGAACCACGAAACCACGACATGTTAAAATGATTTTGAACGAAACTGTGTCTTATTGTTATAATGTTAAGTGTCTTCATTAATTACGAGTTCTGTGGAGATAGATCACGTTCCAATAGATAAAAATATACTATTATTTAAACAGATGGTTCATTATTCACAGTGTGCGGCAGGTTCTTCGACGGATATATGGCTGCACCAGTCTGGTTTCTATGAACGTCACCATACATTAACTTTACTAAATAATGATAGAACAAGCCCCGGTAATAATTCGTCGAGTTTGTTTTCTTTTGTCTGCACCGGAGGCTAAACGGCTTCCCCAACTATCTCGATGATGGCTTAATGGTTTCCTTTAATTGTGGTATTTTTATTTGCCTCTTATTTGTGTATTTCAAGGTTATCGAAGCGGAGGTACCTAATTTGTTTGATGAGTGAGAGGTGCTGAGGATTTTAATAAGGAAAATACGGAGATAAAATAAAATGCGACTAATATGACAGCGATATATAATAGAACTACTCGCCCTGGCTCCGCACGGGTGTACATGTATTATATATATATAAACCTTCCTCTTGAATCACTCTATCTATTAAAGAAAATCGTTGTGTAGTTCTAAAGATTTAAGCATATGTATATAGGGACGGACAGACAGCGACAGCGACTTTATTTTATACTAAGTAATGATGATGAAGTAACAAAAAGAATATGTCAAAAAAATATGATTATAAAATTCAAATTTAGTATAAGAACCTATCAAGGAGTTCGCTACAGTTATTGTTTGTTAAAATTAGATTCAAGAGGAAGGTTTATATATATAATACATGTACACCCGGTACATGTATTATATATATAAGGAACAGGACATTGTTGACTACATCCGGACTAAAAGCAATCTGACATTGAGGGTGACGCAGTTGGAATCGAGCCACAACGCGAGCTTCAAAGCGTTCGTGGCCCTGGTCCCCACCGATATGCTGCCCACCTTCATGAAGGAGGACTACTGGCCGCAGGGGGTGGTCTATCGGCGCTACCGTGGCAGATTGCCGTCGTCAGTGCCGTGACCATAGAGACAATTTTATTTTTCATATTTTATTATTATTTCTTATGTATGTTAGTCTATAAGGTATTTATAATATGGGCCATGTAGCCTGAATTAAATAAATAAATAAATATATAAACCTTCCTCTTGAATCACTATATCTATTAAAAAAACAGCTTCAAAATCTGTTGCGTAGTTCTAAAGATTTAAGCATATATAGGGACGGACAGACAGTGACAGCGACTTTATTTTATACTAGATAATGATGATGAAGTAACAAAAAGAATATGATTATAAAGTTCAAATTTAGAATAAAAACCTATCAAGGAATTCCCAACAGTTATTGTTAACTGTTAACGCTGTTTGTTAAAATTAGAGATTGATTTATTAGTTATTTGTTAAAGAACTTGAATACGTATCTGGAAATTTCTTTTAATAGCAAATAATAAATGATTTATGAACAAGATCAACGGTGATCTAATATTATTCATTAAGTTTACAATCCATTAATATTATAAACGTGAAAGTTTGTTAGGTTGGATGGATGTTTGTTACTCTTTCACGTTAAAAACTATTACACGGTTTTAGATGAAGGGCGCTATTGAATGCGTCTATTGAAGAAATTTTACTTTGTTTTTATAGTTCTTTTTTAACAATCATACGACTAGTTTCCCCTAACCACTTTCGTAAAGGTGACAGAAAAAGATATACATACAAATATTATATACAACGGACTGTGTTCTGATGAATTGTTTGACATGATGCCTACGACTACCTTTTACCATCGCACCGCTCGCCATCGACAGGGAATTCATCCCCACACGCTGGAACCTAAGTGGTCTCGGACAGTGCGGTTTCAGAGGAGCTTCCTCCCGCGTACACTTAGATTGTGGAATGAACTACCTGCCGAGGTTTTCTCGAGAGATTACAGCATGGGGTTTTTCAAGATGGGTATATTAAGGTTTCTTAAGGGTCGGCAACGCGTATGTGACACCCCTGGTGTTTCAGGCGTCCATAGGCTACGGTAACCGTTTACCATCAGATGGGCCGTATGCTTGTTTGCCACCTAAGTGGTATAAAAAAAAAAAATTCTCGTTAAGGTTACCGTGAATATTTTTTTCTCAGTATATATTAAAGTTAGCTTTATTAAGAAACATATAAAATGAGCATGTCTATGTTTATTACTCTATAAGTGTATTATAATATATTTTATATATTTTTTTGTGATATTAGAACCCGTACAGAACGAACGAAACGTACGTTGTTTGGAGGTGGGATTTTATACAAACTTCCTAATTGATCCCTTCCAAAATGTCTATGGATTATTTTTTTTTTATTAAAAGCAATATAAACACATGCGAACACAGTGACAGACCATTTGGTATACAATTATTGAAAGGTATTGTAGATGAACACACGGTAATTTACGCAAATTATTTATTTACAAGCTTTTGCCCGCGGCTTCGCTCGCGTTAATTTATCCCCTTAGGGGTGGAATTTATCAAAATCCTTTCTTAGGGGATGCCTATGTCACAGTAGCTTTATGCATGCAAAGTCTCAGCCGGATTGGTTTAAAATTGATAAAGTTTCATATAAACTTTCGTCCCCTATTTTATCCCTTTGGGGGTAGAATTGATCAAAATCCTTTCTTAGCGGATGCCTACGTCATAACATCTACCTGCATGCTAAATTTCAGCCCGATCCGTCTAGTGGTTTGGGCTGTGCGTTGATAAATCACTATATCAGTCACCTTTGAGTTATATATATGTAGATTTAGGTTACCTTATATGTGGTACCATGGTGTACAATACAATACAACAAACAAATAACCGGATTGTAATTAGATTTAACCTTGTTACAGCAAAAATGACCAAATTGCACACTCGAGACCAATATTATTACATTTTTTTTATTCTTCTATGGTGGCAAATAAGCATACGGCCCATCTGATGGTAAATGGTTACCATAGCCTATGGACGCCTGAAACACCAGGGGTGTCACGTGTGCGTTGTCGACCTTAAACAGTACAATTTTCTAGAAAAAAATCAACTATAGTAAATGCTTAGAGTCAATTCAAATAGTGACATTATTAAATATTTATTTATAAAATTACATGCTCTCAGTATTACAGTACAATACCAAAGCACTCACCAAGGAATAAACATATGCAATACATACACTAATAATAATAATGATAACAATAAGATCATAAAAAAAAAAACAAAATTAAAAATTTAATAATAAAAACAGCAACTATTCAAATTACAATAATTTGTGACCGCTCTGTGAAACTCTGTGGCATATGTTTAGTAGTGACATAGCTGTAAATTAATAAACATCCTGTGGCTATATTTGAACATGTATGTTCAATAAAAATCAAAACTCATGTTATCGGTCGTTTTGAGAAGCAAACAGCGATTACATCAATCACTGTCGAGCGCCGGTTGACATAGAATATCGTGTTTATTTGTGATAATGTAATCAATAACTAGATTATCTCCTTTTCGGTTAGATTTACATGATGTTTGCTAACACGTGTAGAGGCAGGCGGCTGAAGCATGTGTTGACAGAATAGGTAATAACAATTGTATTGTTGATAGCTCCGGATTATTTGAACAGTAGTTATAGGAACAGACAGTGTCTGAATTTGTTGCAAATATACCATTAGAGATAAGAAGTTACCACGTAGCAACACTCCATTCAGGGTTATCGTTTGATTTATTTTTATAATATTAAATTACATACATAAGTACTTAATATATTAATAGTTACTAAAAAGTTAGACCTCCCCCCCACCCACAGATGGGGAAGAAGATGCTTAGTAATGTCGATTAATAGCCCCTTTCCTAGTAATGTACCATGTCAGCTTGACCTCAACGCGGTTTCCTGGTAAATTGCCATTTGCCAAGTTTCTCTCATTGCCCAAAATGATACCGGCACCCGAAAGGTGAATTCATTGAATGCTAAAAAAATCTCTCTCTCTCTCTCTCTTAGAAAGCACAAACTGGCGCATCATTACAATTTAATTAAATTTTACATTTTCTTTCGTATAACAATACCATTGCGTTCCCCCAACAGAATGCATTACAAAGAATCTCTCAAATAGTTATGGATTACAAACAGGAATTAGCATCCAAATTAAAATCCATTCTATAAATTATACAGCTACCAGAGCACGAAGAACAATATAGTTCACCCTTCGCCGTTCGGGAATAAGGAAACCAATTAAAAACGCGCACTAAACGTCATCTAACTGTTGAATATGAATGGTGAACTGGGAGACTCCACCACGCACTCGGACAGATGCGATCTGTCCGCAATTACGCCACAAAAGAATCAATTACACGCCGCGGCGCCGCAAAGCAGAAGGAAAACAATATTGCACTCACAACGGTTAGGCTCTTCAGCGTTTCCGTACCTTACCTTGCAATATGATAGTATTCAGAGTTTCTAGACTGGGCTGTTGAAATTCATTTTGCACACTAAGTTCTTGTCCATCGACGTCTTTAGCCAATACAAAATAACTTTGGTTTATAACGAAATAAGATTAAAAACTTTCACCACGTTTTTATTTTTCATGGATATATTCCAATATTGTATGAGGTGGCTGATGGAGTAAAGCACAGACTTATTGATACCAGAGAAAGGAAGATCGAAATAAATGTATTGACTAACTTGTAGTCAATATCATAAGAAGCAACTGAAGGACTAAAACATAGAAATTGAGGCCAGGAAAAGAAAGTAAAATAAAGTTCAAAGTAAAATCTACACATGTGTAATTTGCAGTAATTTAACAAATTATAACACAACTGACAATTAATAATAATAATCCTGAACAGTTAACACAGCGCCATCTAGTTCCAAGCAAAGCAGAGCTTGTATTATGCTAGACAACTGATAGATATATATCGCTTTTTATAAATACATACATAATATACATGGAAAATACTCAGACACGGTCTACACTACATGAGTTGTGATTGTAAAATATAATGTTCCATTATGTATGCAACATTTGCAAATGTTTGCAGCGTGCGAGAAATCGAACCTGCATCCATCGGAAGTAAAGAGGAGTGTTAAACCACTACACCACCGACGTCATCAATTAACTAACAGCACGTATTAGCAAATTACCATATTTATAAATAAATTTCTTAATTCTCTGGTTGTGTCTTGTACATACATAGTGCTGTCACGTCTCGCGAGTTCGGCCCTCATCTCTTTGAGGTGCAGATCAAAGCATACGCGCTTCTATTAGCCCTGATTACAGAGGCGCACTCGACGCCCCGCTACCTACAGCGTTTATATCGCGAGATAAAGTGTTGCCAACAACATATTAAAGAAAAAAAGAAAATTTTTAGCAATTTAACTAATTTATAACCGCGAAAGTTTGTGAGTATGGATAGATGGATATTTGTTACTCTTTCACGCAAAAGGTACTGAACGGATTTCGATAAAACTTTATATCACTACTTATACATCAGAATAACACATATAGGCTACAAATTTCATGAGGATGGAACTTCGGACTCAGCTAGTTGCAAATTATTTAGGTACTCTTTTGTAGTTCAAGTATTAACGAATTGAAAATGAATAGCCACTCTAAAAATATTGAAAAAGGTCTGTTTAAGTATGTAATACTATGTTATCTGTGGTTTAAGTAATTAATAATTATTTGAGTAACACTTCCAAAGACATATTGAGTAAATGATTTGTAACAAGTCGAAACTGCAAGTATAGAAGAAGTGTAGGTATAGTATATAATATAATATCTCATGAGAATTCACACAGCGTTATCTAGTTCCAAGTACTAGACAACCGATATGAATACAACGATACATTTTTTTTAAATACATACATAATATACATAGAAAACACCCAGATTTGTATAAACTATCATACTCGGCCTGGACAAGACACGCCACAGACAGAATGAAGTGGAAAATTACGCAAGAGACGTACATTCAGTAGTGGAAGAAGAGAGAGCTCATACTCATGAATACAAATGTTTGTACCGTGCTCAACAGCTAGACCACCGAGGCCGTCAATTTGTAATCATATTTGTTTACCAAATCTATATAATAATAGTAAAAATTATTAACAACAACCTTAAATAAATTTGACTCTAGTCTCCGCATTTAGTCTCGCATCTAGGCAGTTATGTGTGACCTGAGACTACTAAAGTTCCAGCCAAGCTCCTTCCAGAAGCGGAAGCATTTTGTTGTCTTCGCAGACTTTACGGAGTGACCTCACCGTTCTGAGCATTTGTGTTCATTGTGTGGCCAATGCTACGCACTCCAGGATTACGTTTTTCTGATCTGCCGCTTCCTTTTTTGGCGACGTCCTTTTGGCCTATTTTTTTCTTTTCAATTATCCTGTACAGGTGTTCCTTTGTACTTTTTTTTATTTATTTATCTATTTTTTCAGGATTACGTTAGCGGTCGTTTCTTCGGCTTCAAAGCAGCCACGACAAAGGGGACAGACCCCTTGTAGCACCTATTGTATACAAGTGTTTGTTTAGGGACAGTGGCTGCTGGATAGTTGTCCCTATTTTTATTTTAAGGTTTGACTTATTTAGGTACAGAAGGCTGTCTATTTAGATTCAGTAGGCGTTTTATCTACTGAAGGAGGTTCAAATTTACCAACGTTAGTGGTAAATTCACTAAGTAGGCAACACTGACGGGTAGTCACAAGCGTGTACCAGGACTACTAGATCCCATTGTCTCCCCGCGGTCGTCTACAGGTTAAGACGCTTTGTAGTGTCATTGCAATTTTAATTAGCTTTGATAGCGCAGCTGTACTTTGATATATTTCTTGAATGGCAATTTACAGGTTGAGACGAGCACTTCAACGTTGATGGCAAGTATGCAACAGCGAGGTACACATCTCCACTTAAATTTATTTTATCTAGCGCCCTCTTAAATTAATATTATTAAGAAAAAATCAAGAATTGGTAGATATTTAGTAAAAATCGTAAAATATTAAAAAGTTATATATATATAAGTTCTAGATTACATGTTTATCTAGCTCATGTGCTGTAACTTAAGTATCTGAAATTCTCGTGTTAGTTACTATACTCGTCCAAAACTTGACCGAAATTTATGAAACTTTATATGCATATTCAATAGGTCTGAGAATCGGTTATTACCTATTTTTCATAACCCTAATTGTTAAGGGTGACTCATCCCAAAAAATGTTTTTTTCATTTTTTCGAAAAAATATTTTTTTTTACTTTTTTTTTCAACCTTTCTTTTCTACCAATCCCAATTTTTTAATAGAGAGATTTTTATTTATATGAAAAAACTATTAATTGACACCGCATACGTTCGGTGTTAGTTATCATCATCATCTGCTTCATCCTTATCCCATTTATTTGGGGTCGGCGTAATATGTTTTTCGCTTCCATTCATCCCTGTTCGCAGTCATCGCGTTATTTACTTCCTTTCTTACCATATCATCTTTCACACAGTCCATCCATCTCTTTTTTGGCCTTCCTCTGCCCTTATAACCATCCACATTCATTTGTAACATCTTTCTTAAAATATTATCCTCGTTCCTACGCATTACATGTCCATACCATGATAGACGATTACTCTTCAACCTCTCTGACACCGGTGCCACTTTCATATAAATATGTATTCATTCTTTATCTTATCCATTCTTGTCACACCACACATCCACCTCAACATTCTCATTTCAGTTGCATACAGTCGTCTTTCATCCGTCGCCTTTCGCTGTTTCGCCGTTCGATGTTAGTTAATAGTATTATAAATATTGAAATTTGTAAATTTATTTAAAATATTATGTGTAGGTGTTTTATATACCTACTATAGTATACTAACGACCTGATATAGCTTCGTACAAGTGTACAAATTACAAATCATTGAATTTCTCTATTTTCCTGTACTATAATATGTCCCCTCCGATCGATGCCCCGTCCAATTCAAACGGGGATCGAAATTATGACGGCCTGAGCCGAGGTTCGAACCCCTAGTGGTGCCCTCAGGCTAAAATCGTATCCGTCAGGCAGGAGTTGGCCTTCAGCCGCTCCATAAGTCCTTCCGCGGGTTTGGAGTGCCATCTGCACTCGCCCCATAACGTCCGGTGAAGCTGTAAAGGCCAGCTACGGCCAACAGCATTAGAGTAGTCCGAAAAAAAAAACAATAATATGTATGTATTACATATATAAATACATACATTATTCCTCTTGCATTAAAATTCGTTGCACAATTAATTATTATTTATTATTATTATATATTATTACACTACTTTACACTACAGATAACATAATATTACAGTAACACGTAGCTATACTGTCATAATAAAGAGAATCGTATTTTCGCAATCTAGTCATGTGGCGTTGGTGGTGTAATGGTCAGCATAGTTGCCTTCCAAGCAGTTGATCCGGGTTCGATTCCCGGCCAACGCACACTTTTTGTTAATTTTTTTAATTCATATGTATATGTTTTGTATGTTTTTATATTTCAATTATGTGATTGTATTAATAAAAACAAGTTAAATTTTGACATTCTTCTTGTTTTATTTTATTTGCCATTGTTATGGGATGCGTGCTTTTTGTGCGAATGTATTTTATTACCTAAATTTTAATTACTTTTACAGACTTAGGACCCGTTTCGTTCACAGATAAGATACATAATTATGATATCTGTGATATTACATAGTTTCGATAATAATCCACACGGAAAAAATAATTAACAAAATTCTGGATTAGAAAGATTCTCGTTCTGCAGGCAATAAATCGGTATAAGTATAATTATTATTCGGTAATTAAATAAATTTGTATAGAAAAAAAAAGCATATTATTTATATCAATGCAAATCAAATAAAAAATATTTATATAATGTGCAAAATTAAGGCACTGTAGCGGTTTCTTCGAGTCACCAACAGATGGCGTTACTTGTATCCATTTGTTGTATTAAGTGAGATAATGACGCTACTCTGGTTGAATTGGATTTCGTTTTAATAAGTTCTATAGTTAAATTCTAATATATAGTTATTCATTTTAAATTGAATTGATTTTGAATAGCTTCAAATGTATATTAATAATGTAGAGAAAACATTTGCTTATTTTCTTGTTTCTTTATTTATTTATTTACTTATTGACTTCAAACTAAGCGAGCCTTACAGCTTCCCAATATGCACGCATAGGAAAAAATGTCCAAATAAATAGAACCTAAAATTAAAAAGCTTAAAAAAATATATAATATGATGACTAAAATATATTATTAAAAGGGGTCCCTATATACTGGCAGCGTTCCCTCTTTGAATAGCTAGACTAAGTCTTTGTTCAAGGTAGCTGCCAGCTCTTCGGTCTTCTGTGATGTCGACTAACTTTTCGTTATTTCTTTGAAAAGTCAAACAAAAAAAAATATATTAAAATAATAATAACCGACAATTTTACGTGTTATTTAGGAAATCCATTGCCATTCTGCCATTTATAATACAAACTCAAAGATACTAGGCCGATTTTAAAAATACTTCCGTCAGCAGGCAGGCAGATTATCTATATAATATATCTATATTATATATATTATATCTTGTGATGAGACAACATTCTGAATAAGCGGTAGATTTAAAAAAACAATTGTTGACTATTCAAAAGTGCTTATATTAAGTTTATTTGAATAAAGATTTCTATTTCTATTTCATCACAAGAAGAACGAGAAAGAGACTTGCGTGTTGCTCTTTTAAATAATTATTTTTAAGTTGAAACGTGTGAATACAAACTACCAACTAGCACTAATTTATTAGAGCAACAATCATCTAACTGGTGGAGTAACTCTGTTTAAGTTTAAGTTTAATTTAACTAAGAGTAAATCTGTTTTTTTATTCTACCGCTCATTCGGAATGCAAATTTATCACAAGAAGAATAAGTAAGAAACTTGTGTGTTGCTATTTTAAATAAATATTGATTTAATTATACTTAATTCACAACAAGGATTAGGCATGCGACAATCAACATAGAAATCACTACGTACTTAATCTCTGTTGATGAGAAGCTTTCCGAATTAGCGGTAGATTAAAATCCTTTTATAATAATACTAAGATACCTTCGAATTCACACAACCAGTAGCCACCCTATTCCGTGCACTCTCCGCGAAGGCGTAGCAATTAGGTGCAAATTGCGCGGAATCGAACCCTGTTTACCTCGAACGGAAATTGTGTGTACTGTCAATATAAGGCGACTGCGCCCTAGCGGAATATCCGCAGTCGATTCCATATTACATTTTGTGTAAGTATATTTATTTATTAGGGAGGATAGACGCACGATGATGTCATGAAAATTATTATTGAGGGGAAAATAGAAGGAAAGAGGGGGAGGGGAAGACCAAGGAATAGCCACATCGAACAAATTGAGGACAAAATGGGAGTCGTGTCGTATCAAGAATTAAAGAGCATGATGGAAGATCGCGGAAAGTGGCGAGAGCTCCACCGACAAGAGCGTAGCTCTTAAATTATGAATGAATGATTTGTATCAGTTGTCTAGTGCCTATAACATAAGCTTTAGCGAGCTTAACTCGGGTCTAGATGGCGCTGTGTAAATTGTCCTGAGATTATTACATATATATGTACAAAAAATTTAAGTCATGAATCTCGTCGCGAATGAAGTGGCAGATACAGCTAGTATATTATTAAAGAAACACCACAAACTAGGGCCAGGAAGGAAAATCCATAGACACTATAGAATGAAGTGACAATTTACAATGTGATGTTCGAAATATAAATCTTCATTATTACATAGTATAAAACAAAGTCGCTTTCGCTGTCTGTCCGTCCCTATATATGTTTATATCTTTAAAACTACGCAACGGATTTTGAAGCGGTTTTTTTAAATAAATAGAATGATTCAAGAGGAAGGTTTATATATATAATACATGTACACCCGTGCGAAGCCGGGCGAGTAGCTAGTTATAAATGTAACAGACTAACTAACTGGCTTGTATTCCAGATACGTAGAGTAAAAAACAAACTTTCATAAATCGTTTACGTACAGTTTTCACTGCATCATATTCTATATATATATGTCTAGTTGTGTGTAGAGTTCACTGGTACCCAGTATGTCTGTCTGTCTGGTTGTGGAGTGTTTGCGGCCAGGAATTAGCGTTGCATGTCGTTTAGCGTTCACGGTCTCAGCACACATATTCTGAAATATTCTTTCAGTATATTACCAATATTTTTTTTGTTCCTAACATATCACATGACGGTAGATTTGACATATCATAAGAGTCTGTAATAGACCTACATGAATAAAGATATTTTGAATTTGAATCAATATATCTAATGGTATCCTCTGAACCATACGATACAGACGTAAAATTAAATGTAAAAGTATTTAATTATAATTATTCATATCATCATGAATAATTATAATTGATTTATTTTTATCTATTTATTAAAGGAAAACCAAGGCTATTCAAGTACATCTTAAATAAAATCAATATATACATATGTCATAGTCAGCCACTGACAGGCTTTCACTAATAACAATAGACTAATTCTTAAAAAATTTACATCACTACGTACGTACGTATAATAAAATATTGTGTCGCCTAAGTTGATGATGTGTGGTCCAGCGGTTTAGCACATCGCATGTCGCGGGTTCGATTCCTCGCGCAGTACAAATTCGGTCTGGATGTTTTTAATGAATATTATATATGTATTTACAAAAAAAATGTATATAACCATTTGTATCAGTTATTTAGTACCCATAACAAAGACTCTGCTTAGCATGGGACTAGATGACGATGTGTAAATTGTCCTGCGATATTATTATTATATAAATTCCAACTGTTAGGTTAAAATAGAAGATACCCAGACTAATACAAACAATCATATTCATGAATAGTAATATTTGTGCCGTGCGAGGAATCGATCCCACGCCCATTGGTAGTAAACATAAATATATTTTTATCAAGTTACTAGCTGACTCCGCAAACGTTGTTTATATTAATTAAAATCGTTATTAAAAATGGAGGTTATGATAGAAGGGGGAAAATTTAGGGTTGTCTGTTAGGCTCATTCGGAAAGCTGTCTCATCACAAGAAGAACGAGCAAGAAACTTGCGTGTTGCTTTTTTAATAACAGATATATGCCGCAGTCTCAAGAAGCTTCCAGAATACAGCTGCGAGATGGTAGAAGTCGTGAGCGGCCGCCGCGGGCCCGACCTACATCCTTTCACTGTATTTGCTGTATCTCTGTTTGACATCGCAATCCTCAGCTGATATGACTCGAGCGTGGCTTCAATGCATAAAGACGACTTAGTATACATTTTATATTGTTAACAGATTAATTTGTTTGTTTGTTTTCTTGTCAATATGCTCCGATCAATATACGGTTGAGTGCAATGATTGCTGGCGCATCGGTCATACTCGTAAACGGGTGCTGCTTGTGAAATGATCTGTTCGGGTTACGAACACTGATCAGACTATTTGCTTTAACAATAGCATATGCTGATGGTCACTCTATTCTCGCAAATTTGAATTTAAAAATGAATCTCTATTATTGTAAACATGTACAACATTTATTTGAAAAGAATACGAGCTGAGTTTCTTGTCAGTTCTTCTCATCTCGAAATCATTCCGAACTGATGGTAGATTTGACATATCATAAGAGTCTGTAATAGACCTACATGAATAAAGATATTTTGAATTTGAATTTGAATTTGTCACTGTAATGGCGCTGTATTATTGTAAGTCAGTTCTTCTCATCTCGAAATCATTCCGAACTGACGGTAGATTTGACATATCATAAGAGTCTGTAATAGACCTACATGAATAAAGATATTTTGAATTTGATTTTGTCACTGTAATGGCGCTGTATTATTGTAAGTCAGTTCTTCTCATCTCGAAATAATTCCGAACTGACAGTAGCTTTGACAAATCATAAGAGTCTGTAATAGACCTATATGAATAAAGATATTTTGAATTTGAATTTGTCACTGTAATGGCGCTGTATTATTGTAAGTCAGTTCTTCTCATCTCGAAATCATTCCGAACTGACGGTAGATTTGACATATCATAAAAATTTGTCACTGTAATGTCGAATAGAGTACCTACTTATTAATCAGATGGACCTTTCCCCTGACAACGATTATAATCCGTTGACAGTTTCCATGGTCTAGTGGATTAGCGCACCGCCTTCTGATGAACGTGTTTGATTCCTCGCACTTACAAACATTTGTATTAATTTACAATGCACAAACGAAAAGAAATAGATGCAAATTTAAAGATACAAAAAACTTTTTTATCATCATTTCTTTGATGATGTACAGACAGGAAAAGTCTTGGGGTCTCGTCTCGTAACACGCGGGGTCAATTGCACTTACAACTCTTTCTACCAGATTAATTTTATATATATACTATGTAAATTGACATATAGCGTAGTTCCCGCAGCTAGGTGGCGCTGCAAGATACATAGGGGGTAAAAATTGAACAAGAAGGGTTGATGCTCGTGTCCAGTGGCGTGGTTTAGGAGAGGCCTATGTCCAGCAGTGGACTGCAGTGGGCTGATGATAACGATGATGTTACCCTTACTAATATTATAAATGCGAAAGTAACCCTGTCTGTCTGTCTGTCTCGCTTTCACGCAAAATTACTCAACCGATTTAAATGAAATTAATTGTCTAGACCCTGATAATGAATATAGGCTACATTTGAATGTGAATAAAGGGTTGTAACGGGTTGAAAGGGGAGATGAAAGTATGTATGGAAATTGCATTTTTGAAGCTAGAACAATGAAACTTTTAAAATCGCTTAGATTATTGATTTTATTTTTTCTTTATTTGGTCAAAGTCACTATAAAACTCAGACGAAGTCGCGGGCACAGCTAGTCATGTATATATTTAGAAAAGTATGTATTTAATTATTTGCGTCAGTTGTGTAGTTCTAGTTGTCAAGCTAAAAAGATTATGTTATGGTTAGTAACCATCCAACAAATGTTATCAATACATAGATATTTTTTTTTGTAGGCACATACGTAATATACATAGAAAACACTCAAACCAACACAAACAATCACACTCATGAATACAAATGTACCGTGCGAAGAATCAAACCCGCGATCGAAGAATAGCAGGGTGCTGAACCGCTAGATCATTGGAGCCGTAACTAATTTATATAATTTACACATATAAGTCCATTTTCCAAATTATTTAACTTCTAATTATGATTTTGTCCCATTCGGTGTTGAGACCCTTGGTCCGTGGGGTCCTAGCGCTATAAGACTTTTCAAAGAAATAACGAAAAGGTTAGTCGACATCACAGAAGACCGAAGAGCTGGCAGCTACCTCGGACAAAGAATTAGTCTAGCTATTCAAAGAGGGAACGCTGCTAGTATCTTCGGAACTTTGCCTAAAGGGACCCCTTTTAATAATATATTTTAGTTATTATATTATATTTTTAAATCTTTTTAATTTTAGGTTCTCAGTTGTACAATGAAGTTATGTAAAAAAAATTTATATATTTTATGTAATGTTTGGTTACCATATTATTGCCTTAATTATTTTAGATCTATTCGTAAATAAATAATAATTTAACTTCCTGACGTCATAAGAGATCTGTAGAATCATTTTTTATAAGTATAGAGCTATGCATGTACTGCAGAATTTTCTTTAGAATGGTGATCGGCGTTTGAGTGCAAAGAGCGTAGCTATCGAGTGCCTCAAGAGAGCTCCATGAGAGCCAATTAGTTTGTACTATATCTAGCTATGTTAAGCTAACGTCGTCTATCGTCAGGCTTTGAATTCTAATAAAATACTGAAAGCAAGACTCGTGAAATGTTAAAGCTGCTAATTAGTAATAAGAAATTTTGTAGAAATGAAAAACTGTTTTGGTACTTATATATATATACTAGCTGTTCCCGGCAAACGTTGTTTTGCCTTAAAATAAAAAAAAATTTAGGGGTGAACTACCACTAACATTTAAGGGATGAAAATAGATGTTCGCCGATTCTCAGACCTACTCAATACGCTCACAAAATTTCATGAGAATCGGTCAAGCCGTTTCGGAGGAGTATGGGAACGAAAACTGTCACACGAGAATTTTATGTATAAGATAATTACGTACAAGCATGAAGACGAAACTTGTTTGATGTTCCATGACGAAGAACAGGCCAAACAGGCTCCTATTTTATCCTATATTGAGTCTACTCAACGGTGTAGTTAGTCACTTTCCAGATCTAGACATATTTGCTTGTGATTTGCTGGAGTTACGTAGGAAGTCTCATAGTGGCAGTAGATTATTGTAGTATGGAAAAAGTTGTAGAAAAAGTTTGTATGTAGTATGGAAAATTATGATTATTATTATTTCTTGTGTACTGTATGTATTAGTAATTAGTGTTTTATAAATGTGTGTCATATATAAAGTTTGAAATTTGACGCGTTCATTATTTATACGTTTAATTAGTAAAAGTCACGGGATCTTACTACGTTTTATATTTATTTGCTGAGTTCCCAATTTCGGCAGTGCTTTAACCACCATGATCACGGGTACACTGATATCGGGAAATATCGGGAACTCAGCAAATAAATATAAAACGTGGTAAGATCCCAATATCTTCAGAAGTGGGCATATTGGGAAACTGTAAAGCTTACTTTGTGTGACGTAAATACATATAAATAAACTAAACTAACTATACATATAACCAGCAAGGTGGACCGACGATCTGGTCAAGATCGCTGGAAGGCATTGGATGCGATCAGCGCAGGACCGATCGTCGTGGAGATCTTTGGGGGAGGCCTATGTCCAGCAGTGGACGTCTTCCGGGCTGAGATGATGAACCTAATATTACCTACTAAAAATATTATATTATTATTAAATATTTTTATTACAATTAATATTACATAAGTATGTAAGTATATGTATATATTTTTGTGTATATATATATTATTGTCTATATATTTCTTTGTGACGCGTATTATTTATTATATCTACATATTTCCACCACTTCGCAATTCCTCTCAG
The DNA here is from genome assembly GCF_030625045.1 of Achroia grisella. NCBI lineage: Eukaryota > Metazoa > Arthropoda > Insecta > Lepidoptera > Pyralidae > Achroia > Achroia grisella. Next base: position 3,729,959 of record NW_026712882.1, on the reverse strand, counting down.
TAACTCAAAGGTTGACTGGAAGAAATCCCTCTTCTGGGATAAGTCCGCCATTGTACGCATTTTTTTTAAGTCAATTGTGTCCTTTTATTTATAATATTATTGTACAATAAAGTATTACAAACAAACAAGTATTAAACCTATGTAATATTAATTGCGTATCCACAGTTAATTTGCAATTAACTGTGCCTCGTCATCGGAATCACTCGAAATATGACAAGCGTAGACAAGTGACTTTCAAAACAAAACAAGCAAGACAAAAACGAGTGTACGCAACAATTCGCCCTAACTACTTCAAGTTGCCTCACCACCACCGCCACCCCTACTCACCCCACTAAAAAGCCATTACCGCGCCTTTGATCTGCGCCGCGCTTTGATTCCACCGCTCCTATTGCCCTCTCATAATGTGATCTTTGGACGTCCATTGTGCAGCGCGGTGCATGGAACACCTGGCTCTCGACATGTATAATCAGATATTTTTGTCGGCCTCGGTGGTCCAGCGGTTTAGCACACCGCCTAACTTCTGGTCGCGGGTTCATTGCACGGCACAAATATTTGTATTCATGAGTACGATTGTTTGTATCGGCCTGGGTGTTTTTATGTATAGTATGTATGTATTTAGGAAAAAAAGTTTTTGTATCAGTTATCTATTATAGTACCCTACACAAGCTTTAGCTAGCTTAACTTGAGTCTATAGAATGTATTTTTCATATATATTATTAACTAGTTGTACCCGCCACTTCGTCCGCTTAGAATTTAACTTTATTTTTCTAAAATAAAAGTAGCCTTATTACATCACCTACCTGCCAAAAAAAGTCCCGTCGAAATTGGTCCAGCCATTTCAGAGATCAGCCGGAACAAACAGACAGAGAGACAGACAAAAAATATTAATATTTGTAAAAAATATTATTTTGGTGTACGTACCGTATTTATATTCATATGCATGTAGTAAAAAACGGTCGTTTTAATATTACAAACAGACACTCCAATTTGATTTATATGTATAGATATTGACATGCATATATAGTTTTCCCTATTATTCGCATCTCTGGACATCGTTCGCAGAGACCTTCGCGCCTTTTCCTCTGTCTGCAGCGCCTTTAGTCAACTGGTCAGGCGGACAGTCAACTAGTTTACCATTCGGAATATATAAAAAAATCAATCTTTTTAGTTAATTAGTTGTGTCTAATGCCATTTTGTGTTTTGTCAGTATTCTTAGCACACATACAGTCAAAACTGACAGAAAATTTCACTCATTATCAGTGTCTGGTGTAAACGTCATTCACTTATTTTAACTGCCCCTTCAGATAGTGCTGCAAAGGCAATTTGCTCACTACCAGTGATATAGTGTTTAGTTACGGAGTAAAATTGAAAAAAAATGTTTGGGATAAAGATAAAAAAGATTGCTAAGTATATTGGTTTGTACTGAAATGTCATACAAAGTACATAGCTACGATTACACATACGGCCTTTTGAAGTTGAAAGATAAAAAAGATTGCTAAGTATATTGGTTTGAACTGAAATGTCATACAAAGTACCTAGCTATGACTGCACATACGGCCTTTTGAAGTTGATACCATTGCATAGTGCATTTGTGCCAAGTGAAAATTAGTCCTCAACAGGAGTTCTCTATACTCTTTGAATTCTCTATGGTGCGGGTATCTGAAAGGCGAACAAATGTACTTGTGTGATCGCGAGCGGTTTTAACTGCTCTATACGAGCGGATTTCTAATTAACTACTCTAATTATCATGGATTTCTATTTAGAATACCAATTGGGTTATGGTTCAAATTTCTGTTTACGGACAAATGTAAATAGTTGATAATGATTAGGTACATATAGCGAGTTGTCTATTGGGAATAGCTTTCAGATATACGTACTTATATGTTAGGTATTTTGATGGCTTCAGTGGTCTAGCGGTTTAGCACATCGCTCTATTTCCCATGGTCGCGGGTTCGAGTCATCGCACGGTGTGAACATTTGCATTCATGAGTACGATTGTTTGTCTACGTCTGGGTGTTTTCTAAGTATTTATATCAATTGTTAAGTACCCATAACATAAGTTTTGACTAGATGGCGCTGTGTTAATTGTCCAGCGATATTTATTTATTATTTTTGGGGACTTTTTTGTAAGGGTTATTTTATTAGTGTGTCTTTTTTTGTAAGACTTAAAAATATTCCTATGTGGAACTTCATTCGTTAGCAGTTCTATTCTTACACTAGCTGTTACATGCGACGTCCGCTTGTTATATAATAACAAGCGGACGAATAAATGAATTTTCTAAAATAAAAGTGGCTCTAAGGTCTAAAGATAGTAGTAGTAGTACTAGTAGTAGTAGTAGTATAGTAATATAGTATAGTATCTAAAGATAGTAGTAAAGATAGTCCAAGGTACTATTCATAACATATATATTTATTGTTATTATCTTCTGTCATATAGTACCAATATTACTTTTACCTATACAAGGGTAAAATTATTCCATCTCTGATCGCCTTACCAATGTTACTTTGACTCAAATTCAAATTCAAATTCAAAATATCTTTATTCATGTAGGTCTATTACAGACTTTCATGATATGTCAAATCTCCCGTCAGTTCGGAATGATTTCGAGATGAGAAGAACTGACATGAAACTCAGCTTCTATTCTTTTCAAATAAATGTTGTACATGTTTACAATAATACAGATTCACACAGACTATTAAATTTGTTTTGACTTCCACGATGCAGACACAGTCTAGTGTAGGGTCATAGATAAAATATTACTTATATTACGTTTTAGAAATATAAGTTACTCTCACACAGACTAATAAATTTGTTTTGACTTCCACGATGCACAGTCTAGTGTGGGTAATAGATAAAATATAAATTAAGTCTCCGAAATATAAGTTACTCCAGTTATTCTTATAATCGATTATATTTACTCATCCCTAACAGTAGATTCATGTGAAATGTACAAAGGCCCGATTATAATATTTTCATGGTCCGTTTGTTTGACTTTTGTTGTAACAACGTTTTTATCTTTGAGCCTCGACTCACGAAAGGTAAACTTTGATGTGAGCAACATCTATACGTACTAATATTATAAGTGAGGAAATCTGACTGTCCGTTTGGTAATTTCTACCATTGAACGGTAAAATCGTAATAATGCTAGTAATATCCATGGACAATTCACCAACGCCATCTAGTCTCATGCCAAACTGAGTTTTTGTTATGGATACTGGACAACTGATATAAATAATTAGATATTTTTTTGTAATACATATATACATATATATAATATACATATATAACCAGACCGAAACAAACAATCATACTCGTGAATACAAATGTTTGTAGTTTATGTTGTATATTATCTTAATTAAATAATAATTTCTTTCAAGCGATTGCGGAACCATTATCTTAACATATAATTTTGTATACTATCATATATTATCTTTTATATATTTTTCTCTTTAGCATTAAGTTTATTCATTTTTACTATAAGGCGAATCATATATATATTTTTGTGTATATTTGTAGGAATATTTATGTATTTACATGTGTATATATATATATTTATTCATGTATGTTCTATAAAATATTATAATATTGTTTGCACCACCAACAACTTATCTCTGCACAACTCATGGTTGCCTGGTAGAAAATGCCATCAGGTGTCTGCCATATGTACTTTTTACCTGTGTATGACGTGCATTAAAGTTATTTAAATAAAAAAAAAAATAATGGTTTAATCGAAATAAAATGATATTATATTAAATTGCGATTGTATCACAATTGTTTGCAAGTAGATCAGGGATCACCAAATGTGACCCCTGATGAGAATTCCAAAGAGTTTATTGTTTCAAACGTTTATTGTGATTGTTTTACAAATATAATATCGATATATGGTAGACGCATACAAGGGGGTATCTTGCCAAAAATATGTATGTACCGTCTTACGAGCCTCAATGCTATGTTCGCACTGATGTGTGCCGCTTCCTCTGTTTTTTTTTTCGGACTACTCTAATGCTTTTGGCCTTTACAGCTTCACTGGACGTTAGGGGCGAGTGCAGATGGCACTCCAAACCCGCGGAAGGACTTATGGAGCGGCTGAAGGCCAACTCCTGCCTCCTCCTCTGTCCATCTGCCGTCTATATAGCGTGAACAACACTATTTAAGAATCACAAAAAGCTGGCAACATGGGTAATGAAAAAATTTGCCTTCAAGAAAAAACTATAGTTACATTTTCATGTACACTAGTGAACAAATTTCGAATAATTTTGTTATGCAGTTAGATCGTTTTTTTTAAACACAGAACAATTCACACGTCGACATATAGTGCTTAGCTAAGCAGAGGTTCTGTTACGATGATAACAAATAAACATACGGCCGATCTGATGGTAAACGGTTACCGTAGCCTTTGGACTCCTGAGACACTAGGGATGTCACGTGCGCGTTGCCAACTCTTAAGAAACTTTAATATACCGTTCTTGAAAACCCTATGCTGTAGTCTCGTGAGAAAACCTGGGCAGGTAGTTTATTCTACTATTTCTCTCTCAGAAACTGCACTGTCCGAGACCACTTAGGTTTCAGCGTGTAGGATGTCGATGGCGAGCGGTGCAATGGTTCTTATTATAATGTTTGTTAACCGTTTTAGAAGTTAAGGTTTTTGAAAGTTACAAGTGTTCTACTTTCTTTCTTGATTGGTCACCAGAATATGTTGTTGGTTCAGGAGCCAATGGTTTCTTTTTTGTAGAACAGGGGACAAATGAACTTGCGATTTGTCTGATGGTAAGTGATTACCGCGCTGCCCATGAGCATCCGCAACACCAGGGGAATTGCAAGTGCATTGCTGGCCTTTTAAGAAGGAATAAGCTCTTTTCTTGAAGGTTTCAATACTGTATCGGTTCGGAAATACCATTGCTGGAAGGTGATTCTACAATGTGGTTTTGCGTGGCAAGAAGTTTCTAGAAAACCGCACTGTGGGGGATCGCCATTCATCCAGATGATCAAGATGGTATTTTAGCAGAGATGTTATAGATATGAAATTTCGGATAGGGATAGGTTTCGGATAAATATTATTATACCGGATACGGATATAGATGGGGATACGAAAATTATTTCGGAGCATCCGGTAGTTTCGGATAATTTCGGTTTTGGATATTATGGTTTAAAGAATTTCAAAAGTAAAATACAAATAGCTAATAAAATGGTTACATAACGTGTCTCAATTAGGCTCCGCCTCTATCCGATATTGTCCGAAACTTTTATTTCGGATTCGGTTACGATTACGGATATTTTTTTATATCGGATATCCGATAGTTTAGGTTACGGTTACGGAGCTCCTTAACATCCCTGTATTTTAGTTTCTGGCGGGTGCGTCCCGCGGGCATCGTCACGGGATACACCTAGTATCGTATAATAGATGAAATGCTCAATGACACAAATCCTCGCAAAGTAGGGTTGCCAAGTACAAATTTAAGAAACCAGGTTTGAAAATTAAAAAAAACCAGGACTATCCAGTTTAAAAACAGAACGCAGTAATAGTGTTGCAATAGTATATTAATATATAGTAAAATTCAAGTAATTCATATAATCAGGTTTTTGATAAAAATATACTGTTCAAAATCAGTAATTAAGAGGCGCGCGTGTTTTAAAAACCAAGTCGCTGATAAATAACTAGTCAGGACTTCCCAGGACCCTTCAAAGGTTGGACATGTCCAGGGAAAACAGTACGGTTGGCAACCCTACCACAAAGCGTCGTCCTGAGATAACTTTCCGAGTGATCAGTCACAGAGATGAGATGAGTCCCTCATTCTTTCATCTTCGATTTTCGTTGCGAAGGTAAGGCTTTATCTGTCTATCTATATGTCATGTAGATACACAATAGCTTCGTTATTATAACAAAAATCTTTAGATTTAATACATGAAGACCTCGGTGGTTTAGTGGTTTAGCACACCACTTTACTTCCTATGGTCGCGGGTTCGATTCCCCTCACGGTACATATTTTTTGTGTATATCTATTTTCTATATATGATATGTTTTTAAAATATATATTTATAGCAGTTGTCTAGCAGTCGTAAGTAATGTTCTGCTTAGTTTGGGACTAGATGGCGCTATGTGAATTGTCCAGGGTTATTATTATTATATAAATGTAAATCAATATATAATATACATACATAGAAAACACCCAGATCGATACAAAGTCATATTCATACAAATGTTTGCACTGTGCGAGGAAACGAACCCGCGACCATCGGAAGTAAAGCAGTGAGCGCTAAACCACCGTAGAGTAACTTAATTAAGTAGTTTCAGTTAAGTTTTCCCCTTGGCCTTGGCCTTTTTTTTTTAAATAATGGGATTGCGCTTGGTCTTACCTCATCTGATGGTAAATGATGGCAAGACATAGGATGTAGCGCGCTTACCCAGAATATATCTATTCACCATAAACTTGAAGAATTCGGGGTTGTATTTCTCCTGAGCCGAGGTTCGAACCCCTAGCGGTGCCCTCAGACAAAAGTCGTATCCGTCAGGCGGGAGTTGGCCTTCAGCCGCTCCATAAGTCCTTCCGCGGGTTTGGAGTGCCATCTGCACTCGCCCCCTATCGTCCGGTGAAGCTGTAAAGGCCAGCTGCGGTCAACAGCATTAGAGTAGTCCGAAAAAAAAAGTTAAGATCATTTCTATTTACTAAATAATATAATAATAATAATCATTTATTCCGCATAACAAAGAGTACAGAGTAAAAAAGAAAACTTAAAAACTAACTTTCTAGAAACTTTTTGCCTCGCACAACCACATTGTGGAATCACCTTCCAGCAATGGTATTTCCGAACCGATACGATATTGAAACCTTCAAGAAAAGAGCTTATTCCTTTTTAAAAGGCCGACAACGTACTTGCAATTCTCTTGGTGTTGCGGGTGCTCATGGGCGGCGGTAATCACTTACCATCAGGTGAGCCGCATGCACGTTTGTCCCCTGTGTTATAAAAAAAAAAACTAATAATTCGCTATGCTGAAAACGCTTCCACTCAGCTGGTGCCGCAGCGTGTCACTACAGCGCTGATTTTCAGTGGAGCCACATGAAAAAAAAAAGAAATAGCACTCGTGATGAATTCAAATATATAAAATGAAGAATGAGTTAAATGGATGAATTATAAGTATGTGTGACAAATAGAAGAAAAATATATAAGGATAAAAAAGTGTTGATAGAAAAACTTTAGCTTGATATATTTATTTATTTAATCAATATATATGTATATATAACTACTGTATGTGAAGCGGCTGAAAAAGCCCAAATATGTAAATACAGGGGTCTAGGCTCCGAATATGATTTTGTCCCATTCGGTGTCGAGACCCTTGGTCCGTGGGGTCCTAGCGCTATAAGACTTTTCAAAGAAATAACGAAAAGGTTAGTCGACATCACAGAAGACCGAAGAGCTGGCAGCTACCTTGGACAAAGAATTAGTCTAGCCATTCAAAGAGGGAACGCTGCCAGTATCTTCGGAACGTTGCCTAAAGGGACCCCTTTTAATAATATATTTTAGTCATCATATTTTATTTTTTTTAAGCTTTTTAATTTTAGGTTCTTAGTTGTACAATTAGGTTATGTAAATACTAGTAATAAATTTATAACTACTGTATTTATCTGCCACGTTTAGGATATAGTGTTTAGTGAATAAATAAACATTACGATGTAAATCATTCATGTATAAAACGTAACACGATCAAAACATGTTTACCTGAATTTTCAAAGGGCATGAACACGTCTGAACACGTTTCCAAGTTGAAAGTTCGGCGGCAGTGTTGCCATATATGTTTTCACAAGTCCTCTAATAGGACCTTGGAAAATGAATATACATATCTTTAAGTAACTTTAAAACATTAGTAAATTACGCCGTTTTTTGTATTTGATACCTCAGATCTACGTTATTTATAAACCGATTTTAGGAATTCCTCTTCTTTTGAAAGGATTCCGATACATTTAGACTGTTTGTACGAGACATAAAAACTTCTTTGTATTTATTTTAAATTTCGAACGCGGTGCGCATTCATTTGTTTTACGAATAAAAAATATTGTTAGAGATGTAAAAATTCCATCATGGCGTTTTATTTATCTCCACAAATTTTCAACTATGATTTATACACTGTTTCTATATATATAATATCATTATAATTCAGTTATTAATTAGTTTAAAGCAGGGATGTAGGGAGCTCCGTAACCGTAACAAAAACTATCGGATATCCGATATAAAAAATATTTCGTAACCGTCACCGAATCCGAAATAAAAGTTACGGATAATATCGGATAGGGGCGGAGCCCAATTGAGACACGTCATGTAACCATTTTATTAGCTATTTGTATTTTACTTTTGAAATTCTTTAAAAAAATAATAGCCGTAACCGAAACTATCCGAAACTAACGGATAATCCGAAATAATTTCATATCCACATCCGTATCCGGTATAATAATCATTCCTATATCCGAAACCTATTATTATCCGATATTTCATATCCATAAAATCCCTGGTTAAAATATATTAAACGGGGCGGAATTTGAGCCCGCGCATATCGTAGGACGTTTTTCAACACACTTCATTTAAAATAAACTCAACTAAGCCCAAGTCAAAGGCGAGAGCGTAATATGCCGAGTGTGTTATATACGCACGTACTTATTACATCGTAGGACGTTTTTCAACACATTTTATTTAAAATAAACTCAACTAAGCCCGAGTCAAAGGCGACAGCGTAATATGCCGAGTGTGTTATATACTCACGTACATATATCGTAGGACGTTTTTCAACACACTTTATTTAAAATATACTCAACTAAGCCCGAGCCAAAGGCGAGAGCGTAATATGCCGAGTGTGTTATATACGCATGTACATATATCGTGGGACGTTTTTCAACACTCTTCATTTAAAATAAACTCAACTAAGCTCCAACCAAAGGCGAGAGCGTAATATGCCGAGTGTGTTATATACGCACGTAGATATATCGTAGGACGTTTTTCAACACACTTTATTTAAAATATACTCAACTAAGCCCGAGTCAAAAGCGAGAGCGTAATATGCCGAGTGTGTTATATACGCACGTATATCGTAGGACGTTCAACACACTTGAATTAAAATAAACTCAACCATAAAACTGTTATACACCATTGCTTTTACGCCGTTTTATATTTTCAAATCAGCGCGCTGCCTATTGGCCTACTGAGGCGGTTTTGATAAAAAAAAAAGCAAATAGCACGGTTGTGGAACCTCACTATTTGTGTTTATAACGCACCCGTGTTTTATGAACTGTATTAGTATTTTGTAAGCGCATTATCAAGTTATTTCACTCATAGCTTCACTCACTCGTGTCACTTGTCAAATATAAAGTTCCTATTGAGCTATCAAGTTCGCTTACATTTCTAAAAAATAACTAGTGTCTGTTTTACCTCCATCCCGCTCTCGAGTGTGTGGCGCTGCAGTCGCTATCGAGTTTTACAGAAATCCAATATATGTACAATCAGACCGCGGATTCTGCTTTCGAATTTTTTTTATTTTTGTAGCTGTGCCGTGGTCGAGTGGAATAAGTAGTCATGCTCACTAAAATGTTCAGACATGTGGTGGCGTGGTCAGCGGGGTCATTGGGCTCCCTAAAATATGGTCGAGCGCAGTGATGGCTAGCTCATCCGTCATACTCGTGAACGAGTGCTGCTTGTATAGGACTGGTCTGCTCTTATCACTACGCCTGATTTAATTTTATTGTATATTTATATTTGACCCAAAAAATTAGTGCTGGTTGGTAGTTTGTATTCACACGTTTCGACTTGTAAATGTAAACTTGCAAGGATTATTTAAAACAAGTTTCTTGCTCGTTCTTTTTGTGATGGGACAGCTTTCCGAACGAGTGGTAGATAAAAAACAAATTGTTATGTCTATTAAAAAGTGCTTAAATTAAATTTATTTGAATAAATGATTTTCTATTCTATTCTTTACTTTTTATAGCTCTACTGTTTTGAATATAACCGGCGAAATTAGATAGACTTTAGGAGAAAGTGTGTTGAAAATTATATAGGAGTTAACAAGTTAAGTTATATACCATTATAAAATTTTAAGTTTCCCGCTAAAATTCCATACTGATAAACTTTGTAAGGGTTGGCGTATTGTTAGTTAAATTTGTGATTATAATTTAGTTTTTTTTCTAGACCACTAGAATTCTACTAGCCTACTAAATATCTTTTACCCACCAAACGGGGTACATAATCTCCCATTTTAGTGGTAAAACTAATAAGATGACAACACTATTCAACGTTCAGCAAAAGAAAGTTTGCAGTGGAAAAACAGACATGCCCGAGCGATCTGCGCCGCTACCTCATCAGGGATTCCCTTTGCTGTTCCCTCCCCCCGCGCACCCCCGATGAGGCCCTCTCAAAAGAAACCTTACTGGCTGAATTCCTGCTTTTGAATTTGGAAAAAGAATACGTAGAACGGTTTTTGAAATGCGAATGGCGGGAAAGTCGGTCAATGATTGTCTATATCAGCCAGTCCTCGAAATAGAAATAATTTTTTTTTATATTTAACTACCTGACCCCGCATATGTTTTGCTATATAAATTAAAATCGCTATTAATAAATAGGGTTGATGATAGAAGGGTGAAAATTTAGGGTTGTATGTAGTTTTTAATGCCACATCTATATACCTATAAATAAAATTTGAGTGTATGTTTGTAATATTGAAACAACCGTTTTTTACTACATGCATATGAATATAAATACGGTACACACACCAAAATAACATTTTTTACAGCTTTTGTCTGTCTGTTGGTCTGTTTGTTCCGGCTAATCTCTGATGTGTTTGGACCGATTTTGACGGGACTTTTATTGGCAGGTAGCTGATGTAATAAGGATACTCCTTATTACAGTAACTTAGGCTACTTTTATAAAAGAAAATTAAAGTTAAATTCCTAATTTGTCATCATGACTAGCTGTGCCCGGGACTTCTTCCGCGTGGAACAGTGACCTTGGATATCTTTTAAATTATTTAGCCTAATTATAAAAAAAGTTAATCGTTCTAGTTTGAAAATTGACGAATTTCCATATAAACTTTCATCCCCTATTTTACCCCCTTAAGGGAAAAAATTCTATAAACTTTTAATGACATATTTATTTATATTTAATCAACAGCCTGAGAAATAAGTATCAAGCATCTACCTTTAAAAATGATGATACATCCATACAGCCTTTCATCTCTCATTAAAATCCACTTACAACCCGCTTTTCGCATTAAAAATAGCCTATGTCCTTTCTCAGCGCATCAGATAAACAGACAGACATATACTTTCGCATATATTATATTAAAAAACAATTAATATAATAATAATCTCAGGACAATTCACACAGCGCCATCTAGATCCAAGTTAAGCTAGCTAAAGCTAAAGTAAGATTATTAATTCCAGTCAGTAAAATGACATTTCCAGTGTTGCAGGTTTTTAGTCCCAAATAAATAGTGATGTGGTAGAATGGAGTTTTTACAAATAAAAGGTAGTCGAGATTACATTTTTTTTATTCAATATCAATTTGCCTTTATATAAATAAAAATTCTAGTATTAATTTTTCTGAATCTCTTTTTACATTTTTTCCCAGCTTTTGTAATAATGTTATAGTGAGAAATTTTAATATGCTGGTAAGGTCCATCATCATCATCATCATCATCGCGGAAGACGTCCGCTGCTGGACATAGGCCTCCCCCAAAGATCTCCACGACGATCGGTCCTGCGCTGCTCGCATCCAATGCCTTCCTGGTAAGGTCCATATTCATGTTTAATACGATATGTATTATATATTAAAAATAAAAAAAAAAAAGGTTTTGATACCTAATACAATAAAGCATGACTAAAAGTCTAAGTCTATTGATTGCTGAACATCACTATTGTCATCTATGGTCACCCTTTTTTGTATCAGTGACAGTTGCACTTGTCATTTAACTGACTGGAATTAATAATCGTACTTTAGTGTTCTGTGCATGAATTACGTTTCCGTGCGGTAAGCGATCTTATAAAATTGGATGTTGGGCTAGCAACTCGGCGAGGAGAGGTGTGAGTGGTAATAGAAATATGAAAAGGACAAAACATAACATTCTATCATTAAATATTTTATGTGTCAGGTCAATCATTTGTTTATCAAGATTATTTTGATATATGAAGAGCTAACGTTTATATAACTATGTAAGGTGATTTTATATTGTAAGTAGCTTTGACGTAGTCTAGTGTTTTGAGTAGTCATGCTCACTAAAATGTCCAGACTTGTGGCGGCGTGGTGGGCCGGGTCATTGGGCTCCCTAAAATATGGTCGAGCGCAGTGATGGCTGGCTCATCCGTCATACTCGTGAACGAGTGCTGCTTGTAGGGACTGGTCTGCTCTAATCACTATGACTGATTTCCTCTTATTAATTGTTTAACCAGTTGGTTATATATTCAATACTTTTTCTATTTGAGTATTTAATTGAATTAGTGCTAATTGGTGGTTTGTATTCACACACTTAAACTTAAAAATGTAAAGTAATAACAAAAATATTTAAAAGAGCAACACGCAAGTTTCTTGCTCGTTCTTCTTGTGATGAGACAGCTTTCCGAACGAGCGGTAGATTAAAAAATGTAATGACTATTCAAAAGTGCTTCAATGTAAGTTTATTTGAATAAATGATTTTCTATTCTATTCTATTCTTATAAACGTACCATCCTTCTATTGCTAGGCGAAACGCAGCAGTGAATCACTCTAAAGAAACACCATACAAATCGCTATCTCGCATACTATATAACAACACAACAAATCTATATGACACTTAAATTTTTCTTATTGAATAATGTAGTAAGTATAATATAATAGAATTTAACAAAAAAATTTCCAAACTTGATTTTAGATAATAAAGTTACATTTTTACCACAAACTTATTTTTTAATTAATTATTGACATTTATTTATTTCCATTTATATTTTAACGGATACAAATACATATTTTACATAGAAAATACCCAGACCGATACAAAAAATCATACTCATGAATACAAATGTTTGTGCCTCGCGAGGAATCGAACCCGCGACCATCGGAAGTAAGGCGGTGTGCTTAACCACGAAACCACTGAGGCCGTCATGAAGTATCATAAAGAATGGAAATACATGTATACATTTCTTGAAGATCGATTCCTTAAAGATTGCCTGATGTATCGTTTCAGACGTTATGCACCCCTAGTGTTAACTTCCCTCAATATTGTCTATCTCTCTTGCACTTTATAAAATGTATATCTTTATACTATTCGCTGCAAACGTCATTGCGTGGCGCATTGTCTGCTACATATCTCCGTTGAACTTTGAACTCTTGTTCTTATTGTTTTAAGAGTGGATTTGAAATGTTGCGGAATCGTGAAAAGGAAATTGGCATTTACAACAACAGTAGAAAAGCCAGTTTTCCACAGCAGAATTTGAAAATGGAATTCGAATGTGAATCGCGACCACGTTAATCTTGCAGGAAGGGGATTATCACAAGAGTTTTTATTACATATAGCATAAGGTTGCAAATAGAGTTGACATAGTATTTTATGACCGCAAAATTACAAGCTTTTTTGTACGAAACATGCCGGCAGCCGCATTCGTTGACATGTACCGGCACGCGAACGTTTTTGTTCCATTTTCAGTTTTTTAAAAATAATACCTTTTTCGTAATATGGTATTCGATTTTTGAATTTATTTGTGGAGTGAATGGTAGTCGTTAATTTTTCTTAAATAGTGCAATTTTTGTATTGTTTGTGAAAGAAAAAATTAAAAATAGTGGCCTGTTATTTGTATACGAGTTAGTTAAGTAAATTCAATTATATAACTTAAGTGTAGTCATATAATAGTGTAGTTAACCTTAAATTGAGTGTTTTATTAAATTAACTTTGTATTAACCGGATAAACAATACTAAGGTATTTATAACAAATTTATATTTTTTTCTAATACAAATTTTGCTTTATAAAGTAACTTTTCTATTGGCATGAAAATTATAGTGGTTTTTGTCTGAAAAAGGTAGCGTTGCACCGGAAGTGCGTGGGTCGTTGACCTCGGTTGCTATGGTAACAGCGGCGGTCGCCATGTGCGCCAGCCTTCGGTCCCTGTAAGGGGCTGATTGCAACAATTTGTTTTGGGGCGCTTTCAGAGGTTTCAATTTGGTTTAAGGGTAAATATTGTGTTCTATATTACGACATCATCTATACATATAAATAAAACTGTCTGTTTGTAATATCGAAATAACCTTTTTTTACTACATGCATATGAATATAAATACGGTACATACACCAAAATATATTTTTTTACAATTTTTGTCTGTCTGTCTGTTTGTTCCGGCTAATCTCTGAAATGGCTGAACCGATTTTGACGGGACTTTTTTTGGCAGGTAGCTGATGTTATAAGGAGTAACTTAGGCTACTTTTATTTTAGAAAATTAAAGTTAAATTATATCATGAAAATGTTTGTACCGTGCGAGGTTCCCGCGACCATCGGAAATAAAGCGGTGTGCTAATCGCTGGACCTCCGAGGCCGTCCATAAGTGTACAATAAAAAACCGATTTTAGAATCGTAAACAAAAATTGAAGAAAGTAATTAAAACTCAGATATAACAATATCATCCGATGTCTGCATGTTGGTTACTAATAGATGGGGTTGTCGGGGGTGTGTTCCACCCTAACGATTTATAACTTTATTATAATAATAATAAATAACTCTGGACAATTCACACAGCGCCATCTAGAGCTAAGTTAACCTAGCTAAAGCTTGTGTTATGGGTAATAGACAACTGATACAAATACATAGATTTTTTTGTAAATACATAGAAAACACCCAGGCCGGATAAAAACAATCACATGAATACAAATGGTTGCACCGTGCAAGGAACCCGCGACCATCGGAAATAAAGCGGTGTGCTAACCGCTGGACCACCGAGGCCGTCCCTAAGCGTACAATAAAAAACCGATTTTAAAATCGTAAATAAAAATTGAAGAAAGTAATTAAAATTCAGATATAACAATATCATCTGCTGCCTGCACACAGTTGGTTACAAATAGTTGGGGTTGTCGGGGAGTGTTCCACCTAGGGTTGCCAACTTTTTTTGACACAAAAGGTGGCAACCCTTGGTTTGGATAGGAAAAAAAAATTTTTTTTCAATTTTTTTTAGCATTAAAAATGTATTTTTATGCTTTCAACAAAAGAGCTTTGACAAATGTCACAACTCACAATTGACATCTAACATTTCGTTCAGTAATTATAAATCGTTAAGTAAGTACCCATAAGACCGGAGGACGCAGTGTGGGAAGGCCTCCAGCAAGGTGGACCGACGATCTGGTCAAGATTGCTGGAAGGCATTGGATGCGAGCTGCGCAGGACCGATCACCGGCCGTGGAGATCTTTGGAGGAGGCCTATGTCCAGCAGTGGACGTCTTCCGGGCTGAGATGATGATGACGACGATGAGGTACCCATAATCTCAGGACAATTCACACAGCGCCATCTAGTCCCAAGTTAAGCTATCTAAAGCTTGTGTTACGGGTACTAGATAACTGATACAAATACATAGATATTTTTGTAAATACATTATACATAGAAAACACCCAGACCGATACAAACAATCATACTCATGAATACAAATGTTTGTGCCGTGCGAGGAATCGAACCCGCGACCATCGGACGTAAAGCGGTGTGCTAGACCGCTAGACCACCGAGGTCGTCAATCGTAATGAGTATTTTATTTTACGCATCACAGTAAACGTTGAAAATAAACTATTTTTGCATACCTTATGTACTATAAAAGTATAATTACCAAAAATAAAGTAGGATACGTTATTATAAAGTATGGTTGGCAACCCTAGGGGTGTTCCACCCTAACGATTTATAACTTTATTGCACTCTATATAGTGATTGTATTATGAACTCGGTGTGAACACTGTTTACTTGTGATTTACAACGTTTATTGTGATTAACTGAGCAATAAACGGTTACCGAGTACCGTTTGGTATCTTTTATTACTCATATTAAAGGTTTACTGACATAGTGCTAGTATGTTGTAAAAAAACGGTAATTATATAAAAATGTTACGGATGTTTACTTGTAAACTTTCGTGTTTAATATACATTACTAGCTGTATTAGCTACAAAATTTAGGGTTGGACTACCCCTAACATTTAGGGGGATGAAAAATAGATGTTGCTCGATTCTCAGACCTACTCAATACGCTCACAAAACTTCATGAAAATCGGTCACGCCGTTTCGGAGGAGTATGGGAACGAAAACTGTGACACGAGAATTTTATATATAAGATTTAAATTATTAACCGGGTCTTAACACGAATAATTTTATGGCAAATAAAGGTATTTATTTCTCTCGACGTTTCGACTAGGTTGCACTAGCCGTGGTCACGAGCTGACTGGAGTAACAGCGATGTCAATGTAGATAGGTGACAGCAGTTTTTTCTTCATCTACCGTCACTAGATTGTTTAACGAAAGTTCGCAACACACAGCACTCACGGGTATATTATTGTTTTTTCTCATATATCTTTATACTTGACATAATATCAACGGGGGGCGAAAGCGATTGTTAGCATGTCAGGTTGACCTCCACGCGGTTCCCCCCGGAAACCATCTTTTTAAATTCCTGGTGAATTTGCCGTGATGGGTTAACTGACCTGACCTCATACTCATCTTATCGTCTTCCACTGGTGCCCCGCCAGCGTATACAGTTAGCGCAAGCGAGTGTACCATTCCATTATCATCCCTTAAAAAATCCACTTGTGCGGGAATTGAATCCGTAAGAAAATAAGGCAGTATGCTAAACCACTAAACAACCGAGATTTGTTTATATCTGTACTAGCGTTGCCAGACGTACCGTATTTCTTGGGACGTCCCGTATTTTAGGCTTAGTTTAAAATGTCCCGGCGGGACTGACTCTGTCCCGTATTCGAATAGTACACCGTTTTTTATTATTAAATCGATTGATCTACGCTAGACAATATTCACGCACGCAACGTTGGTACCCCTAATTTAATAAAAAGCGAGTTGAGTTTTTAATTACGATTTTAATTGTATTGATTTTTATAAATATGTTAAAACCAATAAAAATATGTTAAAACTGACTTGCTCCTCAGAAAAGTATATAAAAAAATAAAGGAATGTCACTATATAATTTTGTTTTTTATTGGTCCCGGGTAAAAAACTAAATTCCCGTATTTTTTTGCCTATTTAAGCATTTGCCCCTTATAGGCTGAAAAGAAATCTAGCAACTCTAATCTCTACATCTAATAAAATAGAGTTGATTGTTGGCTGAATCTATCTATCTTACATCTACCTTACAGTAGAGCATATATTCAACGTTCCTATACTCGCAATTGACGACCTAATGAATATATTATCAAGGACCTATCCTTGCTAATATTATAAATACGAAAGCAACTTTGTCTATCTGTCTGTCGCGCCTTAACTCGACAACTACTGAACGGATTTAAATAAAATTTGGTACGCACACACGCATAGACAGTTTAGACCCTTAGAAAGGACATAGGCTACTTTTTAGGGAAGACGAAAATGGGGTTGTAAGGGGTTGTAAGGGGTTGAAAGGGGTTGAAAGGGGATATAAAAGGTTGTACGGAAATACTGCGGTGCTACCGCTGCCTTCTCACGGGGCATGTGGGACAGCGGTGCACCGCGAGAGAGGACTGCGGCGACATGTGCTTCCGCTGCGGACAGGCCGGTCACATATTATGGTATTGCGCGGCGGCTGGTCGCGACGCTGACCACCGGATAGGCAGCGGCAAGCAATGCCGCGCTCCTAAGGTCCGTGCACCCGCGCCGGCCGGCGGAAGTGGAGGGGAGAGGATGGACACCTAGGTTGAAATCTAATCCAACCAGGACCACAGAGCGGCAGATAGGTAGGGCCATCCAAAGCTCCAAGAAGGAAAGTGCCCGAGTGGGGCGCCCGGCGTATACCCCGTGGCGCCTTGGGGTGTTCATCCTAGCTCAGGGCGGGGAAGCGGAAGAATGTTGTTCCTGCGGCCTCGCCCGTCATGGGCTGAGAGGTATACCATCAGGTTTTTAGCCGGTAGGAGTCCGGCAGTACCCATTCGCTCCCTACTAGGTCTCCATGTCGGATTTTCCTGAAAAAAGCAAAAAGGTTGTACGGAAATATCTTAATTTTTAAAACTAAATATTTGACTCTTATTTTTAGACTGTTGATTAAATATACATAAATATTTTCAAAACATTCAAAGTTTGTTAAAAAAATACTACAAGGGGAATCAAATTATGTTATTTTAGGGGATGAAAGTTTGTATGTGAAGACGTCAAACTATATGTTTTATTTATAAAAATAATTTAAAATGTTGTCAGATTGTGACCTTCACGCAGACGAAGTCTCGGCCACAGCTAGTTTACTATAATAACGTTATATTCGTAGCTGAGTGCGTTCACCCTGTATTTTCTTAGCCTTATTATTTAATGTAGCAACCCCCAATAAATCGATGGCGGGTGTCTGGCGCCGTGGTACCTATTCTGGTTTTATTGTCTAGATATATTTTACTCTTAGGGTAATTCTTTTGACGGGGGGGAAAGGGGAAAGGGGATTGTTAGTAATGTGGATTGATTATCTCATTGCTAGCAATGTACCATGTCAGGTGAGGTCAACCTGACATGGTACATACTCAAGTCTCAATTAGGCTCCGTCTCTATCCGATATTATCCGAAACTTTTATTTCGGATTCGTTTACGGTTACGATTACGGACCTCCCTAGCATCCCTGGTAGAAACCAACATGCGAGGGGTGAGGGGATTGTTAGTAATGTGGACTCATGACCCTCTTACTAGCAATGTACCATGTCAGGTTGACCTCCACGCGGTTCCCCCTGGAAACCATCGTGATACATTCTTGGTGAATTTGTCACGAGGCTAACTGACCTGACCTCATGCTCATCTTATCATCCACTGGTGCTCCGCCATCGTAAACCGTTAGCGCAGGCGAGAGCACCATTCCATTATCACCGTAAAAAAAAAATATCCTTTGACGAGTATTCATTTTATTAAATGACTAGCTGAGCCCGCGGTTTCACCTGCATGAATAGCATAGAATAGAAAATCATTTATTCAAATCTTTGTCCAAGAAGATTATAGTTTTACTGAGGTCGTGTCCTCCTGTACATCTGCATCAGAGAAGTCAGCTCTGGTTAAATCATAATAAAGATAATATTTATTTATTGCCAGAACAAATAATAGATACAAATTTGAGTTCGTACACTGTTTGTTGAACAAAAACTATAAAAAAAGGAACCTCTTAAACTACGTATAAAATAGCAACAGTAGTACCTCACACTGTGTATTCTGGACAAAAGCTGCTGACTCAGCTGATGCTGTGAGCGTAACGTTCACACGTACGCTGCACAGCGCTGATTTTCAGTCAGTCCCTCTCATTTAATGAAATATAAAAATTATGCGAGCTGCTTAACAGTCCAAGAATTGAATTGTATGTAATGTCTTGGTCCATCTGCTTCTTAATATTGTTCCACCAAGTGTCGCGTGGCCTGCTCCTACCTCTGATCAAGCTGCCCCTACCTCTGATCGAGTTGCCCATACCTCTGATCGAGCTGCCCCTACCTCTGATCGAGCTGCCCCTACCTCTGATCGAGATGCCCATACCTCTGATCGAGCTGCCCCTACCACTGATCGAGCTGCCCCTACCTCTGATCGAGATGCCCATACCTCTGATCGAGCTGCCCCTACCACTGATCGAGCTGCCCCTACCTCTGTTCGAGTTTGGAATCATGAGCACTTTTTTAACCACATCATCACAGCATCTGTGAATATGGCCATACCAGCGTAAGCGACTTTCTCTAACTTTTTCTACGATAGAAGCTACTTTGAAGGAACCTCTAATGTACTCGTTGCGGACTTTATCTAGGCGTGTCACACCACCAGACCATCTCAGCATTTTCATCTCATTCGTGTGCAGTTGTTGTTCGTGGACGATTTTCATAGTCCAGCATTCTGCTCCGTAGGTAAAGACTGGTCGCATAACTCTCTTATATACTTTCCCATTGATCGTAACGGGCACTTTATTCAAATAAACTTCATTTAAGCACTTTTGAATAGTCATAGTTATCATTCTTTTAATCTACCGCTCATTCAGAAAGCTGTCTCATCACAAGATGAACGAGCAAGAAACTTGAAAGTATAGCCTATATGTTATTTTGATATTTGAGCTATATTACTGTAAAGTTTCATCAAAATCCATTCAGTAGTTTATGCGTGAAAGAGTAGAAAAAATCCATCCATCCATACTCACAAACTTTCAGGTTTATAATATTAGTAAAATAAGGTATTTACCTCTCACTACTGACCACGGTCACGACCTGACTGCAGTAACAGCGATTTCAATGTACTTACCATAAATCTATTCGTGTTGAAACGTTTAACTATAATAGTAGTCAATGTGTTCCCTCTAATATGGTTGAGTGCAATGATGGCTGGGTTATCCGTCATACTCGTGAACGGGTGTTGCTTGTGAGGACTGATCTGTTTGGTTTAGGAACATTAGACTTTTTGCTTTCGCAATAGCATATGCTGGGTCCCACTCTATTCTCTTTTAAACATGTACAACATTTATTTGAAAAGAATACGAGTTGAGTTTCTTGTCAGTTCTTCTCATCTCGAAATCATTCCGAACGGACGGTAGATTTGACATATCATAAGAGTCTGTGATAGACCTACATGAATAAAATAAAAAAAAGTGATGCTATTGTTAGTATTGTTATATTAATTTAAAACTATTTTCTGTCTCTTAGCATTCATTTTTTAGGAATATACTTTTTTTTTTTTATAAAAGTAACTCCAATTCATGATGGTCCGTGGGTGAGATAGATGACGATGCGGTGGAGTGCGTCGAGTGACGTTCAGTGTGTGTAGGCGTGAACGCGGGGCCCGCGGGGCCCGGGGAACGTAACACCTTCGCACTCGGCGGGATTCCCGCGGGATCGATCCGCTTTCAGGGTTGCCACCTTAGAAATAGAAATAATCTTTATTCAAATAAACTTAATATAAGCACTTTTGAATAGTTACATTTTTCTTATTCTACCGCTCATTCGGAATGCACACTCATCACAAGAAGAATGAGCAAGAAACTTATGTGTTGCTTTTTTTTAATCTTTTTACTAGAATTTGTTTAAAATTAAAATATCCTTTTTCGAGTCTTTTATAGACACTTATGATAAGTAAAATCCATCAGTTTCTAATGTAAGAAGAACCGAGAGGAAGACGAGAAATTCAGCACGAAATTTTTGTATGACTGGGGATTCTTAGTAATGAGGATAGTAGCCACATTACTAGCAATATACTATATCAGGCCGACATTCGCGCGGTCTTTTCTGGAAACTTCTAATCAATTTCTGGTAAATTCGCCAAGATGGGCAAACTGACATGACTTTACGTTCATCCTATCATCCTCCACTGGTGTTCTGCCAGCGTATATCGCTGCCTCAGCTCGTGTTACATCTCCCTACGTGCGTAGCAAGGATGCCAACCTTACAAAGACTAACAAGTTATTTCTCCGTACGCCAGTTTTCACATTCAACCTTCCCTTTAGTTAGCCCTTAGTTAATGCCCCAAACTGGTCTTTCTTATAATAGTAACTTTCTATCTTAAATTAGTCCTAAGCTTAGTTTTAGTAACCCGCTCTGAGAGGCTGCTAATCTAGGTACTCGGGGATAGGCTCCGAATCCCCAAACTTTATCCCCCTACAGGGGTGTTGAAGACAGGAGTCAGTCAGCCCTACGCCCGTACCAGAGATCATCAGCAGTGTTCTTCCCCCCATCCTGGTAAGGTTGGCAACCTTACCAGGATGGGGGGATGAACAAACTGACATGACTACGCTCATCCTATCCTCCACTGGCGCTCTGCCAGCGTATATCATTAGCGTATCCGGATGCACCATTCCAATATCATCTCTGAAAAAAATCGAATTAGGTGTTATTTTTCGGAAATATATTACATTATTGTGTGTTCTTGTAAACACATGTATGCAGCGCTTACCACTTACTGTCAAGTCCTTCGACCTCTTTATCATTGCAAGTATACAAAAATAAATTACAGTGACAAATAATTGCGTGATAAAAAGCCGTTGATAGAATAGAATAGAATAGAAGAATAGAAAATCATTTATTCAAATAAACTTAATTTAAGAACTCACTCAATTTAAGATAATTAATTATGTATATAAAAATAAATGAAAAAGAAAATCAGCCAATGTATTATATAGTTTTAATAACATATTGTAACAATATTTAAATAAGTTTTCTTTTCATAACAATCAGAAAATTTATGAGGGGTTTTTTTTTATAAAGAAAGTACCTGTTACATATGATGATTCTTCTCGTGATAAATCATTGATATATGTTCATTGAAAAGTAAAGTTAATACACAAGTTTATAAAAAATGTTATATAATGTTAGAATTTGTGGCAACCCTATCCACCCCAGCTTAGTAATCGCGCCGCCTGCACCCTTTTACTTATTATAATTTTATATTAAACGGCGCAGCCCTGAGTCTTTTTATGTTATACCTCGGATAGACATTTTTAATGTGCGATCCAGTCCGCCCTGTCTGCGATATCCTCAATTTTACCCCAATGCCACGAGACGGGTTAAAATATGCGTTATTAAAATAATTTTCTTGTAATATCCAGATCACATCCCTCAGGGGTAGGTATAGGACCGATCCTTATACACAAATTTCAATTAATTAACGTAAGAAGAGAATTGTTAAGAGAAAGAAAGGGAATTATAATAATAATAATATCTCAGAACAATTTACACAGCGCCATCTAGTCCCAAGCTAAGCAGAGCTTGTGTTATGGGTACTAGACAACTGATATAAATACATGGATGCATTTTTTTTTGTAAATAAATACATATATTATACATAAAACAACCAGACCGATACAAACAATCATACTTCATCTTGAATATAAATGTTTGTACCGTGCGAGGAATCGAATCCGCGACCATCGGATAGTAAAGCGGTATGCTAAACCACTAGAACACCGTGTCTGTCAAATTGTTTTGTAAAAATAAAACTGTTAGTAATATGGTTTCTCCCAAATTTGAATTTTAATAACTGTTTATTACTGTAAACATGTACATTTATTTGAAAAGAATACGAAAGAATTGATATTTGACATTTATTTATTCAGTAACAATTTATATTGTGTTTGAAATTATACAATTTTTGCTTGTCAGTTCTTCTCATCTCGAAATCATTCCGAACTGCCGGTAGATTTGACATATCATAAGAGTCTGTAATAGACTTACGTGAATAAAGATATTTTGAATTTGAATTTGAATTATGGATTGGTGATCCCATTGCTAGCAATGCACCATGTCAGTTTAATGTCCACACGATTCCCTCTTTAAACCATCGTGATAAATCCTTGGTGAATTGGTCAGGATGGAATAACTGACCTGACCTCATGTTCATTTTATCATCCTTCACTGGTGCCTTGGCAGCGTTAATCTTTAGCGTAGGCAAGGCAGGCAGTGCATGATTCCATACATCATCATTGCCTTGTCGGCGCAGTACGTCATCCTATTCAACTGATCTCTATCGGCCGTCATATCTGAGCATACCTTCCTTTTATCTTTCATACAATAAATCTTCTGTTTGGTCGTTCTCTCCTTTTCCATCAATCTATGTTAATTATAATCTTAATAATGTATTCATAACTATACAAAAGCGAAAGTTTGTTAGCATGAATTTTTGTTACTCTTTCACACAAAAACTCCTGAACGAATTTTGATGGAACTTTACTGTAATATAGCTTATGCAGCAGAATAACACATAGACTATATTTTTATTGAAATTTAATGCGGGTGAAAACGGGGGCGGATTCCATTCTCAAAAAAAAAAATTCGTACCTTTATACTTGCAATTGTCGCTCTAAACAAACTCTTCCCCCAGGACTCGCTCGCTTTCTCCACCCCGTAGTTGGTTTTCGCAGAAACGGTGTAACATTATCCGAACAATTACGAGGTGTGAAGCTTTAAAGTAAGTGACACAGTATACCGCGCGGTCGCTGACAGGTGTCGCTGCCTCGGCTCATGTTACCTCGCCCTACGCCCGTAGCAAGGCTGCCAACCTTACAAAGACTAACAAGTTACTTCGCCGTACGTCGGTTTTCATATTCAACATTCCCTTTTATCGTGTTGTCCCTTAGCTGGTCGTTCCTATAATAGTAACTTTTTATCTTAAATTAGTCCCTTGATTAATTTAATTAACATGTCCTAAGAGACTGTTAATCTAGTTATCCGGGGGTAGGACCTGAATCCTCAAACTTTACGTGAGTAAAAACGTAGGGGGCTACGAGGGTGCTGAAGACAGAAGTCAGTCAGCCCTACGCCCCTACCAGGGGTGCCAACCTTACCAGGATTACTAAGAAAACAGAAGAATCGTATAAATATGAGATTAGTCGTTTTTGTACGAGGACGTGTGCACCCTTATACAAGGTTGTACAAATTTTGAGTTATAAAATTATATTAAAATACGATGAAGTTCAGTATATAAGACTCGGCCATACGCTAATTTTCCTATTTAACCTTCCCTCTTACCCTGCATTAAGCCTTATAATGGCCCCCGACTGGTCTTTCTTATAATAGTAATTTTCTATCTTCCAATAACTTAGTTTAAATCAGTTTTAGTCCCCCGCCCTAAGAAAGGCTGCTAATCTAGTTACCCGGAGGTTGTTGTCCCCGGAGTTGATGTCGGGGCAAAGGGGTTCGACCCGAGGTCTCGACCGCAGAAGAGGAGAGTCAGATATTACTCTCCTCTTCTGCACTCCTCGTCTCTTCTGCGCTACGCCCGTAGCAGGATGCCAACCTTACCAGGATAACAAACGATACATAAGATCTCTACAAATACGAGATAGTTCTGTACAACTCTCATGCGAGTGTGTACGAGATTTTGAAAGAAAATATAATAAAATACTATGATGTTCAGTACATAATAGTAATAATATCTCAGAACAATTTACACAGCGCTATATACATAATATATAAAGGAAACACCCAAAACAATCATCCTTATGAATGCAAATATTTGCATTGTGCTAGGAATCGAACTTGCGATCACCGAAAGCAAAGCGGCGTGCTAAACTGTTAGAAGGTCGAATAACAAAAATGCTCCTGGACAATTCAAATGGTTGCTTATTGTACGTATCATCATACATACGAGTAATGTTTTTATTATAAAAAATCAAGGATAAAATTTTATTTTCCAATTATAGAATTTAGCTCCAAAATTGTTCGACTATTGTAACCTATTCATTCCACCATCCTCCGTTTGTACGGACGGAATTTCATGATTGTCATACGCACAAAAGCAATCTATTATTTTAGAAAATATTAAAAATGTCATTCAGAAATGGCCACCCGCGCAGTTGTGTTGACCGATGCATATTTGATAGGGACGGGACGGGCGATTTTCGTTTACTATCCAATCGTAATTGCCTCACATGTGGCTCTTTGTAAATTACCATGTAAATAATCCAGTTTGTTCCGGATATTTCTGGACAAAACCGGTTTCATCCGGTACCAATTACACTAATAAGATAATTGGATTCGATTTACAGGAGCAATCTGTTTTGTTTCACTTTGCAAGTGTTTTAATTTGATGCTGCAAAGACTCCGTTTGTTCAGATTAGTATTTGTATACCTGTTTGCGATCGCAAATAAAAGAAAATAAATAAATAAAATTATTCATATCAAAAATTAAGAATTACCTTGTAAATAATCAGTTTTTTCCGGTATTTCTGGACAAAACCGGTTTCATCCGGTACCAATTACACTATTAAGATAATTGTATTCGATTTACAGGAGCAATCTGTTTTGTTTCACTTTGCAAGTGTTTTGATTTGATGCTGCAAAGACTCCGTTTGTTCAGATTAGTATTTGTATACCTGTTTGCGATGTAAAATAAAAGAAAATAAATAAATAAAATTATTCATATACAAAATTAAGAATTACCCTGTAAATAATCAGTTTGTTCCGGATATTTCTGGACAAAACCAGTTCCATCCGGTACCAATTACACTATTAAGATAATTGTATTCGATTCATCATCTACAATGAAGGATTACCTTGTAAATAATCTAGTTTGTTCCGGATATTTCTGGACAAAACCAGTTCCATCCGGTACCAATTACACTATTAAGATAATTGTATTCGATTCACCATCTACAATGAAGGATTACCATGTAAATAATCTAGTTTGTTCCGGATATTTCTGGACAAAACCGGTTTCATCCGGTAGCAATTACACTATTAAGATAATTGTATTCTATTCACCATCTACAATGAAGGATTACCTTGTAAATAATCTAGTTTGTTCCGGATATTTCTGGACAAAACCGGTTTCATCCGGTAGCAATTACACTATTAAGATAATTGTATTCGATTCACCATCTACAATGAAGGATTACCATGTAAATAATCCAGTTTGTTCCGGATATTTCTGGACGAAACCGGTTTCATCCGGTACACAAATAAGATTGTGTATTCGATTTACAGGAGTAATCTGTTTCGTTTTGCTTTGTTAGTGTTTTAATTGGATGTCACAAAGAACTCTGTTTGTTTAAATTAGTAATATGTACTATACTATGATTGTATCACATATATCACGGTGTTCTGCGAATTGTTCGGATTTATAGCAGCTGGTGAGTTTCATTCTTCCATCACAATAACCCGCCAGACACCAAAATATCCAGTGTATCAAGATGGCTTGATCCTCTGGATGAATAGCCATCTGCCACCGTAGGTTTTTCAGAAAATGTTTCCATATCACCACATTGACACACACACACAGCAGTGACATAATGTTATATTGAGACTTAAATATTGTATCTGTTTCTTCTTTTTTTTTTATATATATACTTTTTAATATACAATCGATTTGTTTACATAAAAATTTTAAATTAGTGTAAAAAGTGAAGTTATGTGTATATGTATATAGTAGATATAGAACCTTAGCTAAGTTCATTTTTGTAACTGTTTTTTTTTGCACAATAAACTTATTATTATTATTATTACATTGGAATCACCTTCCGGGAATGGTATTTCCGACTCGATAAAATAAACCCTCAAGATATGTTTCTTAAAAGGTGGGTAAAGCACTTGCAATTCCCCTGATGTTATGGGTGCTCATGAGTAGCGGTAATCACTAATCAGGTGTGCCACAAGCTAGTTAGCTTAAACAACTTATTAAATACTAGCTTTTGCACGCGGCTTCGCTCGCGTTAATTTATCTCCTTGGGGTGGAATTTATCCTTTCTTAGCGGATGCCTACGTCATAACATCTACCTGCATGCCAAATTTCAGCCCGATCCGTCCAGTGGTTTGGGCTGTGCGTTGATAGATCACTATGTCAGTCACCTTTGAGTTATATATATTTAGGTAGACTAGCTGTGCCCGCGGTTTAAATTTAATAAAAACATAGCCTATGTCTTAATTTGATGCATAAGCTATATTACTGTAAAGTTTCATCAAAATCAGTTCATTAGTTTTTGCGTGAAAGAATAACAAACATCCATAATCACAAACTTTCGCGTTTATAATATTACGAGCTACTCGCCCTGGCTTCGCACGGGTACATATATTATATAAACCTTCCTCTTGAATCACTCTATCTATTAAAATAACCACTTCAAAATCCGTTGCGTAGTTTTAAAGATTTAAGGGGGTCTTCCTATGTGATGGGTTGAAAAAATCGATTTTTTTTTTTCATAAATTGCTCCCTTAACATGTCTAGAATACGGTAGTAAAGCGATTTTAGAAAATTCGAAGTCGTTTTAAAGATACAGCAGGTAAAAGAAAGAGCGGTTCGGAGCGGTGAGTTGGCAGTTAGAGACCGGGCCTATTGTGTACCGTCGGCTTTATACCTGGCCTCCCTTTTATTAATATATTTGTTAATATATTGACTTCGGGCTGTTAAAAAGGATAAAACCAATAAAGGAATAGGAGGAAAAGGAGCAGGTAAACTTACTGATAAAGTTATCCAAGAAATTACAAAATTCTACGGATTAGCAATTCGACGCCATCCAGATTCGCTTGAAGATATGAGAAAGGAAGTTTGGGCAACGTACTATCACAAATGTTCTTCTGATGAAAACCCTCAGCATCAATTTTGTCCAGAAGGCGAAGACAGTTGGTGTAAATGGCGTAAGGCTGAAGCTAATAATGAACTGGACCAATTTCATCACGATAAACCACCTCTAATTCCGCAAGTCCAAGAAGCTATCAAACCGGTTTTCGAAGATTTATGGAAAGACACAAAACAATAACGAATCTTTGAATTCTTTGATTTGGACTTTCGCTCCTAAACATCTTCATTCTGGTCCCAAAGTTGTTGAAATTGCTAGCTACTTAGCAGTTATTATCTTTAATGAAGGTTTTCAAGGTATTTTAAAAGTTATGTCGATTATGGGATGCCCTGTTGGTCGTGAAGCCCAAGCGTATGTTGAGAAACGGGATGAAAAGCGAATCTTACGCTCTGAGCGGCGCGTAAGTGATGTCGTTAAACAAGCCAGGATTGACTCAAGAGCTGAACAATCTGCTTTAAAAGAGTTTCACGAGGAAGAGGAAGGAATACTCTATGGACCAGGCATCGCCGATTGAGAGTAAGTTGATATTTTAATAGTTTTTAACGGACTTGAAACTTTAAACGCGTTTTTCTCAAAACTGTGTTTTTCAAACTTTCCTCCATTGTATCTCAGAAACGGCTGGACCGAATTACTTGAAATTTACAGGGCACACTCAATATATGTAAACGCATGGAATGAACTATTATCAATCGAAAATTTTCAAAACTTCGATTTTTTTATAGCAAAAAACAAAAAAAAAACGCCTAATTTGCAACTTTTATTTCAAATGTCTATCAAAAATCCAATTTTTTTTATATTCATTTGATTATAGGTCATTCCGTGCTTTTAAGCCTACAAATTAAAACGCCTTTTTTTTTTTTTTTTTCAGATAAGCCGATCAGCCGGAATCGTGGAGGAAGTGGGAGCTCTTTTTTTCGAGGCGGGGGTGTTCAGAGCGCTGTAACTCTAGTTTGACTGAATATTTTTAGCTGAAATTTTATATTTATACTGTCCAAATATGTGTTAATAAATGATAAAAAACTTGAAGCTCTAAATATTTACTGGTCGTAGAAAAAAAATCCTAAAATATCCCTAAAAAACAGGCCGTCACATAGGAAGACCCCCTTAAGCACACATAGGGACAGACAGCGACAGCGACTTTATTTTATACTATGTAGTGATTAAGATATTCATATCTAAAATTAAGAATAATAATAATAATAATAAAGACATTTATTCAGCATTACAGTATTCATAGATGCTATCTATCTTATATACTATACAACTTAAAAGCTAAAAGCTAAAACATACTAGTAACGCTGAATGTGAATCACAACTATTATATTCATGGATTAATTTAAGGCGTTTTGGGAACACAAGTTGCATATAAACCACTTCACTTAATAACGTAAACAACATCGCATGAATACTAAGGACGTAATCGGATACAATAATTTATCACAACAGCCTCCCGGCGATCGTGTACCGTCAGGAGATGAATATGGCAGCTGACAGGGCCCGATATGGCAGAATACCCGCCCTTTAGGTTTAACATAATTGGCTACCTTAATCTAAGGGAGTTAGATTAAAAATTGCATAATCCGACACTGAAGTAATTATAATATTAAACCTGGACTGTACACAGTGCCATCTAGTTCTAAGTAATGCTTGTGCCATTAGCATTGGGATGGTCGTGGGTTCGATTCCTCTTAGATGTTATTAAATTAATAGTAATGTCATTTAAATTGTAAGTTATTGACAATTATTTGTGTAGGCATTTCGTGAAAGTATGGATGTTTGTTACGCTTTCACGCAAAAACTACTGAACCGATCATCATGAAATTTTGTACACATGTTCTTGGGGGTATTAGAATGAACATAGGATACTTTTTATTTAATAAACATGCGAGCAAAACCGCGGGTAAAAGCTAGTAATATTATAAACGCGAAAGTTTGTGAGTATTATTTACATTTCAGTTTGTTTCTCTTACACGCAAAGATTACTGAACGGATTTTGATGAAACTTTACAGTATTATAGGTTATACATCAAAATAACAGATAGGCTATAATTTTAAAAGATATTATGTAAATTGGGCGAAATATAATGAGAAATGTCAAGTAAGTGTGATACAGACGAAGTTAGTGTCAGATGTGTTAGGGTCAGATCGTGTATTATAATTTTACAGAGGAATGCATACTTGTATTTTAACAGTATTTTTACCCTCGTATCCGTCAGGCGGGAGTTGGCCTTCAGCCGCTCCATAAGTCCTTCCGCGGGTTTGGAGTGCCATCTGCACTCGCCCCCTAACGTCCGGTGAAGCTGTAAAAGCCAGATACGGCCAACAGCATTAGAGTAGTCCGAAAAAGAAAAGTATTTTTACGTGATCTAGCACACCGCTTTTTGATGCTCGCGGGATCGATTCCTTGTACTGTACAAATATTTATCTTTATGAGTGTGATTCTTTGTACCGGTCTGGGTGTTTTCTATGTATATTATGTACATATTTATTTTTTTATAAATATTTATATCAGTTTTTTTTATGGATGATAATGGAATGGTGCATTCGCTTGCGCTAACGGTTTACGCTGGCGGGGCACCAGTGGAGGATGTTAAGATGAGCATGAGGTCAGGTCAGTTAGTCCATTGTGATAAATTCACCAAGAATTTATCATGATGGTTTCCAGGGGGAACCGCGTGAAGGTCAACCTGATTTGATACGCCATCAGTTCACATTACTAACAATTCCCATTCCCCCCTATATACATCAGTTGTATAGTACCCATAATACAAGCTCTGCTTAGCATGGCACTGGATGGGGCTCTGTGAATTAAAAAAAAATGTAACAGGGATAGCAGCAGTGAAGGTATGTATCTATGTACGGTGGCAACCGTCGTAGTATAAAAAATGTATCATCATCATTACATATGTTAGAATTTACATCATTATTGTAGAAAAAATTCCGATATATTAAAAATATATTAAAAGAAGGTATTTTGTTTTTAGTACTAATGAAGTACCCAATGTAAGGATTATTACGAATATTGTAAATAGCGCCATCTAGTATTTATAGACCAATCTACTACACTGACTTTGGTCTATAAATACGGAGGTCGGTAGTTGAATAATCCTCTTTCGTTCCGTGAGCCGCGGCATTCAGTCGACGAGCGCAGAGCGTGCCAGTTGTGTTTTGGATATTAAAGTGAATTGTACTAGCAATGGTTTTATCCCGGTCTTAGTTGGGCCTGGGGGGAGGCTGCAAGTAGTGAAGGTGAGTGTTAATGCATTATAAAAGGGCCTTTTAAACCTACACCCATGTACACAAGTCACGGGCGCTACTTGGGGTTTCCCTTGCGGTAGCCGGCTTCAAAGCCTCAGTCGTCCGTTATAATAAGTGCACACACATAGTATAAAACAAAGTCACTGTCGCTGTCCGTCCCTACACATGCTTAAATCTTTAAAACTACGCAACAGATTTTGAACCGGTTTGTTTAATACATAGAGCGATTCAAGAGGAAGGTTTATATGTATAATACATGTACACCCGTGCGAAGCTGGTGTATATATAAAAAAATTGAGAAAAGTTTTGTTTGTAATTTTATTTTTAAATGAGCTTTCATCCCCTTCCGTTTGTCGCGTTAATTTCCTTGCAAGCCTAATTACACATAAGCTTATTTGCGCCGCGGTGCAAGGTGAGGCGGCGCGACGGTGAGGTGTCAAGTGTGACTTGTCACGAAGCCTTTTTGAATTTTTTCAAGGGTAAACTTCGTGCTTATTCGTTAAACTGACTTGTAGCTTCAGAGCTATATTTACGGTCATTTTATAAAAGTTTCTGAATTAATATAACAATATTTATAATATTTTTTTTACAGGAGGATAAAGTGACATTTAATTAAATTTTTAGAAATATTTTGTCAGTATGACCCGTAACTCTGTATTATGATACAAAAGAATTTCGAGAATATAAATAAATAAATTATAGTAATAATATATTAGGATAATCACCCCATTTTAGGGGTTTTCTAACTTTGGCTCAATCTGTCGTACTTCCGATCCCCATTTGAATTGGACGATCGCAGGTATAGAGCAAGCTGGTGCATCCCTCCATTATCATCCATACTATAGCCCTTGGCCTAGCGTGGTAGGTGCGTTCGACAGGCGGAGGTGTGAGTTGCACTTTAGGGGTTTTCTAACTTTGGCTCAATCTGTCGTGATTTTAATCCCCGTATGATTTGGACGATCGTAGGGAAAGACCAGGTAGGTGCACCCATCCATTATCATCCATACTATAGCACTTCGCCTAGCGTGGTAGGTGCATTCGACAGGCGGAGGTGTGAGTTGCACTTTAGGGCTTTTCTAACTTTGGCTCAATCTGTCGTGATTTTAATCCACGTATGATTTGGACGATCGTAGGGAAAGAGCAGGCCGGTGCACCTTTCCATTACTATCCATGCTTTGGCTCCAGGCCTAGCGTGGAAGGTGCATTGGACAGGCGGAGGTGTGAGTTGCACCTTAGGGGTTTTCTAACTTTGGCTCAATCTGTCGTGATTTTAATCCCCGTATGATTTGGACGATCGTAGGGAAAGACCAGGTAGGTGCACCCATCCATTATCATCCATATTATAGCCTTGGCCTAGCGTGGTAGGTGCATTCGACAGGCGGAGGTGTGACCAGCACCTTAGGGGTTTTCTAACTTCGGCCCAATCTGTCGTACTTTGGATTTTCGTTTGATTTGGATGATCACAGGGATAGAGCAAGCAGGTGCACCTTTCCATTACTATCTATGCTGTGGCTCCAGGCCTACCATGGTAAGTGAATTCGTCGGAGGTGTGAGTTCTTAATAGCGGTTCCGTATCAAAGAGATGCTGGATCGCAATTAAGAATCTCACAACGACATTAATTAAAGACCTCTTTCGAAATTCCAGCGCCGCGTTCGCGTCGCGTTCCTCGCAAACTAGCCTTTAGTGTTGGGGAAATTTGTTTTAATTAAGAAATTTGCGAGTTGTTGTGGAAATCGTTAATGGTCTCCTTAAGTCGTAGATTTGTGGGAACGTTTGGTAATGTTTTGAGCAAAAAGATGCGAAATTATTTATCTTAAATGTACATATTTAAGATAAATAATTTCATATCTTTTATATATTACTAGCTTTTGCCTGCGGCTTCGCTCGCGTTAATTTGTCCCCTTACGGGTGGAATTTATCAAAATTCTTTCTTAAGGGATGCCTACGTCATAGTAGTGCATGCAAAGTCTCAGCCCGATCGGTTTAAAATTGACAAAGTTTCATAAAAACTTTCATTCCTTATTTTATCCCCTTGGGGGTAGAATTAATCAAAATCCTTTCGTAGCGGATGCCTACGTTATAACATCTACTTGCATGCCAAATTTCAGCCCGATCAGTAATAGATAGAGTGATTCCAAAGGAAGGTTTATGTGTATAGTACATACTATAATTGTTGTTATAATGTAATATGTAAGTAATACATTAGTAATTGTTGTTTTAATGAATGCATATGAAAGTTACATTAAACTATACATAAAAAATTACAAAATTTGTGAATCTGTCTGTTTATTTTTGCTAATCGCTAAAACGACTGGACCGACTTTGACGGTATTTTCACTAGCAAATAGCTAATATTGTTAGGAATAACTTATATTACTTTTAGTTTACAAATTTTATTTATGGTAATGTCACGCGTACGAAGTCGTTGGTAAATAAGCTTGGTAAAGTTTATAAAAGGCACATGTAGAATATAATTTAGAAAATATAAAAATTTTAATTGACCTTACCAAGATCGAACCTAGTACCTCATTAACTCGCACAACGAGCGGCCCACGTTAATACATTGCATAATTTACGCAAATAATTTAATGTAAACGAAACAATGAAACGAATCTTATATTTTCCAATTAACTGTATAAACGCTGAGGATCCCGAATAAGCTGTGCTAATTCATAAAAATGTCCACGGCGAAACGAAGAAAAAGTCCTTTGGTCCTGTCGCCGGCTTAATTAAACAAATAATGGGCGTAATGAGGGCCAGGACAATAAGCCATTATGGCTTAAAATTGACCTCGAGCCATGCAACTTGCCTTTTTGTGGACTTTATCAGGGTGGAGTTTGTTTTATTTGTACCAGAAGAGGCTCCGCTTTGTTTTGGACGCTCTTCATTTTCTGTTATCCCAAACAGTTTGTTATTTCTTTTAATAATAATACCCCTGAACCATTTACACAGCGACATTTAGTTTCAAGGTAACTTTTTAAACATAGGGGACAAACGAGCTTGCGGCTCACCTGATGGTAAGCGATTACAGCCGCCCATGAGCACCCGCAACACCAGGGGAATTGCAAGTACGTTATCGGCCTTTTAAAAAGGAATAAGCTATTTTCCTGAAGGTTTCAATATCGTATCGGTTCGGAAATTGCGGGAAGGTGATTCCACAATGTGGTTGTTCGTGGTAAAAAGTTTCTAGAAAACTGCACTGTAGAGGACCGCTATTCATCCAGATGATCACGATGGTATTTAGTTTGTGGCGGGTGGTACTGTGGTGAGACTCAGCAGCTGGTATTAATCCGAACAATTCCTCAGAACACTCTCCGTGATATATGCGGTAGAAAATGTATAGAGATGAATGGCGTTCCTTCACGAACGCCATTCATCTCGGTCAGGATTTATTTTTTGGAATTATTAATAATTAATTTAATTTTACATGTTACTTGTTATGTTAAATTGTCCAATGCCAATTAATAATCTTCGCCAATAGTATTATTAGATTCAATTCTTTCATTATCCAATTTTAACAAGTAGGTTGTATTGGGAAGTTTCAGAAATGATACGTCGATGCAGCAGTACTTTTATTTTATTCCTTTTTCAAATTACACTCCACATAAATTGCGTCGCTGTACATTCACGTCTGGTCGTCTCGGTCGCCTCGAACAGACTGAGAGCAGCCCGCTCTCTCATTGTTCCCGGCCTATTTATCTCTATTCCTATTGGTGGCGGCATCATCGTGACGTCACCAACATCATATGACTCGCTAGGGTTCCAAATTTGAAATGTAAGTAGTTTGTGAGTATGGAAGTTTCAGAAATGATACGTCGATACAGCAGTACTTTTATTTAATTCCTTTTTCAAATTACACTCCACATAAATTACGTCACTGTACATTCACGTGTGGTCGTCTCGGTCGCCTCGAACAGACTGAGAGCAGCCCGCTCTCTCCTTGTACCCGGCCTCTTTATCTCTATTCCTATTGGTGGCGGCTTCGTCGTGACGTCACCAACATCACATGACTCGCTAGGGTTCCAAATTTGAAATGTAAGTAGTTTGTGAGTATGGAAGTTTCAGAAATGATACGTCGATGCAGCAGTACTTTTAATTTATTCCTTTTTCAAATTACACTCCACATAAATTTCGTCGCTGTACATTCACGTCCGGTCGTCTCGGTCGCCTCGAACAGACTGAGAGCAGCCCGCTCTCTCCTTGTTCCCGGCCTGTTTATCTCTATTCCTATTGGTGGCGGCATCATCGTGACGTCACCAACATCACATGACTCGCTAGGGTTCCAAATTTGAAATGTAAGTAGTTTGTGAGTATGGAAGTTTCAGAAATGATACGTCGATGCAGCAGTACTTTTATTTTATTCCTTTTTCAAATTACACTCCACATAAATTGCGTCGCTGTACATTCACGTGTGGTCGTCTCGGTCGCCTCAAACAGACTGAGAGCAGCCCGCTCTCTCCTTGTACCCGGCCTCTTTATCTCTATTCCTATTGGTGGCGGCATAATCGTGACGTCATCAACATCACGTGACTCGTTATGGTTACTACTACGTTATGGTTTTAAATTTGAAATGTAAGTAACAAATTAGTGAATTGAGTGTTCTTTATGTATTGAAGCTAACATTTATAAACAGAACTTGTGTTATGGGTACTAGACAGCTGATTTTTTTTTTTTTTTTTTCTCTTTATTTTTTTTTTTGGGATTTTTGTGCACATAATGTGACGATGACAATCCCATCGTACCTATACTAATTAACAAAAATAAACTAAAAAAACTTAATCTAATATGTTACCATCCAGAGCAATAACTTGGCTGCATCGGAAGCTGGTTCTGCCAATATTTCATGGAATACTCCTACGTCTAACCTATTTAACATTAAAGCTTGGATGGTATATTCTCTTTTATATGCGTTACGAACACATTCCATTAAAATATGATGCAGATCTTCTTCTTTTCCACAAGCTTCACAATTAGGGGATATCTTTTTTTTCATTAAATAAGCAAATTTATTTAATGGAATGTGTCCGGAACGCAGTCTATTCGCAATAACAATGTGCTGCCTATTAATCTTTGTGAGTGCGAACCATGGAATACGAGGAGGCTGGCACTGTATCGTTTTATACCATATGCCCTTTGACTTAGATCTTTCATCAAAATATTCTTTCCAGCTTTTATAGCACTTTTTTTTATACTTGCTTAGTATCTCTGAATAGTCTGGTAACACATCAATAATTACTCCTTCAGAGCAGGCTTTTTTGGCCAAAGTATCAGCCTTCTCGTTTCCCTGTAGACCCACATGAGCTGGGAGCCACTGCAATGCCAATGTCACATTTTTAATCCTAAAATTATTAATTTTATCTAAAATTTTGTATGCTGTTGATATTCCTCTATATCCGGAAGCGCATTTTAAAATATGGAATAGGGCACTTTTGCTATCCGTACATATGACAATATTACTTACATTTAAACAGTTCAGACAATATGAAAGTGCCATTGAAATTGCAATGAGTTCCGCCGTCATAATCGAGATATTGTTTTTTATTTTATACATTTCGTATGTGTTTCTATCAGGATCGTAATAGGCAGCACCAAGACCGTTGGTAGATTTTGATCCATCTGTAAAAATATATTGCCAATCACCGTATTTCGTATTTAGTTCTTTCAATACCTCATATTTTAATTGATTAATTTCATAGTCACCTTTTGAACTTTTTATACTATCTACCTCAGTTTTAATTATATTTTTAATATTAAAATTTGTAACCCATGTACTCAGAGTAAACATTTCCAGAGGATCAGATGTCGATATATTCTCTTGTATGGTTTCATTTGAGCAGATTGTCAAAAGAGGTTTTCTCTTTCTATTCCAATATCTATTGTCACATAGTTCACTGAGATTTGAAATTAGTGCAGCCGTTACTTTTGTGGTCCATGACTGAGATTTTAAACAGAATTTATATGCAAGGAACTGTCTTCTGATAAACAAAGGTGGAATACCCAGTTCACATTCCATGACATGTGTTGGTGTGGTTTTAATAAAGCCGCCTATAATCCTTAATGCTTGATTTTGAACAACATCTAATTTGGTCGTATGGCATTTAGCAGCGTTGTCATAGAGTGGGCTCGCATAATCAAACCTACTCCTAATTAATGCTATGTATAATCGTCGTAGATGTACAGGATGCATTCCCCATCCAGATCCCACTAGAACTTTAAGTAAAGTTAAAAATTTTTGTCCCTTTTCCCGGATTTCTTTAATATGCTTTCCCCATCGTAATGACTTATCTAACCATAGACCTAGATATTTAACATTTTGCGCATCCTTTAATGTTTGGTCATTGACAAGTAGTTCTAAAGTTTGTTTCTTATTGCCTCGACTAAAATAGCAGACCTTTGATTTGTTAGCTGACAATTCGAGTCCCAATTCACCTAGTATATTGGCCAATATATTCAAGCAGCTCTGGATGTTTCTTATGCTATCTAAAAAATTATATGCTGTTGCATATAGTACAAAGTCATCTGCATATTGACAGATATAAATTTGTTCCATTCTCTTACAGATTTCTATGGTAGCTATATTAAATAATAAGGGGGATAAAGGGTCTCCTTGAGGGATCCCTTTACTAGTCCATCGTATATGCATTTTACCTTCATCTTCGTCGCTTCTAATCATAAGGTGCCTTTCTTTTAATATTTCCCAGATGTAAGTACACATTTTACGCCCTACTGACAATTCGTCTAGTATATGTACTATTTTTTCTATTAAAATGTTATTATATGCTCCTTCTATATCCAAGAAACAGGCTATTGTTGGTACATTCGTAGAGAATCCAATTTGTATCTGAGTAATCAATCTGGTGAGACAATCCAAACATGATTGAGCTTTTCTAAATCCGGTAGTATTTACAGACATAATTTTGTTTTTCTCCACGAACCATTCAAGACGTTTTACAATCATTAGATGGAAAGTTTTACACAGGCAAGACACTAGTGTGATTGGTCTTAGTTGTTCTTTAGTCGCTTCATTGGATTTTGGAATTGGTATAATGAGCACGTCTCTCCATTGTGAAGGGACGGATCCTGATCGATAAATATGATTGTATATTTTTAGTAAATGTGTCTTAGCTACATCAGGTAGGTTGTAAATCATAGAATATGAGACTTGATCGGTACCTGGAGCCGTATCTTTACTCTTTAAACAATTGAATAATTCTGCAGTTGTAAAGTCAGCGTCGAGATTAGAATTAAAGCCGTTTAATACTGGTGGCGGGGGTGATACCGAATCAGGAGCTAATGTAGCTAGTAGTTTTAACTTTGCTTGTTCTGAAGAGTATGCCTTCTTTTGTTTTAAACCCTTCATCCACCTCATTTTTCGCCACATATCTGCGACTGACGTGGTATCCTGTAAACTATTGCAAAATTTTTGCCAATGCAGAGATTTTGCTCGTCTTATAAGTCGTTGCGCTTCTGAAACTTTCTGTTGCCATATAGATAGGTTTCTAGGTGTAGAATTCCGTCTTAATTGTTTCAGTGCCAATCTGCGTTCAGCTATTGCTTTAGATATTTCTGGGTTCCAGTATGATTTTGGTTCAAATTTATTTGCGGGGTCCATGCTATATTTTTTTATAGGTATCGATTTGTCAGCAGCCTCGTTGATTACTTTTAGTAGAATATCATACATATTTTGTACATTCATACCTACGTCTATATCAACTAACGTGTTATTTATTACATCTTTATATCTTACCCAATCAGCGCATTTAAAATTTCGTTTATTAATTATATTTGTTTTGTCTCTATACTTAAAGTTAATTTTAATAATCAAATGATCGCTTCCTAGGCCTTCATTAGTCACTTTCCAGTTTGAATTTATTGCGATATCTGTAGTACAGAAAGTTATATCGGGAGCTGTTTGCTGAAGGGAGCCATTAACTACTTTTACTCGTGTAGGGTTGCCGTCATTAATTGAAATATATCCATTATCAAGGGAGCTATCGAATAATTGTGTACCTCTTGTATCAGTTTTACATGACCAATTTGAATGGTGCCCATTAAAATCACCAAGTACAATTGAGTTGGTGGAGAAACATGAAAATATGCTATCCCAATCAAACTGAGAAGTACGTACAGAAGGTGGGCAATATATAGATATAATATTTTTAATAAGTTTACAATTCATTATTTTAATGTTAATAAGTTCTATGCCATTATTCGCTATATCTATTGGATTTATCATTGCTTTTATTGATTTATGACATAGCACAGCTACCCCACCGTAAGAATCATCCCTGTCTTTTCTAAAAATATTATACGCCGATATATTAAAGGCCGATTCTGGTTCTAACCAAGTTTCGCTAATCACTGCTATGTGAATTTTTTCCCTATTTAACAATAGATCAAAATCTACCAACTTAGGTCGTATACTTTGTGAATTCCATTGTAAGATATTAATATCACATTTACTATTGGTGTATCTAGCCATTATTAAACATTTTGTATATTTTATTAATGACATCTCCCTCACTGATAACACTCATAACATAACACATTATTTCTTCCACTATGCTCTTAGTACACATTATAATTTTTTCTTCACATGCTTTTTCGGATAAAATTATTTGTTGCATTTTACGCAATATCTTGATAATCATTGGAACTTTATGTTTTCTATTACTTTCCTTATCATCGTCATTGTTATTCGTTCGCGTCTCAGTGACTGTGTCATCTAATTCAACTTCCCTATTAATTGATTTTAGGTTTCTTTTATTTTTCTTCTTTTTAGGTTTATTTCCTGTCTTGTATGTTATATTTGGTGTTCTTTCATCTGTATTGTTGTCCGAGT
The DNA here is from genome assembly GCF_030625045.1 of Achroia grisella. Taxonomy (NCBI): domain Eukaryota; kingdom Metazoa; phylum Arthropoda; class Insecta; order Lepidoptera; family Pyralidae; genus Achroia; species Achroia grisella. The sequence goes on along the minus strand of NW_026712882.1, from coordinate 3,689,692 downwards.
CATTTGTTTCCTCATTAACTGTAAATTGATCAATATTAAATTCCTTCGTCATGAGTGCATCACGGTATGATCTATTTAAAGTAGAAGATATATTGTCTGGTATCGAATTAACAGTAGTGAGATTTTGTTTCCTTGTTGTTTTAAGTTTTTGTTGGGCATATAAATTGAGAGCTTGTTTGTAGATACAGTTATTTTTGCTCATTAACTTTCTAATTTCCTGTTCCTTTATAAATAGCGGACATCCTTTGTCAAGTGCCATGTGAGAGCCATTGCAGTTTATACATACAAATTGTGTAGTCTCACAGTTATCATGAGATCCTCCACATTTGGGGCATTTTACTTTATTTGTAGGACAAGCTCGTTTTACGTGGCCAAATTTCCAACATCCCGAGCATTGGGAGACTGGGAATGTATATGTTTCCACCTTGAACCGGCAGCCGTATCCATAAATATACGAGGGCAAAGATGGACTTCGGAAACAAAGACGTATTACTTCGCTGTTAACCCATTGACCCTTGTCTGTTAATCGTTTGAGCCTTCTTACAGATATAATTTCTTGTTCGCTTTCAAATAATTTAAGAATTTCGTCTTCTCCTATATCGAGGTCGATGTCTTTAACTACACCATATGTAAAATAAACTTGATTTGACCATTGGCATCTATAATTCAATTCCATAAACTTTTGACAATTTAACAACTTCTCTGCATCTTCTTTATCCTTAAAGGATATAATTAAGCGGTAAGGTCCCTTATACTTAATTCTCAATATATTAGTAATATTTTCAGACTTTAATAACTTTGCCATTCCTATTTGTTTGGGCAGTATATCTTTCGAAGATACAATAATTTCAAAGTTGTCGGTAACATTTTCTTGATTTTTGTTGTTTGACAAACTACGCAGTAATCGTTTTGGTTTTCTAGTAACGGTAATAAATCCATCTTCGTCAGCATCTTTGCTGCCGCTGCTGTCTTCCCTTAACCTTTTTTCCACTTGCCGCTGTATCTCACTATGTACTAACACGGTTTCGTCTACCTGTTCACACTCATTAGTCGCCATATCTTCGCATACGTCACTGTGAACTAACGATTGAATTGAGCTAACGCTCTGTGACCGCACGAAACTATCCATTATCACAAACACAGCTGCACCGATGCATTAGCAACCGGTATACAAAATATGTAAGTAAAATAGATAATAATCAGCGAGCTATGCGCACGTGTGCCTGTCTCAGTCGCCGGCACGGCACTGTAGACAGCTGATATAAATACTTGTTGTTACTGGCTAATGTATGGAACTGTACTTTTTATTCTAAATTTGTATTTGAATATATATATATAACTAGCTGTTTCCGCGACTTCATCCGCCTGTAATTTAACTTTATGTTTCTGAAATAAAGTTAGCCTAAGTTACTCCTTATTACAGCTACCGGCCAAAGTCCCATCAAAATCGGTCCAGCCATTTCAGAGATTAGCCGGAACAGACAGACAGACAGACAATAATTGTAAAAATGTTATTTTGGTGTATGTACCGAGATATTCATATGCAAGTAGTAAAAAATGGTTATTTCAATATTACAAACAGACACTCCAATTTTAATTATATGTATAGATAAGACGGTACAGTGTCCGACTAGTTCCCAGTCTACATAAAAAAAAAGGAATCTCAGCTATAATTTCTTGCGGGAAAATCTTGCCTTCATCCTGTTATTTGGGGTTGGATCGATAGGTAAAATTCTCTGACGTCATACCAGATCCATCGTCATACTCGTTGAATCTGATCTTAAGTGTCAAACTTAAATTATAAGTCATTACATGGTGACGCTATCACCATGTAACGACTTCAATATACGAGCTCAGTGTAAACAAGCGACAAATTGTTTTACAACCTTCAGTCGGTTTGTGTTCAAAACAACTTGATACCTCACCTTATGAATTATATTTTTATTTATTTATTTATTACATTTATTACAGCACACATCTCAACACAATAAAAACGATGCCGACAGCTGCATATAAATTATTATATAATATCTTATATAATCATTTATATGCAGCTAATAAAAACAATTCATTAAATTAGAGATGAAATCATTATATACAAAGAAAAAAAAAAATAAAAGAACAACATAGTAACAAACAAATAATAATAATAAAAAAACCAATAATAATAATAAAGTAAAAAATGCATTTCCTATCCACCACTGCGGAGCATCGCCACCGCGTCACTGTACTGATGTGTGTGTAAGGGGCCCATCTCAGCATTATGCCATGACAAAAGCCACGACGCTGATTTTCAATGGAATTCAAATGTGCATATAATATAATTAATTTAATACAATATCATATATAATAGACTACATACATAGTTTAAAGGGTATGTATACTTAAATAGAATTACTATTGTATATTTGATGTATGTATGTATTTTATTTATATTTATCTATAGCTTTATATATATTGTATGTACTAGCTTTTGCCCCCGGCTTCGCTCGCGTTATCCCCTTAGGGGTGGAATTTGTCAAAATTCTTTCTTAGGGGATGCCTACGTCATAGTAGTGCTTTATACATGCAAAGTCGCAGCCCTATCGGTTTAAAATTCATAAAGTTTCATACAAACTTTCACCCCCTATTTTATCCCTTTGGGGGTAGAATTAATCAAAATCCTTTCTTAGCGGATGCCTACGTCATAACATCTACCTGCATGGCAAATTTTAGCCCGATCCGTCCTGTGGTTTAGGCTGTGCGTTGATAGATCACTACGTCAGTCACCTTTGAGTTATATATATTTAGATGTACGTACAGCTATATCAAGCAAGTTAAAGAAAAATTGGAGTCGTGTCGTATCAACAGCTAAAAGGACTGATAGAAGATCGTGGAAGGTGGCGGGAGCTCAACCGACAAGAGCACAGCTCTTATATTATGATTGAATGAATGTATTTGTATATGTATGTTTATATGTTAAAATTTTCATAAGTATATATACACATATATATATATTAGTGGATGGATATATATTTTAGTTTACGCTGGCGGGGCAGAAGTGAATAATAATATGAACATGAGGTCAGGTCAGTTAGCCCATTGTAACAAATTCTTCAGGAATTTATCACGATGGTTTCCAGAGGAAGTGGAGGTTAATTTGACCATACATTGCTAGCAGTAGAGTTATTAGTTCTCATTACTAACAATCCCCTTCCGATCGAATATATATATATATATTTTTTTATGGATGATAATGGAATGGTGCACTCACCTGCGCTAACGGTTTACGCTGGCGGGGCTCCAGTGGAGGATGATAAGATGAGCTTGAGGTCAGGTCAGTTAGCACATCGTGACAAATTCACCGAGAACTTATCACGATGGTTTCCAGGGGGAACCGTGTGGAGGTCGACCTAACATGGTACATTCCTAGCAATGGAAGTTACTAGTTCCCATTACTAACAATTCCCTTTCCCCTATACAATATATTAGGATGGTTTTTATTCGAGTTCTTGTTTGAATAAAATCTTCTGAAAGAACATAGTTTAACTATTATGTTATCTGTGGTTTAACTCACTAATGCTTACTATCCATTTACGTGAGTATACATCAAGTGTCGCAACAATACCCTGCCACTAGTCGGTGACACTCCTGACACCGACACTGAATCAAATGATAGATCAATTACTGCCGCAGTCACGCGCGGCACGTATTTTTTATTTAGCAAAAAGATAGTCACTACAAATTGCACTTTTGTTGCAGATTAGTTCGGCCGGCGTCACAGTAACAGCGATAAAAGGTAAAGCTATGTTTAATTTATCTATTTCTCAATATTAATCTGTGTGTTTTATACTAGCAACTAGCTTTTGCCCGTGGCTTCGCTCGCGTTAAGAAGTATTATTATTAGGTATAGTTTTTGCGGCTTTAGTACCTTCATACAAATTTTCATCACGTATTTTATCGCCTTAGGGGTGGAATTTATCAAAATCCTTTCTTAGGGGATGCCTACGTCATAGTAGCTTTAAGTATGCAAAGTCTTAGCCCGATCGGTTTGAAATTGTCAAAGTTTCATACAAACTTTCATCGCCTATTTTATCCCCTTGGGAGTAGAATTAATCAAAATCCTTTCTTAGCGGATGCCTACGTCATAACATCTACCTGCATGCCAAATTTCAGCCCGATCCGTCCAGTGGTTTGGGCTGTGCGTTGATAGATCACTATGTCAGTCACCTATGAGTTATATATAAATAATTTGAAAGAATATGTGAAAGAAAGAAATAAATTATTATTATTATTATATATTTAGAAGATATGACAGAGAACTAAAGTCACTGATATAGCTCTTGGAATTTGCACATTTGTCGCAGAACCGATGGTCGCTTGAGTTAACTGAGCTAGTGGAGCCTAGAAGCTACTGGTGACCGTGAATTAACAAACGTAGCGTAGGAAACTTGTTTTGTAGACTGTATTTCAATGAAAACTGAGATAAGGCAGTGAAATTACAAGGTACGGATCCTTGTATCATGGATTCTGCGGAATGGCCACGTTTAAGAGGTATGACGAGCGGCCTTCATGACGTGATGTAGTAGTCTCCAAATATATGGTTGGAATTTTCCACATCATATCAACGCAAATAGTTAAGCTATATCCCATAACTATTTGCTATTTTGTCGAAATTTAGTAGCTCGTAGGCAGCGCGCTGATTTAAAAAAGTAAAACGCTGAGGAAGTGCCAAAATGAACAAAATATAATATGATGATTTTTCTGTTTCCTCGTTAATGTGTTGAAAAACGTTGTACAATATACGTGCATATTTAACACACTTAGCTCTATTACGCCCTCAGCTCGGACTGAAATTTCACCTCATGTGTTTTTATCATAGCGTACTTATTTTTTAACATAGGTGAGCGGGGGCACGTTGTTGCAGGGGTAGGAAGTTACACGCGTTTTTACCGGGATTTTAAACTCTTTGATGGATATAATTTGACTCATTTGTGTTGTTATAACGTCGTGCACTAGATAAAAACTATCAATGACCTGCCAAGCGCAAAGGAGCTAGGTTGTGTGCTTGTGTCTCGATTTCAACCAAGTAAGTAAAAAAATCTTTTACGAAATTTTTGATTCCTGATGTCTATATCTTTTATTTCCTCAAAATTTTTAACCTTGAACGTTCATTACATATCTACCTTGAATTTGCAATATTATTTTATTCTGATATTGATATACATTAATGATGACTTCAATTTATATTATATTGTGAAGTTGAAAGAAATGATACGTCGATGCAGCGGTACTTTATTCAAATTTCTTTTAGGAAATGATACGTTACCTGATTACCTGATATTTATTTCTCTTTCAAATTACACTCCACATAAATTGGTATTACTCAATTCCACGTCTGGTCTTCTCGGTTGGCTTGAATAGAAAAAAGGTCGCTCTTTTCTCCTTCCTCTGTGTGTAATAGTGGTGACAAGACGGTGGCACCATCAATAACTTGTGACATTACAAATTAGTCAAATCATTACTCTAAATGTATATATTAATAATAATAATAATAATAATAATAATTATTATTATTATTGATTTGAAACAATTAGATATACAAAAAACACTTTACATCACCCTTCAAAAAGCTGCCATCTTAAATACTTGTCGTACAGTCCGAAAATTTCTAGAAATCGATGAAAATGATATAACACCAGTCACACCAGGCACACAATAAGTACACACACACTCACGCATACATACACGCGCACACACACATACACACACTCTGCACTTACTTGGTTTCGGCCCGTAAGTGTGGAGAAAACCAGCAATAGCTGAGAAAAAATAAAGAATAACAATAATAATAATAATCTTAGGACAATTCACACAGCGCCATCTAGACCCAAGTTAAGCTAGCTAAAGCTTGTGTTATGGGTCCTAGACAACTGATACAAATACATAGATATATTTTTTTTTTCGTAAATACATACATATTATACATAGAAAATACCCAGACCGATACAAACAATCATACTCATGAATAATAATAATATATTGAAGCTAACAATTAAAGCATGTTACGATATAGCTTTTTTTTTGGACTACTCTAATGCTGTTGGCCGCAGCAGGCCTTAACAGCTTCAACGGACGATAGGGAGCGAGTGCAGATGGCACTCCAAACCTGCAGAAGGACTTATTGAGCGGCTGACCAACTTCCGCCTGACGGGTACGACTTTAGTATGAGGGCACCGCTTGGGGTTCGAACCTCGGCTCAGGCCGTCGTAATATATAAGACTAGTCATAATATAAAATACATAAAATAAAAAGCTATTTATTGCCTAAAATGACAAGAATGTTACATGCATTTACTAATTATTTATATAATTGAGTAACAGGACCTATACAAACCTAAAAAAAAATGTTTTGAGAATAATATCCTGCAACTTTAGCTCAGGCCGTCATTAGCTTGATTCTTTTTTGAATTGGACAGGAGATCGATCGGAGGGCATAGTATAGCTTTCAGTACGCAAAGTCTGAATTGCCCAAGGCAGGGGCGCTCAACCCCACTTCATTACGGCATGCCCTCCAAATTGCAATGCACGTGTGCTGCGTGCACAACGCTCCCCTGCCTCCACTGTCCGCTCGGTGTCACCCCGCTGTACCGCGATTTCCCCTGCCATCTTACTAGTGTCATAAGAATATTGTTTCGTTAAAGTTAGTTAGTCATAGTCATTGACATTGTTGATAATATACTTGTAACAATACCATGACACAATTTGATAATAATTATTTATGAATAGAATAGAAAATCATTTATTCAAATAAACTTACATTGAAGCACTTTTGAATAGTCATTACATTTTTTTTAATCTACCGCTCGTTCGGAAAGCTGTCATCACAAGAAGAACGAGCAAGAAACTTGCGTGTTGCTCTTTTAAATAATTTTATTATTACATTACATTTCTAAGTTTAAGTGTGTGAATACAAACCACCAATTAGCACTAATTCAATTAAATACTCAAATAGAAAAAATATTGAATATATAACCAACTGGTTAAACAATTAATAAGAGGAAATCAGTCATAGTGATTAGAGCAGACCGCTACGCTTTGATATTTCTAAAATCAATCAATTAAATCAAGAAAGCAATGAGAAAATAAAATTATAACGTTGTATGCTAATAAACTAATTATTTACTTGATATGTTGTCATCTATGAATTCGTCTATCCTGTAATAGGCTTTCTTACATAAAAATTGTTTAATATAAGATTTGAATTGCCTCTCTGTCAGATTTAATGCAGATTCTGGCAGTTTATTATAAAATCTTATGCAATTACCATAGAATGAATTACTGATTTTGTGCAGACAATCAATGACAATGGGGTGTAACTGTTGATACATATATTATATATTATTAGATATATATATGTTGTTATACAAATTAATGTAATAATAAACTCTTTATGGTACACATAGAATACAATGAATATAAATACGATACGTACACCAAAATAATATTCTTTACAATTTTTGGCTGTCTGTCTGTTTGTTCCGGCTAATCTCTGAAATGGCTGGACCGATTTTGATGGGATTTTCTTTTGGCAGGTAGCTGATGTATTATAGTAAGGAGTAATTTAGGCTACTTTTATTTTTGACAAATATCTTTTATTGAAAAAAAATTAAGTCAATTTCCACACGGATAAAGTCGCGAGTACAGCTAGTCTATCCTAATACTTTAGAGCTGAAGAGTTTGTTTGTTTCTTTGTTTGAACGCGCTAATTTCACGGAACTACTGGTTCGAATTGAAATTTTGGTTTTGTACACTATAGATACACTCATGACATACAACCATTTGCATTATGCGGGGATCCAAACCCACGACTATCGGAATGCGTGTAATAACTGACACATTTTATTCATAATTTTTATCTTTACTTTCCTTCTTCTCTTTTACTTTTCTATAGAATGTATATAATAATAGAAGAATTTGGATGTAATGGGCATGTAATGCGTAGGAATGAAGATCATATCCTAAGGACGGTGTTACATATGAATGTGGATGGTTATAAAGGTAGAGGAAGACCGAAAAAGAGATGGATGGACTGTGTGAAAGATGATATGGTGAGAAAGGGAGTAAATAACGGAATGACTGCGAACAGAGATGAATGGAAGAGAAAAACATATTACGACGACCATAGATAAATGGGATAAGGAAGAAGCAGATGATGAATAGAAGAATTTGGATATTTTCAAATTCTTCTATTATTATAGAAAAAATAACTTATAGTTAAACACTTTTGAATAGTCTTTTATTTTTTAAACTACAACTCATTCAAAAATTCTCATCACAAGACGAGCAAGAAACTTGCGTGTTGCTCTTTTAAATAATGTTGTACATTTCCAGTACAATCAAACAAGATGGAGATGGGAGGGGATAGTCATTAGAATTCTCAAAGAAAAGAACAAGTGCTGTTCAAATAATATATTCCGAGGAGTCTGAAGCATTATAATATTGACTCCGAAACGTTTCCGCGCGTCGGAGTGCTGCGTTTAAGTCGCAATTTGCATAATTTTCAGCTCTGAAACGGTCGGGTATACAATCCTGGTGCCATATCTCAGAATTCTGCGGGTTTATCTTTGTACTCGGTATAGTCGGTGATAAAAAGTGTAAATCTTAAGAATTGGTCTTGTACGTTCGTTGGCGCAGATTTTATATATTAATACGTGTGGTGCAATCGACTGACTGATATTTTTAAATTTATATATTACAACTTAGTTGTTTTGCCTTAAAATAAAAAAAAAATAGGGGTGGACTACCCCTAACATTTAGGGGGATGAAAAATAGATGTTGGCCGATTTTCGGACCTACTCAATACGCTCACAAAATTTCATGAGAATCGATCAAGCCGTTTCGGAGGAGTATGGGAACGAAAACTGTGACACGAGAATTTTATATATAAGATTACAACTGTTCTTTTTATATGTCACTAGCTACTCGCACCGGCTTCGCACGGGTGTACATGTATTATATATATATACTATTATCTTGAATCACTCTATCTATTAAAAAAACCGCATCAAAATCCGTTGCCAAAGATTTAAGCATACTTAGGGACGGACAGACAGCGACAGCGACTTTGTTGTCTTATTGTCTTATTAGTTTACATTGCATTGCAATCATATATTTTAACATTATTTGGGAAGGAAAGGGGATTGCTAGTAATGTGGATGGGTGATCTTATTACTTGCTTGCTTATTGTGATTATCCTGGAAACCATTGTAATAAATTCTAAGTGAATCTGTCAGGATGACTGACCTGACGTCATGCTCGTCTTATCATCCTCCACTGGTGCCCCGCCAGCGTAAACCGTTAGCGCAGCGGGTACACCATTCCATTGTCATCCATAAAAAAATACTGTTTAATTTTTTTATTTGATTTCTGTATGACTTTCTCAAAAATATAATAATTTCTACACCCAAAATTTCAGTTTTTTTTTATATACACTATAAGTTTTGTATAAAAATGAATTTCCTCTTCATTACGTACATGGCAGCACAATAACTAACTCTCTGGTAGCTCCCTTGTTTTTGCGGTGCGGCAATATCAAAAGTTGTCAATCAAAACTCATTCATTGGAAGGGACTGAGCCGTTGTAAGTTGATTTCCACTGAGGATTGAGGGTGTACAGAGCATCTTGTAGATACACGTAGATAGACTTACCCCATGTTATTGGAGTCATAGATAAATATAAATTCATACAGCTTCAATTATGATAAAATTAACTAAAGAGGAAACTTGTCTAGGCGATCTATTTTTCTTTTAATTAGATAGATAGATAGATAAATTCTTAAATAACAATTACAGACACAGAACATACATGAGATACAGAAAAAACACGAATTAATAAAAGAAATGTAGATGACTTTATGTGCCGCAAAAGTGAAAAGGTAGCCAACTCAGCATAATGCTACAGATAACTCTGCAGCGCTGATATTCTGTTGGCTCCTTACTTATACTATACTTATTACTAAAAAAAATTACGTAAATATTAAACTTCGAGCTCTTTATCAAAATATATAAACTTTAATAAACTGTAAATAATGTGATAAATTATGTGATTAAACTACTTATACTACATAAATACTATAACAAGTATTACACACATATTGATGTGGTGAAAGGCTCCGCGAGACTGATGATGACGAAGATGATGCAAGACAATGCTTGCGGACTAAGTTCCCATAAACAGTTAGTAATAGAGCTCCGCAGATAAATTAATTGAATTAATTAAAAGAAAAGTAGATTTATTCAATACATATAAATAAAATTGGAGTGTCTGTTTGTAATATTGAAATAACCGTTTTTTACTGCATATAGATTAAAACAATCGTCTATAGAGTAAAAACAGAGGAATAACAGCAATATGGTCAATTAATTTTTAAAACGTTTAATATTTTTTTCTATAAACAGCTAAATGCCACATCACTATTTAAGTACCACAAGCTGGCAACATAGATTATGTAAATTTTGTCTCTAAGTTAAAAAAACAATACAAGTCTAACACTATTTGAAAGATATAGTTAAAGTTTTAGTGTAACAGATTCCCGCCGACCGACACCCTACAGAGGTCCTATATCACAATTTAGTGTACCCTGCACGGAGCCCTGTGTAGCTTTATAGTTAATGACGACAAATTGACGCGTCTCAGTGATATATATGACCCCATACAATTCTTACGTTGGATGAAAACTAAGAACTAGCTTGAGTGATATATATTCATTTGTTGCGTTACATTTCATGTTTTTCAAGAGACTATAAAAGGAGGAATTTCTAAATTTTACTAATTTATTTATTTACCTCATGAGGTAAATAAATAAATTAGTAAAAACATGTTTAGGTTATAAGAACAAAAGGAGTAATTTCTAAATTTAATTGATTTAATTTAATTTATTATTTACCTCATGTTTCATATTTAGATTATAAGAACAAAAGGAGTAATGTCTAAATTTAATTGATTTAATTTTATTTATTTATTTACCTCATGTTTCATCAGGTTTTAAGTTTGAATGTTTTTTTTTATATTGATTACCGCAGAGTTTTGTTTTATCTTAATCCTTTTTGATGATTCCTATTGTATTTGAAAACTGGTGATTCTCAGGTAGTATACTTGAGATGAAATTATTTTGATTCAAATAGTTATCGCGGCGATATCCATAACATACTATATGTAGTACTTTAAATAAATTACAGTCGGAGAAAAACCCGTTTAAAAAAAGAAATAAATTTAAATTTATTCTGTTCTTTTAGTATTTACAAAATGTTTTAAGCAAACAAGTCAACTGTTGATAAACAAATAATTTATTCAAAGTATGACAGAACGGAACGGAACCTATGTTGCAGTATTTCAAAATCAAAAATAATTTATTCATGCAGGACATTTTAGCCACTTATAAACGTCGAGTTTTTTGTGTTAATATTTTTTCTCTACCGCCCAGTTCAGTATACAGATTTAATTGAGAACAACTGCCATTAAACTTGCCATCAGACAGTTCTTGAAATTTCTTTATTTACCCCCATAAGGACCACTAAATTTTGTACGTAATTTCTCAAGAAAATAGGTTAGCTATCCGCAACGCGACGAGCAAGTCGAAATACGCAATAATTTCATAAAAAAAACGTCTACAAACGCATAATTAGTGAGGACCTTGTTTAGAGGTCCGTTTGAAGTGTCTTTAATAATAATTGGAGAGTCTGCGAGTTGGAGTGTCCTCTGAAAGTAATTAAAAATATTACTCTGATTAGTTTCAAATACGATTTGGATGTTTCGAGAAGAAATAAAGAGGCTCAGAACTTATAAATTGCTCTACGATTAATTACTTTAGTAGACTGAACTCAAACTTTAAATTACTAATTACTAGCCGCGTAATTTTGTCTGCATCACACTTACTTATTGCTTATACTTATGTAATAATAAAATATACTCTTTATTGTGCACATAAAATACAATAAGTAAATCAGTAAATAAAAAATTAATTACAAAAAGCAAAAAGCTATAAGCAATTTCTTACAGACAACCTGCTAACAAGCAATAGGACTAACGTACATAGAAGAGGTAGATGGCACATACAAAACACTATAATTATTATATGAATAAGATATACATATATAGATATATATAAATAAACTTACACAAATACATGCTCACCCAACGAAAGAGGATTATTCAATTTTTTTTTTCGGACTACTCTAATGCTGTTGGCCGCAGCTAGCCTTTACAGCTTCACCGGACGATAGGGGGCGAGTGCAGATGGCACTCCAAACCCGCGGAAGGACTTATGGAGCGGCTGAAGGCCAACTCCTGCCTGACGGATACGACTTTAGTCTGAGGGCACCACTAGGGGTTCGAACCTCGGCTCAGGCCGTCGTAATTTCGATCCCCGTTTGAATTGGACGGGGGATCGATCGGAGATGGACGGGGGATTGGGGGACCTCCGTATTTACAGACCGAAGTCAGCGTAGTTGGTCGGTCTATGAATACTAGATGGCGCTATTTACAATATTTGTAATAATCTTTACATTGGGTACTTCATTAGTACTAAACACAAACTACCTTCTTTTAATATCTTTTTAAGATTTTGGGGGTTTTCTACAATATTGATGTGAAATCTAACACATGTGCTTCACAAGAGGCGGCCTTGCGCTTAAGGTAGAGTATATGCTTATAGACAGCCTGTATGTACCTATATATATATATATATAAAGGTATTTATACCAGTCTTGTACCTACAGCAGCTTTGTTTAGCTTAAGAGAAGATGGCGCTGTGTGAGTTATCCTGGATTGTTATTATGGTCCGCGAGCCAAGAACAGGTCAATTTCTTTCGGGTTTAAAATTTCTAAGTCAATTTCCCCCGGGTCTAAAACTATTGTAAAGTTAACACAACTATGAAGACTAGTGAAAGTCAGATGCGGTTCCGAGGGTAGGTTGTGGAGCACAGACGTAAAAGAGCCTCTGTCTCACTGACTATTATTATTTAAAGAGCAATAACATAATGCAATGTCAATACTGACTGTCACTGGACTGTCAGTGGTTGCGAATATTTTATAGATATCGCGTTCAATTTTTTTTAATATAAAACAAAAAAGCGAGCCGTACATTTGACGGGCTCGGTGCCCGCGGGGCGCCATCTTCGCGCGCACTACACAAGAAATACTTCGCCTCAACTGTTTCCAATTTACATAATATTTGCATTTTTATTCCAAAGACTCCTTTATTTATAAAAGTTTCTTATATTTGCGCGGACGTCTCTGTTGATGCATAATTATCACATTTGCCGAGACTTGTTGTGAGATGTATGCAAAATGAATCCCTGATTGACAATTGTTTCGTTTCATTTGCAATATTGTATTATACTATTATATTTATATTTATTCATTTATTCCTTATCAGTATAGCTATATCACTGTAAAGTTTCATCAAAATCCGTTCAGTAGTTTTTGCGTGAAAGAACAAACATCACATACTCACAAACTTTCGCGTTCATAATATTATTAAGCTAAGATTTGTGTTCACTCTATCATTATATAGTATAAAACAAAGTCGGTGTCACTGTCAGTCCGTCCCTATGTAGCATACATAAATCTTTAAAACTACGCAACGGATTTTGAAGCGGTTTTTTTTAAATATTATATGTAGATAGAATCGTATAACGATTAGCACTGTCTCTGGCCCTAAAAACCCGTCGTTGCAGTGTTGCTATATAAAAATAATATTTTAGGCCACACATGGTACAACCGCGCTTGAAATATATTTTGAACTAGGTTTTGCCCGCGGCGTCGCTCTTGTTTTTTTATCCCCTTAGGCTGGAATTTATCAAAATCCTTTCTTAGGCAGTACTATGACGTAGCATCCACGCCTACGTTATAGTAGCTTTATGCATTAAAAGTCTCAGCACAATCGGTTTAAAATTGACAAAGTTTCATATAAACTTTTATCCCCTATTTTTTAGATGGTAGAATTAATCAAAATCCTTTCTTAGCGGATGCTTACGTCATAACATCTACCTGCATGCCAATTTTCAGCCCGACCAGTCTTTTGGGCTGTGCTTTGATAGATCACTATGTCAGTCACCTTTGAGTTATATATATTTAGATTATGCATTAAAATACTTTTATGCATTAAAAAACATCACAAACACTAGTAATGTACATTAATAATGTTGAAACATAATTTAAATTAATTTTGACCATAGACCACTAGTAATAATAATAATTCTAAACAATTCACCATATGGTCACAAGGTAAGCAGAGTTTCTATTATGGGTACTAGACTGATATAAATACTTAGATATTTTTTTATAAATACATACATAATATACATAAAAGACACCCAGACCGATACAAACAACAAAAATCATGAATACAAATATTTGCACGGTGCGTGAAATCGAATCCACGACCAGAATCAGTGTGTTAACCGCTATACCACCGAGGCCGTTATAGTGTTTACTGAGATCATAAAAATTCTTATCTATCTATCTATCTTAATAATAGTACTTACAACTGAACTAAAACATTCACTAAAATTCCCACAGGTGTCACAGATAATAAAGAATAGAATAGAATAGAATAGAAAATCATTTATTCAAATAAACTTACATTGAAGCACTTTTGAATAGTCATAACATTTTTTTTTAATCTACCGCTCATTCGGAATGCTGTCTCATCACAAGAAGAACAAGCAAGAAACTTGTGTGTTGCTTTTTTAAATAATTTATTCTTACTTACAATTTAAGTTTAAGTGTGTGAATACAAAACAACAATACCTCTGTGTTGGGAAACAGCCATAAGTGTAGCAACTTATGTTAAATTGTAGACAGAACGTTTTTCACTCAGATGGCAGACGGTGGATGGCAAACAGGTGACAGTTGATGTATGACGGGTTATCCGTTTCCGCCATTTCATATGAGGAGTGAATGTATATTTTCACGCAGTGTGTTATATGGAAGTACATATATTTATACATATAAATAAAATTGGAGTGTCTGTTTGTAATATTGAAATAAATTTTTACTACAGGCATATGAATATAAATACGACGGTACATACACCAAAATAACATTTTTACCATTTTTGTCTGTCTGTCTGCTTGTTCCGGCTAATCTCCGAAATGGCTGAACCGATTTTGACGGAACTTTTATTGGCAGGTAGCTGATGTAATAAGTACAACTTAGGCTACTTTTATTTTAGAAAATGAAAGTTAAATTCCACGCGGATGAAGTCACGGGGAACAGCTAGTATATATATATATATTTAATATTTATGTTACACTACCTGATCCCACAAATGTTATTTTGCCATATAACTTAAAATTGTTATTAAAAAATAGGGGTTGGTGATAGAGGGGTGAAAATTTAGGATGGTATGTATTTTTAATACTTCGTTATAATAAATTAAAAAGTATACATTTATATCATTTCACATCATTTCATCAAAAAATAAATGTCGGGGACAACCCTTATCACTTAGGGGTATGAAAAATAGATAGTAGCCAATTGTCAGACCTACTGAATATGCGTATAAAATTTCATAATAATCGGTCAAGTTTCGGAGGAGTATGATAAATAACATTGTGACACGAGAATTTTATAACTATTGTAGCTGACCCTGCAAACGTTGTTTTGCCATATAAATTAAAATTACTGCAAAAAATAGGGGTCGGTGATAGAGGGGTGAAATTATTGAAACATACAGAAAAACCGTATAAAGGTTTTATGTATGTTTTAATGCCACATTATAATAAATTATCAAAAAATAAAATAAAAATGTAAAAGTAAAGAAAAAATGTAAATATCATTATAAGGGTGGTCCAACCCCCAAGGGTGGACTACCCCTATCACTTAGAGATATGAATAATAGAAAGTAGCCGAGTAACAGATAGTAGTAATTTTTTTACTGGAAATATTTATTACGCATAATTAAAAAAAAAAATCTGCTGTCCGCTTTATCACCATTACATAGTATAAAACAAAGTCGCTGTCGCTGTCTGTCCGTCCCTATGTATTCTTACATCTTTAAAACTACGCAACGGATTTTGACGCGGTTTTTTTTAATAGATACAGTGATTCAAGAGGAAGGTTTATATATATAATACATGTACACACGTGCGAAGTCTGAGTGGGTAGCTAGTTATAGTATAAAACAAAGTCGCTGTCGCTGTCTGTCCGTCCCTATGTATTCTTACATCTTTAAAAGTATGCAATTGGATTTTGAAGCTGTTTTTTTAACAGATAAAGTAATATATAATACATGTACACCCGTGCGAAGCCGGGGCGAGTAGCTAGTAAACTATGAGCACAGATAAGATAATTACTATAAGTGTGTGAAATTTCAAAATATTTCGTAATCCGCGCAAGTTTCGTAAAAAGGGTTACAAAGTTTTTGAGTCAAACATTAATATAAGTTTGACCTTGTCCCAGATTTTACGTATGAAGGTGTCCCATTACGGTGAAAAAGCTTAAGGCGCAAATTGAGATGGGACAGCGTAGTCCCCGGTCGACGATGCCTGCCACCCCCTGCACCCTTCATGCGAGTCATATGTTTCGACACCTCAGCATTAAGTAAGAGCTTGCGTACATTCTGCGGACAAGCGAGGTAAAAAGTCCATGTAGTTTTTTTTTTCGGACCACTCTAATGCTGTTGGCCGTAGCTGGCCTTTACAGCTTCACCGGACGTTAGGGGGCG
Organism: Achroia grisella; assembly: GCF_030625045.1. Lineage (NCBI taxonomy): Eukaryota > Metazoa > Arthropoda > Insecta > Lepidoptera > Pyralidae > Achroia > Achroia grisella. The sequence continues at coordinate 3,672,982 of NW_026712882.1, read as the reverse complement.
AGTGCAGATGGCACTCCAAACCCGCGGAAGGACTTATGGAGCGGCTGAAGGCCAACTCCTGCCTGACGGACCTCGGCTCGGGCCGTCGTAATTTCGATCCCCGTTTGAATTGGACGAGGGATCGATCGGAGGGGATCCATGTAGCTTTGATCTATCTTCTATATATATTTTCGAACTACTCCAATGCTGTTGGCTGCATTGGAGGACTGTCTGTCAAGGGTTGTCCACCCCTAATATTTTATTTTTATATGTTTTGACTAAATTTATTTTTTTATTATGTATCTTTTAAATGCAACCCTATTCAACCCTAAATTTTTACCCTTCTATCATGAAGCCCTAATTTAATAGCGATTTTAATATATATAGCAAAACAACGTTTGCGAAATCAGCTAGTATATTAATAAATATAATCTTATATAGTGAACACCTAGTGGTAGAAATTCGATCGAATATTCAGTAAGACTATAGATAAATAATATTAAAAAAAACAATATTAATATCTATTCTTAATTTGACCACAGACTTCAATCTATACCTAAAATTATATAGCTGAAGAGTTTGTTTGTTTGAACGCGTAAATCTTAGGAACTACTGGTTCGAATTGAAAAAATATTTTGTGTTGGATAGTCCATTTTAAGCTATATAACATTATGCTACGACCAATAATAATAATAATAATCTCAGGACAATTCACACAGCGCCATCTAGACCCAAGTTAAGCTAGCTAGAGCTTGTGTTATGGGTCCTAGATAACTGATACATTACATAGATATTTTTTTCGTAAATACGTACATATTATACAAACACCCAGACCGATACAAACAATCACACTCATGAATACAAATGTTTGTGCCGTGCGAGGAATCGAACCTGCGACCATCGGTCGTAAAGCGGTGTGTTAGACCGCTAGACCACCGAGGTCGTCAATAGAAGGGAAGCATCAGTGAAAAATGTTGCAAAAACGGGAAAAATTATTCATTATTGAGGGCTTCCGTTGCGTGCGCTGCGTAAACGGTTCAAGTTACCCAAAAATATGAATGAAATGTTTTTGATAACCACGCGAACGAAGTCGCGGGCACAGCTAGTACACTAGCTAGTATTAAATAAAAGAACAAAAATATGAATGAAATGTTTTTGATAACCACGCGGACGAAGTCGCGGGCACAGCTAGTACACTAGCTAGTATTAAATAAAAGAACAAAAATATGAATGAAATGTTTTTGATAACCACGCGGACGAAGTCGCGGGCACAGCTAGTACACTAGCTAGTATTAAATAAAAGAGTATATATGCGTGTGTATGTATGTGGTGGTACAATAATTTGGACAATTCAAAGTTAAAACTATCTTTTATACTAGTACTCGTTTCGGTTTCGCCCGGGTGTATATGTATTATATAAATATATATAAACCTTCCTCTTGAATCACTATATCTACTAAAATAAACCGCTTCAAAATCCGTTGCGTAGTTTTAAAGATTTAACCATACATAGGGACAGACAGCGACAGCGAATTTGTTTTATACTATGTAATGATAATGTATTAATATGAACATATAAATATAATTAAAAAAAAAAAAATTAGAATGTAAAAATTTGACGTTCATAAGCGGCTAAAATGTCCTACATGAATAAATGATTTTTTAATTTGAATAATGTTAAACTTAACAAATATCTGGTTACAAACTTTTTTCCCGGAGAGTGCGTGTAACAAGTACTCCATCACAGATATTGGTGTGCTACTGCTCGCTACCATCAGCTGCGGCCACGCGGACCGACATATAGAGGTAACATATTAGCTCCGGATCTTCATTTTTTAAGAAATCTTAATTCTTGCGGTGTAAAAACTGAAAAATATCATCATCATCATCATTTCAGCCCGGAAGACGTCCACTGGTGAACAAATGCTTGCAGACTATCGGTCCTGCGCTTCTCGCATCCGACTCCTTCCAGCGATCTTGAGCAGATCGTCGGTCCACCTTGGTGGAGGCCTTCCCACGCTGCGTCTTCCGGTCCGCGGTCGCCACTCGAGGATTTTACTGTCCACCCAACGACCATCTATCCTATGAGCTATGTGCCCTGCCCGTTGCACTTCTGTTTTACAATTCTTCGGTCTATGTCGGTCACTCTGGTTCTTCTGCGGATCTCCTCATTTCTGTTTCGATCACGCAGAGAAACTCCGAGCATAGCCCTCTCCATTGCCCTCTGAGTGACTCTGAGCTTATTCATGAGGCCCATAGTTACCTTTAGCGACCATGAGTTAGCCGAGGTTTTCTCGGGAGACTACAGCATGGGGTTTTTCAAGAAGGGTACATTAAGGTTTCTTAAGAGTCAGCAACGCGCATGTGACACCCCTGGTGTTTCAGGCGTCCAAAGGCTACGGTAACCGTTTACCATCAGATGGGTCTTATGCTTGTTTGCCACCGGTTTTTTTTATAGAAACTTTTTTTTATACCACGTGTGGTGGTGGTATAAAAAAAAAGTTTCTGTGCCATAAGTCATCACATTAGTCGTAAACCCTCGTCTTGAGACACTGCGGTAATATGGACATATAAATATATCGGAGCTTCCCGAACACTTTCGGAGCCCATCCGAGTTGGATTCGACGATTGACCTCTTTCTCAAAAAATGTCGCCCCCTAATACTTCCTAATGAATCTAACTGTATGTATTTTTTTTTATGGATGATAATGGAATGATGCACCCGCCTGCGCTAACGGTTTACGCTGGCGGGGTACCAGTGGAGGATGATAAGATGAGCATGAGGTCAGGTCAGTTAGCCCATCGTGACAAATTCATCAAGAATTTATCACGATGGTTTCCAGGGGGAACCGTGTGGAGGTCAACCTGACATTGTACATTGCTAGCAATGGGAGTTACTAATTCCCATTACTAACAATCCCCTTCCCCCAAACTGTATGTATTAATAAAAATAAAACAAGTCACCTCTAATGCTCGGTGCGTGTGGCGAGTGTAGGTGTAGGTACGCGGCCGCGCTCCCTCGGGACTGCGGCGTATTGAAACTCCAGTAATATGTAAAGGTCGTAAGTACCCGCATGTATTATACGAATTTGTTTCTCGCATGTTGGATTTTTTTATTGGATGATAATGGAATGGTGCACCCACTTGCGCTATCGGTTTACGCTGGCGGGGCACCAGTGGAGGATGATAAGATGAGAATGAGGTCAGGTCAGTTAGCCCATCGTGACAAATTCACCGGGAATGTATCACGATGGTTTCCTGGGGGAACCGCGTGGAGGTCGACCTGATATGGTACATTGCTAGTAATAGGGTCATGAGTCCACATTGCTAACAATCTCCTTTCCCCCTTGCATGTTGGTTTTTTTTTGTTGATGATAATGGAATGGTGCACCCACTTGCGCTATCGGTTTACGCTGGCGGAGCACCAGTGGAGGATGATAAGATGAGCATGAGGTCAGGTCAGTTAGCCCATCGTGACAAATTCACCGGAAATGTATCACGATGGTTGCCAGGGGGAACCGCGTGGAGGTCAACCTGATATGGTACATTGCTAGTAATAGGGTCATGAGTACACATTGCTAATAATCCCCTCACCCCTCGCATGTTGGTTTCTACCAGGGATGCTAGGGAGGTCCGTAATCGTAACCGTAACCGAATCCGAAATAAAAGTTTCGGATAATATCGGATAGGGGCGGAGCCTAATTGAGACACGTTATGTAACCATTTTATTAGCTATTTGTACTTTACTTTTGAAATTCCTTAAAAATTAATATCCGTTACCAAAATTATCCGAAATGGTAAATCCGAAATAATTTCATATCCGCATTAGTATCCGTATCCGGTATAATAATCATTCGGTAGGGAAAAAAAATTCTAATGTAAAAACTTGACGTTCATTAGCGGCTAAAATGTCCTACATGAATAAATGATTTTTGAATTTGAATTCCTATATCCGAAACCTATCCGTATCCGAAATCTCATATCCATTACATCCTTGGTTGCTACTACAGAGTATATATATATTTATTTATATAAAATTTATGTACAATAGAGCAGAATTGGTTGCTACTACAGAGTATATATATATTTATTTATGTAATTTATGTACAATAGAGCAGAAATAAATCTTAATCTTCTTACATACCTATAAATAAAATTGGAGTGTCTGTTTGTAATATTGTAATTACCTTTTTTTACTACATACATTTTTTGTCTGTCTGTCTGTTTGTTCCAGCCAATCTCTGAAATGGCTGGACTGGATTTGACGGGACTTTTATTGGCAGATAGCTGATGTGATAAGCAGTAACTTAGACTATGTTTATTTTAGAAAAATAAAGTTATATTCCACGCAGACGAAGTAGCGGGAACAGCTAGTCCTTAATAATAATATTATAAACGTGAAAGTAGGGATGTTTGTTACTCTGTCACGCAAAAACTACAGAACCGAAAACACGAAATTTTGTACACATATTCTTTGTGGTATTAGAATTAACTTTTTATTTAAAAAAAAACAACATGCGAGCAAAGCCGCGGGTAAAAGCTAGTTAATATTATAAACGCGAAAGTTTGTGAGTATGGATAGATGTTTGTTCTTTCACGCAAAAACTACTGTACGGATTCTGATGAAACTTTGCAGTGATATAGCTACACCAGAATGACTATAAATTTCGCGCGATAACCGCGGGCGCAGTTAGTAAGCAAATAAATCAAAAGCAAAGAATCAATCGTTCCGTCCGAATACACAGACATACAGACATATGTTGTTTCCGCATAGTCGTAGGATCGTGTTTATCTCGTTTAATCGTAAACAAGCAATTGCAAAAGCAATCTAATTCAATATATTCGGTTCAATAGTTGGTCGTTCGAGGATCGGAGTGTGGTAGTCAACAAACTCGAGAGATACGCCCACTTTTCCTGCATTAAAAGACATACGACGGCCTCGATGGTAGCGGGTTCGATTCCTCGCACGACAACCATTTGTATTCATGAGTATGATTGTTTGTATCGGTCTGGGTGTTTTCTATGTATAATATGTATGTTTTTTTTTATAAGTATGTATATATCTGTAAGGTACATATAAAACAATAAATAAATAGGGTAGATTCTGTCAATCGTGTGTTCATCAAATAAATGTCGTTTTGGAAGTGCTCGCGTTTTAATTGCTTAAGTATCCACATATATTACATTGGCGACGAGGAAATATCGAACTTACGTGTATTTTAATAGTGAGTGAGTGCGTTAAATAAATAAATAAATAAACAATGTCGGTCGGGAAGATATCGGAATTCGATATAGAAACGGACAATTGGCGTTTATATGTGGAACGATTAGAACAATATTTTATCGTCAATAACATTAGTAGGGAAATGCAAGTACCGACGCTAGTGACAGTGATGGGGGCCAGAAGTTATGAGCTCATAGTAAACCTGTGCACCCCAGATAAACCCACAAGTAAATCATTTGATGAGTTGGCAGTGATCATGGAAAAACATTTGCAACCACGCCCAAGTATATTGGCTGAGCGTTACAAATTTCACCAAAGGAAACAAATGAAAGACGAGAAGATATCAGATTACATAGCAGAATTAAAGAAGATGTCCAGAACATGTGACTTTGGACAATGGCTGAATGAGAGTCTCCGCGATCGATTAGTATGTGGATTAGCGAGCGAAACGATAAGGCAACGGCTGTTTGCAGAAGATAAATTAGATTTTAATAAAGCATGCAGTTTAGCATGGAGTATGGAGGCAGCGGAGAAAGATGCGGCCTTGACTGAAGGGCATAGCGGGTCAAAAATGATGTCAGCGGAGTGTCAGAAGATAACGGAGGTGAACGGGGGTGAACGAGGATCGTATAAGACTACAGCTGAAGCAGGCAACTGGCCGGGGCGGCCGGGTCGGCCGGGTCGGCTGGTTCGGCCGGGTCACAGCCAGAGCGGGAGCAGGGGCACGGCGCGCGCGGCTGTCGCGGCCGTGGCAGACAGGCGGGGCTGGCGACGACAGTGTCAAGCATGTGGCGGCGATCACGAAGCGGCTACTTGCAGATTTGTCCGTTATGTTTGTCGGGTATGCAACAAGGCGGGACACTTACGACGAGTTTGTCCGTTACTGAATAATGGACACAACTACATCGAGGAGGCCGTGGAAACTAAGAGCTATGACAGGAACGAGGTACTGACTATTAATCAGTTATCATTAGATCATTTCCCACCAATTTATGTGACATTGAGTATTCAAAACAAAAGTATACAAATGGAATGTGACACAGGTAGTGCCGTGTCATGCATAAGTTACGAAACATACCTAAAATATTTTAGTGAGATAAGGTTAGAAAAATGTAATTTATTATTAAGATATTATACAGGTGAAACAATACGACCGGCGGGTGTCATAAAACCACTCGTTGAATATAAAAATAGAAAAAAATATTTAAATTTATATGTAATTTATAAGGGTAAAACTGTTTTATTGGGCAGACAATGGATAATACATTTAGGCATAACCATACCACCACCCGATAATGGTTACAATATACACAACGTATCTTGCAATAATTTTAATTATAGTCAATTTACTTCCAGATACAGTGAAGTGTTTGCAGACGAATTGGGTCGCTTTACTGGTGGTAGGGTGAGCATACATTTGCGCGAGGGGGCGCGGCCGGTGTTTATGCGAGCGCGGCCGCTCGCATACGCGCTGCGCGAGCCTGTGGAGCGCGCGCTGGAGCAGCTAGTGAGCGATGGCGTGCTCACTCCTGTCGACCGCTCCGACTGGGCTACGCCCATCGTGCCAGTGGTCAAGAAAGATGGTAACATCAGAATATGCGCTGATTACAAATTAACTTTAAATAAAGTGTTGGATGTCGATCGTTACCCTTTGCCTAGAGTGGAGGATTTACTCGCGCGGTTACATGGTGGGGAATATTTTTCAAAAATAGATTTATCTCAAGCCTATGCGCAGTTTGTACTGGATGATACTTGTAATTGCACAGTGATTAATACGCATAAAGGCCTGTTTCGATATAATCGATTAGTGTATGGTCTCGCGTCTAGTCCGGGAATATTTCAAAGGAAGTTAGAACAATTGTTTGGGCATATACCATTTGTAGGGGTATTCCTGGATGATATTATTATTAGTGGTAGGGATAGTCACTCACACTTTGAAAATCTGTGCAAAGTTTTCGAGATATTGAAATCTAGTGGTCTTAAAGTAAAAAAAGAAAAATGCAGTTTTTTTGCTGAATCAGTTACTTATTTAGGATATGTTGTCTCAAAAAAGGGAGTTCATACTTGTCCTGACAAGGTCAAAGCTATAACGAACACCCCGGCACCCACAAACGTAAGCGAATTACGATCACTCTTAGGTATGGTAATGTATTACGGTAAATTTGTTAGGAATATAAGTTTCATTTTAGCTCCGTTATATGAGTTATTACGGTCAGGGGTTCGATTCGTATGGACGGAAAATTGTGATAAGGCTTTTCGGGAGGTAAAGCGGTTATTAATATCGAGTGAAGTATTAGTGCATTATTCGCCTGATTTGCCTTTAATCTTAACGACGGATGCAAGTAGTTTAGGTGTCGGCGCGGTCATTACACACACGACACAGCATGGAGAACGCCCCATAGCTTATGCATCGCGCTCGCTAACAAAAGCCGAGCGGGCATATTCACAAATTGAGCGAGAGGCTCTGGCTATTATCTATGGTGTAAAGAAGTTTCACCAATACTTATATGGTAGGCATTTCACCTTGAGAACCGATCATAAACCATTAACTTCAATATTTGGTAGCAAGGCGGGCATACCAATCATGGCTGCAAGTCGTATGCAACGATGGGGGGTGTTACTGTCCGGGTATACTTACAGTATAGAATATGTACCATCCGCTAAAAATAACGCGGATGCTCTGTCGCGGCTACCACTCTGTTATAGTGAAGTTAGTCCGGTCAACGAAATTACCTATTTGAATTTTGTAGAAAATTTCTTACCCGTAACTCATAACGACGTTAGGAAGGCGACGGCCGCTGACACTATATCGAGTCGACTTCTAATATATACTCAAGCAGGGTGGCCAAACCAATGTACGGATGAAACATTAAAGTCGTACTTTGTAAGACGTAATGAAATTTATTGTGAAAACAACTGTCTAATGTGGGGATATAGAATAATAATTCCTATGTCGTTGCGGCCACAAATACTTCAACAATTACACAGTAGTCACATGGGCATTGTAAAAACTAAATCATGGGCTCGTAGTTATGTATGGTGGCCAAATATTGATGCTGACATTGAGCAGTTGTGTCGTAGTTGTTCAACATGTGCACTCGAGATGCCAATGCCCCAGAGGGCGCCACCACAATCGTGGCCATACATACCCCAGCCGTGGTCACGATTACATATAGATTTTTTAGGACCATTGCATGGACTAACGTATTTTGTTGTGATAGATTCGACATCTAAATGGCTAGAAGTCTTTCAAATGACACGCACAACAGCCGGAGCGGTAGTAAAAACACTAAGAGAATTGTTTGCTAGGTTTGGGTTACCCGTAGAAATTGTGTCTGATCAGGGACCACCATTTACCAGTAGTGAGTTCAAAAACTTCCTTGCAACTAATGGTATATTTCAAAGATATTCACCGGCATATCACCCTGCCTCTAACGGGGCCGCAGAGAATTCTGTTAAATTATGTAAAAACGTCATTAGAAAGGCAATTATTGACAAAACGGATATAGATACAGCGTTACAAACATTTCTTTTAACATATAGAAATACAATACACGGAACTACAGGGGTGACACCGGCTCAAATTTTGCAAAGACGTTCATTACGTTCTAGGTTAGATTTATTAAGATGCGAGAGAGCGGTAACCGATTCTGTTAGGGTGCAACAACGTCATCAAACCGATTATGCAGGAGGTAAATTACGACACTTTGAACCAGGTGATCCTATTTGGTTTAGGGATTATAGAAACCAACAAAAATGGGAAAAGGGTTCTGTAGTAAGTAATTCTGATTCACGTCGTATGTCGGTCAGAGAAAGTAACGGTCGACAACACACAAAACACATAGATCAGATCCGACGTAGATCACGTATGTCTGATGTTCCTTGTTCGTTGGAAGAGGAGAACACTAAAGAGAGCAACAACAGCAATTCTGCCACTAATATAAAGGTAGCAGACAGTACAGAAACAGTGCTAAATGACGAAGGAGGTGGAATAGACAGTAGTGAGCATGGGGTGGCGCAGCAGCCGAAAGAAATTGAAGGTTCACCCTTGAATTCCAGGCATTTACCAAATCCACTACTTCCACCACTAGTACAGCGACCCAAAAGAGTGCGCAAACCAGTTCAAAGATTTAATTTCGATCCAGAATAATACTTGTAGTCCATTCTTACATATTAATTACTTAGGTTAAGTTATCTAATATTTAATATTGTTGTCTTGTATTTTTAAGTAATAGCCATATTATTATATATTTTATTGAAACTGTTAATTAAGGGTGGAGGTGTAAGGTACATATAAAACAATAAATAAATAGGGTAGATTCTGTCAATCGTGTGTTCATCAAATAAATGTCGTTTTGGAAGTGCTCGCGTTTTAATTGCTTAAGTATCCACATATATTACAATATCTATGTAATTGTATCAGTCATTTAGTACCCATAACACAAGCTTTAGCTAGCTTAACTTGGGTCTAGATGGTACTCAACAAACTCGAGAGATACGCCCACTTTTCCTCCATTAAAAGACTTTGTAAATAATGTGTTTTGTTTCGACAGCCTCGGTGGTCTAGTGGTTGAGCACACTGCCTTCCTGCTGATGGTTACAGATTCGATTCCTCGCACAGCACAAACTTTTGTATTCATAAATATGATTGTTCGTGGCGGTCTGGGTGTTTTCTATGTATAATATTTTGTTTACGAAAAAAAATATCTACTTATTTGTATCAGTTGTCTAATACCTACCCATAATACTAGCTTTAACTGTAAGCTTATGAATACAAATTTCTACCATGAGAGGAATCGAACCCGCTACCATCTGTAATAAAGCGGTGTGCAAAACCGCTAGACTACTGAGGCCGTCAAGCTAGTAATGTATAATATATAATATAGATACATCATAATAAAAACATTAATTCCGTATACACATAATTTATACTCTATACATATAAATAAAATTGGAGTGTCTGCTTGTAATATTGAAATAACCGTTTTGCATATGAATATAAATACGGTGCATACACCAAAATAACATTTGTTTACAATTTTTGTCTGTCTGTTAGTACTTGCTAATTTCTGAAATAACTGGACCGATTTTGACGGGACTCTTATTGGCAGGTAGCTAAAGTAATAAGGAGTAACTTAGGCTGCTTTTATTTTAGAAAAATAAAGTAAAATTCCACGCGGACGAACTCGCGGACGCAGCTAGTAAGTAATAAATATTAAAACTACTGTAATTTGTCACAGATACAGCAGAAAATAGATAACAAATACGCAAGAAGTGCTGTTAAACAGCATAACTTCGTTGTGGTGGGCGTGGTTGATAAAAACGTAGTCGGCTACAATACGACTGTTGCCATTCTACCATGATTTATATCCGCGACTTTCATAGGACCGTAGGAATGTCCCGACACAGGCAAATGCGAGTTAACACTCGATACTTTTATTATATATATAATTATATATATATATATATATATTTTATTTATTAGGTCTACAAAACTGTATGTATTACATAGTACATAACTTAATACACATAAAACAAACTATTTAAGTAACACATCCTTCTAGATGTAGACACAGCATGCATAACTTAATTTTTACACACACAAAATGACACTATACAATAATAATTTGCATTAATAGAGAATTATGTTATGAAGCTTTCTTGTATTTCAAGAAAATTACAATTTAATGTCCGTTTAATATTACTGACTGATGCACCGAAAATATCAAATATGTGTCTGACATTATTATAATTCTCACACATTCGATATACCGGGGAGTATTTGCCATAGTTAGTTCTACACTTGGGGAGATTAAAAGTTTTTCTATTGAGCAGTCTGCTACATGATCGTGGAACTACTATACCAATATTTTGTAGAATATCAGGGCAATCGACTATTCCGTGTAAGATTTTATATAAAAGTACCAATTCAGATGTTTCCCGACGTCTTGAAAGGGATATAATTTGAATATTAATTCAAATTTAAAATATCTTTATTCATGTAGGTCTATTACAGACTCTTATGATATGTCAAATCTACCGGCAGTTCGGAATACTTCGAGATGAGAACTGACAAGAAATTCAGCTCGTATTTTTTTTAAATAAATGTTGTACATATTTTCAGTAATACAGATTCATTTAAATTCTAATTTGGGAGAATAGAGTGACCACCAGCATATGCTATCGCAAAGAACAAAAAAGCTACTCGCCCCGGCTTCGCACGGGCGTACATGTATTATATATAAACCTTCCTCTTGAATCCAAAAACCGCTTCAAAATCCGTTGCGTAGTTTTAAAGACTTAAGCATACATAGAGACGGACAGACAAAGACAGCGACTTTGTTTTATACTATGTAATGATGATAAGTATCGATATCTTGCAGGTATGAGAACATCCCTAGTCCTCAGTGGCGACTCGCGATAAATAAATATAAAGTTGGGACATTTATGGCCGGCCACAGATACAAACTGTCCGCATTATTTATCATTCCCGTGCAATTTATAAATTTCCACAGTGAAGGAGCACTTTTGTCATCCACCTACGCATTCTTTTGTAGAAAACGACGAATATTTGCCGTAGGGAGGAGCCAGAAGTCCACTGAATAGGCGTGTGTTCATGTGATGAATCATAAATGTATGAAATAGTTGTGTGTATGAATATAGACCAATACTGTTCGGTTTATGTCTAACTTCTAATTTATTTAACTTATATCACACTAGCTTTTGTCCGCGGCTGCGCTCTTGTTATTTTATACCCTTAGGGGTGGAATTTAACAGGATTCTGTTAAATTCCACCCCTAAAATAACACGAGCGAAGGGGATTCTTAGGAATTGCCTACGTCATAGTAGCTTTATGTATGCAAAGTCTCAGTCCGATCGGTTTAAAATTGACAAAGTTTCATACAAACTTTCACCCCCTATTTCATCCCCTTGGGGGTAGAATTAATCAAAATCCTTTCTTAGGGGATGCCTACATCATGTATATAATTATATATTATTACATTATAATTATACATTATATAATTTTTTAATTTTTACTCCCTGCAAATTTACCTATAAATTCCTAGATGCAAAACTCAAACAGACGACCCCTAAAGGTGGATCTAGGAGCATTTTTCTCAATTACCCATTATCAGACTAACTTAGTCACAATAGATAGATTGTGTTAATTAGAATGATTCTATTGTGAGTTAGGATATAAATCCTTTTGAAATAAAAAGAATAATTTTGAAAATCGCTCCACGATTGATGGAGAATACGTTGAAAATCCACAAAAAAATCATAGTCATTGAAAATAGAGTCTCATCCTTATTTAGTGTAGGGCCATAGATAAGAAGTTATGTAAACCGAAATGTAAGTTATTCTTACTCTTATTCTTCTTCAATTCAATTCAATTCATTTATTGGAACATGTTTACATAATGGTTCTAAAACTATTTTTAACTATTATTCAAAACATGCCCTGCCGTTTCCAGTGTGTAAAAAATGACAATAGTACTTAAAGTTATTATTATTCTTATAATTATTCTTATTCCTTTTTAAGTCGGTTAAACATGTATTTACAACGTGTGAACCTCACTATTTCTCTCATCAGTACATTTCCAGTTTGGTTCAGATGAAATTTATAGTTTTTCATTTTTAATAAATTATGTAAAGCGCCAGTCGTCGCAACTGTTGAACTGTGAAAAGGTTTTCTGTCTGTTCACGGAACTCTATTAAATCAATGAGACGCTCAAATTACTCGTCTCCATTGCCATGCAAAATTACTTACATATTTTAACCACCACTAAACCGGCATAGTAACTCTATTCCATTAGAATAGAGTTCATTTTCCAGCGCGTCGATAGAACGCTGCAATTTTCCAGGAAAACTAAGTGTGTATCCAAAAGACCAAAAAGTTTACTGCATTCAATTTAGTCTTTAACGCGAAGTGTTAAAGATAATTTTGCGATGACGCGATACATTGGTCAGGTCAGAAACGGGAGGCTTTGTGTCGTGGTCAGCAAACTCAGCAATAAGAGGAAATGGCGTCATCTGCCGGCCGCAGCCGACTTCCGGTCGGGCTGCGTGAAATTTTGATCAGCAATATAATGCATTATTATTAGAGTGTATTTTTTTCGTCTGTGAAATGGAAATTAGGCAGTATGGCGGGCGCTCTGCGGCCCGGGGAATATTTTATTGAAATGAGATGAAATTTGCTTCATTACGGTTCCAAGTATGATTCCAGATATTAAACAATCTGCATTATTATTGTGCATTACAAAGTGAGCATATTAAACTTTATTTTATTTATTTCTTTTTAAATTTAGGGACTTTGTACCACTAAGTACATGCCAGTCCCATTGTACCCTAAAACTAATCACTCCATTACCTCACCAGTGAACGAATTGCCTTAGCCGCATCGGCTAAAACAGTTTGTATAGCAACAACGTCTAATATATTTATTCTATGATATTAAAGTGTTCAAAAATGTAGGTACGTATGTTATATACGTATGTTAAAAAATAATAAAAAGAGGGTATGCCTCTTTTTATTATTTTTTCCCTATCATAACATGGACTGTTGCAAACACCGTACCAGCCGACGCGCGCGCGACGGTCCTAACCTAAAATTAATAACGAGTGATAAAACTAAAACTGCCTAACAAGTGATACAGTGCTATTACCTACCCTGGACTCTGATACGTGCTGGAGATCATCAAAATCCTCGTCGTATCGAAATGTACGACTGACTTTATATCCCTCACACGCTTCTACATTTTTTCCCTAACATATAGTAATTGTAGCCGACATGCGTCGCGACTTCAAACCGGACCTGTAAAATAAAACGTTAAAATATTAATAAAAATAAACACATAACAATATATAGAAATAACTATACAAATACCATCCTGATCATCTGGATGAATGGCGGTCTTCCACATGTGCGGTTTACTAGAAACTTTTTGCCTCGCACAACCACATTGTGGAATCACCTCCAGCAATGGTATTTCCGAACCGATACTATATTGAAACCTTCAAGAAAGAGCTTATTCCTTTTTAAAAGGCCGACAAAGTACTTGCAATTCCCCTGGTGTTGCGGGTGCTCATGGGCGGCGGTAATCACTTACCATCAGGTGAGCCGCATACTCGTTTGTCCCCTGTGTTATAAAAAAAAAACAAATATATAAATGATTACTTACCTTTTAATCTTATATAACGTATATTGTTTGTTTGTAGGGTGTGTCTATAAAATCTGTATATTACTTACCTGTATACCTACTTATTTGGTAATTCAATTGATCCCACCGCGTGTTCGTAGATAGCAACCCCTATGCAGTTATCACATCCCTCGCACGCAAACACGTCCACTATCCTCACGCTATATATGGCCAAGCGACACGGACAGCTGTAAACTTCGATCATTGTTTCATTCCTGAGTCTTTCACCACTCCACGCTTATCTGCATCGGCTTCAGTAATGTAGTGTAATATGGATTCTCGTTTCTGCATTTAGTCTCTCGTCTGGCCGTTGTTCGTGTAGAGCCGAGACTGCTGACGTAGTCAAGCTTCTCCCAGAAGCGCAGAAGCCTCTTGGAGTCTTCCCGTGACGGCATTTATGCGTTGCTATTCTGAAGTTACTCATAAGTTTTAAAACCACTAGTTATGATGACGATTTAGGCTCTGATGCCGGCCACTGATGGTTCAGGGAGAGCACCCCAAGTAGTGCCTGAGACTTCTGACATGGGTGTAGGTTTAAAGGGCCCTTTTAGAATGCATTACTCACCTTCACTACTTGTGGTATCCTCTCAGTCCCAATTAATAAACCCCACAATACCTACAATATTTACAATTACCTGTCTCTTATTTGTTTTTATAATAATATAAACACTTCAACCTTTTCGCTCCAAACTACCGTTACGTCAGTTCCATCCATCAGTCTACTTGTCAATGTCACAAAGATTACTTAGGCTCTGGCTTCTGCGGTAGAATGTGAATGTACTTCCCGTGGCATACTGACTTGGCGTACCGAGGAACACCCTGGTCCCCCGAATCTATGAAGATTTTCGCCACGATAAAAAAAACGTTTCCCTGTGGTCGGAATACTTTGATGAAAGATCCCTATCCAAAGGTATCTGGTATAAAACAATCCAGCCCAATCTCCTTCGCATTCCCTGGTTTGAACATTCTAATATGAGTAGACAAGATATTGTTTTGGCACTAAGACTTCGCTCTGGACACTTTCCTTTAAATAGTTTTGCATTTTTAATGAGAAAATCTATAACTCCAAATTGTACAGTATGTGGAAAAATTGAAGATGTCTATCATATTATTATGGAATGCGCACGGAACGAGACCAAAAGGGGCGAATTGTTACCTTGTATTCGAAATGGTATCGGCCTCTGCAACAGTATTCTCAATAACCCAATAACAGAAGAGGCCATCAAAATGATTAATATAGTCAAATTTGGCATTAACGAGAGAAATATATAATAATTTAAATATTTTGTACTGTTGCACCGATGGGGGTGGCATATTATCCGGAATAAACCCTCAATATTTAATAGATTAAAAAAAAAAACGTTTCCGTTTCAGGTTACTCTGAATACCTTCGATAAAGGAACATGATTATTGACTTTATCGTCTTTAACTAATGGTGTTTCATACGATAGTTAACATAAGAATAACATCTTAATGGTATTCCTCTTACCCTATGATTTATTGCCTATTCTAAATAATGGAAATACAGTTCACAAAGCAAGTTGCTTGGTGAATTTGACTCTAAAATAGCAAGGGGTGAAAGTGGCGCCGTCTCACTTAATTCGATTTGTTAACGGTGTTTCCATTACTGGAGAGTTAGTCAGAAATATAAATTGGTATGTAAAGTGTTGCTTAAATTTGAACTCAATGCCTTCGGGTTTAAGTCGGAGCAGTAAACCAACTAGTCCACGAGTCTCTATCTACTGAACATACAATGTTTAACTTTGTAACAATGCAAGATGATACAATTAAAAATATTAACAGCGAGTCAAGAATAATTCCTTGACTGAAATACTTCTTGGAATAATTCTTAGTAAAAAACGAACGAAGTCGAGGAAGTGTATTGTTAGGGTCGCTCGTTCATTTCATTTACTTGCATTTTGTAATTTACTAACATATACTGTACTAGTTGACTCGCGTAACTTCGTCTGCAAATTCAAATTAAAAAATAATTTATTTATGTAGGACATTTTAGCCGCTTATGAACTTCATGTTTTTTACATTATAATTTTTATTTTTTTTTCTCCACCGTCCAGTTCGGTATATTTATTCAATCGAGAAGAATTGGTAAGAAACTCAATTGAATTACTTTTTATTTTTACCAGTTTATTTACAATGTATATTTATATAGGTGTCTATGTCTAACATTAAATGAAAATCAAATGCATGAACAACTATTGCCATGCACGCTCGTCATTCAAGTAATCGTTTAGTGAGTAATAGGCTTTGCTTTGCATCGTACTTACTTGCCTTTTTACAAAATATCTTTATAAATTGTAGCCTATGTTTTATTCTGATGTATAAACTATATTAATGTACAGTTTTATCAAAATCCGTTACGTAGTTTTTGCGTGAAAGAGTAACAAACATCATCCATCCATCCATAGCCACAAACTTTTGCGTTTATAATATTAGTGTTATTATTATAATATCGATTACGGTTTTAATATATTGTTTAGTGTCAAATATAGATTGCCGTAATTGTAAAAAAATATTAATGCATACAATTCGGCGGCGTGGTGGGCCGGGTCATTGGGCTCCCTAAAATATGGTCGAGCGCAGTGATGGCTGGCTCATCCGTCATACTCGTCAACGAGTGCTGCTTGTAGGGACCGGTCTGCTCTTATCACTGACGACTGATTTAATCTTATTGTATATTTATATTTGACCCAAAAAATCAGTGCTGGTTGGTAGTTTGTATTCACACGTTTCGACTTGTAAATATAAACTTACAAGGATTATTTAAAAGAGCAACACACAAGTTTCTTGATTGTTCTTCTTGTGATGACACAGCTTTCCGAACGAGTGGTAGATAAATAAAATTGTTATGTGTTATAAAACTGCTTAAATTAAGTTTATTTTAACTAATGCTTTTCTATTCTATTCTGCAAACGAATGTGTTATTTATTTCAGATTTATTTATTTTCCATGTAAAAAAATATATAATTCTATAGTAAATATTAACATTGATCATTTAAATAAATTTAAATTTGATTTTGGGAAAATAATATTAATAAAAGAAATTTGACGTTCTTAAGCGGCTAAAATGTCCTACATGAATAAATCATCTTTGATTGGATCTGATTTATAAATTGTCAACCCTATAGGAGTAGCAGTAAGCTGGAGTGAGTGGCTAATCGAATCACTCAGGTGCACGCCTCGGCTGTTACGCTGGCCCCGAGCCCCGAGCGAAGTCAGAGGCGGAAAATAAGCAAGGGGAACGATTGACCTGTGAAATAAAAGACAACAATGTGTACTCAATTGTTACATCACTTTACATATCAGAATTGCTTTATTCGTGTATCTGAAGCATTGGAGGATGTAAGGCTGAGGATGCGTGTGGGTCGAGAATAACAATTGTTTTTTTACTATTTGATGGAGTTATACTATTTTGTTTAGTTCAGCTACAATTATTATGTGTGAGATCACAAATATTCAGTGTGGAAACTTGACTACTGTTACGACCTTCTGTAATAGTTATCAAATTCCGACCGTTATTGAGTCTACACCTATATTGCGATATATACAATACAATACAATGATGTCATATAAATTACTAATCGTTTCCCATGACATCGTCTGCGTGAAATTAATATAAATAAATTTTAAAGTATAAGTAGCCTAACTACTTATAACATTGGCTAACTGAAAGTGAAAGTTCCATCAAAATAGGTCGTCAGCCATCTCAAAAATTGTAAAAAATGTTAATTTGTTGCATGTCATATTTATATTCATATGCATGTAGTAAAAAACGGTTATTTCAATATTACACTCCAATTTTATTTATATGTACAGATGTATAGATATCACCTAGTAACAGTATTTTTCAGTACACAACTGAAAACAAAACGAAGACTACCGTACGTTCCAGTATCGCTTTGTGAAATCGACATCCCTTGTTTACATTATTCTCTTTCAACAAATCGATTTCAAATATAAAATCTAGAAAGGGAATAAAGAAATGCGTATGTAATATCGGAGCGTACGGTCCATCGGTGGCGGAGCGTGAAGAAATACGCGGAGGAATACGGTCGCTGGATTGGTTGTACCTTTGCAAATATTGGAGTAGTCCTGCGCCAGACTCGTCCGTTAGTATGAGATATTTTGCAGCACTATTTCATTTTATGAAACACTTTTTAAAAAGAAAAAAAAAATATATTTTTAAGAATTTTAGTACAGCACTACTATACTACTACTAATTTTAGTACAGTGCTGTACTAAAATATAAATTCAAATTCAAATTCAAAAATCATTTATTCATATAGGACATTTTAGCCGCTTATGAACGTCAAATTTTTACATTATAATTTTATTTTTTCCCTACCGTCCAGTTCGGTATAAAGATCCAATTGAGAAGAACTGGCAAGAAACTCAATTGAATTACTTTTTTTTTTAAAGCCAGTTTATTTACAATGTATTTTTATATAGGTGTCTATGTCTAAGATTAAATGAAAATTCAGTGCATGAACAACTATTGCCATGCACACTCGTCATTCAAGTAATAGTTTAGTGAGTAATAGGCTTTCCTCAGTAAATATGATTTAACAGATGTTTTGAATTTATTTAAGGGTAATTCCAACATATCCTATATATAATATCCATATATATAAGATTTTTTTTATGTATACAAATTCAAAAAACATATATTCATGTAGGACATTTTATCCGCTTATGAACGTCAAATAGTAATAATAATATCTCAGGACAATTCACACAGCGCCATTTAGTCCTAAGCTAAGCAGAGCTTGTGTTATGGGTACTAGACAACTGATATAAATACATGGATACATTTTTTTTTCTAAATAAATACATATTTTATATAGAAAACACATATACCGATACAAACAATCATACTCATGAATACAAATGTTTGTACCGTGCGAGGAATCGAACTCACGACCATCGGATAGTAAAGCGGTGCCAGTCAGATAAGTCGCTAGACCACTGCTGTCAAAGTTTTACATTACAATTTTAATTTTTTCCCTACCGTCCAGTTCGTTATATAGATCCAATTGAGAAGAACTGGCAAGAAACTCAATTGAATTACTTTTTTTTTTAAAGCCAGTTTATTTACAATGTATTTTTATATAGGTGTCTATGTCTAACATTAAATGAAAATCCAGTGCATGAACAACTATTGCCATGCACAACTTTAATATTAATAATAAACTTAGACAATTCACACAGCGTCATCTAGTCCTAAGATTAGCAGAGCTTGTATTATGAGTACCAGACAACTGATATAAATAAATAGATAAGTTTTTTTGTAAACATATTAGAGTCGAGGTTCGAACCCAGACTACACTCGTATCCGTCAGGCGGGAGTTGGCCTTCAGCCGCTCCAACTTACCTTCCTTGAACAGCAGGAAGGACTTAGCTTCCTTGGTTTGGAGTGCCATCTGCACTCGCCCTCTATCGTCCAGTGAAGCTGTAAAGGCCAGCTGCGGCCAACAGTATTAGAGTAGTCTGAAAAAAACATAATATATCATATGTCGCTTCTCAGGTACCTCAAGTTTCCAATATACGATTTGTAAGGTTATAACGTGGGTATGCATACACATCTGTAATATCACGCACTACGATCGTCTATCAGTAACACGGTCAATATTTGAGGGGTTCCAAACATATTACTAGTGCCGTGACTTCGTACCCTTTTAACCTTTTCGTTTGTAAACGTAATTCCGTAAAATAAACATTAAATTTTAACTGAAACTTAATAATGGGTTATTGAAAACCGGTCCATAATACACTATGTACTTTCTGAGAGAAGAGAAGAAAATAAAATTCGAATTCTCTGTGCATTTTTGCGCGTTAACCTCAGAAAGTACATAGTGTATTATGGACCGTTTTTCTATAACCTTTCTTTCTTTTGAATTCGATAAAATTATAAAAATTTACATTCATATCTATGTATATAAATAAATTTGGAGTGTCCGTTTGTAATATTGAAATAACCGTTTCTTACTACATGCATATGAATATAAATACGGTGCATACACCAAAATAATATTATTTACAATTTTTTATCTGTCATTTCGTGTTTGTTTTTTATATTGTAACATTGTTGAAAAGCACTAAATAAATATTTTTTCTTTCTTTCTTTCTTCTGATAACCACGCAAACGAAGTCGTGGGCACAGCTAGTGTTAAATATTTTGGTATAGATTATCCAAGTTGTAACGAATTCTACGGCCAGTTTTGGCACTATTTTGCAACGTACACAGTATAAAAAGGATAGTGTGTATATAAATAAATAAATAAAAAAAAGTCCGCCGGTTAAGGGTTAAATCTGACGTTAATTATGTAATGAAGGGTTACCGTTAAATGAGAGTAGGTACGCTATAATTAACTCACTTAATCATGTCCTCAGCATGAGAGAGATAGAAATACGATAGTCGGTATGTGCGAAAAGGATGTCAAATATGACTGGAATATGAGATTATACTGGTCTGTGTGATGAGGGTAAAGCCAGTATCTTCTAGAGAGTTTCCACGAAATTCATACTAACATTGTAAATATGGATTATCTGTCTGTTTTGACCTTATTATGCGAACACTGATTAGATTTTTTGATTTTTTTATATAGCATATGCTGGTGGTCACTCTATTCTCCCAAATTTGAATTTAAATGAAATAGTATTATAGGTAAATATGTACAACATTAAAAAAAAATACGAGCTGAGTTTCTTGTCAGTTCCTCGCATCTCGAAATCATTAGGAACTGACGGTAGATTTGTCATATCATAAGAGTCTGTAAAAGACCTACATGAATAAAGATATTTTGAATTTGAATTTGAATTTATTGACCTGTGTTTTTAAGTCTGTTTTTAAATTAATAAAATTTATTATTATATATATATTATTTATTTATTTATTTAACTGCAATGGACACAATATATTTATTTATTTATTTATTTATTTATTAGAAAACCAACAGCTTACAATCTAATACATTAATCAACAGTACATATCTTGAGAAAGCCAATAACAGGTTTTCAGTGAATTAGCAAAAGAAAATAAAACAGAACGTGGCAAACAGAATAAGGATTAATTTAAAAGTACAAATCAAATATTATAAATTTCACAATATATAAAACTAATAGAACAATTTTAAGAATAACTTTAAGAATTACAAATATTATAATAGTATCTGAATTAGATACTATTTATTTATATTATTAGTCACTTGTGTGTGTGTGTTTCTGTAAGAAAGAAAGTGTGTGCATGTGTATAATTAAAGTGTATGAAGATAACTATAAGTTGTGATTCAGAATATGAATGAGTTTCGTTTTATATGTGTTTTTAGAATAATATCTAAAGGGGTCTACGTCTTTAAAGTATTTATTATACGTCGACATTATACGAGAAAATATAGAATTTTTAGCATAGTTAGTGTGGGCAAGCGGTACCGAGAATAATGGTGTTCCACGTACACGACGGCGGGGAACAGAGAATGCAATAGTATTGAGGATCCGTGGGCTATCAATGTTTCCCATGATAATATCATATAGAAAAGAGGCATCCAAAAGTTTACGACGCAAGTCTAATGTTAATAATTTATAACTTTTACATCCTTCCTCATAATTTGTGAAAGTCTTTTGTTTAAAGTTAAGGTATTTAATAAATCGCCATTGTACCTGCTCCATGCGGTCTTTATAAATTTGATACTGTGGTGACCATATGCAACTCGCATACTCTAGTGTACTACGTACATATGCAAAATATACAGATTTCAGGCATTGTATGTTTTTAAAATATCGGCATACACGCTTCACAAAACCTAAGCTCTTGAGCGCCTTAGCTACAACAATGTCTATATGTTTGTCCATTAAAAATTTGCTGTCAAAATATATACCAAGATCACGTATATGTAAATATATATAGGTATATGTAAATATTAAAGGAGTTTTACGTCTTGTAAAACTGATAATTTGACATTTATCATGACTTACAGTAATATTATTTTTTTTGTAATAATTACTCAAAGAATTTAAGTCATTTTGTAATTTGTAACAATCAGAGACACTGCTTATAACACGGTAAATTTTTTTATCATCGGCATATAATAAATATTCCGTATCAGCAAAGCTTAAGTAAATATCATAAAGATAAGCATTATAAAACAGAGGCCCTAAATGCGATCCCTGGGGAACTCCGGAGGGAACGTCAACAAAATTAGATCGAAAACCACCTATTACAACAGCCTGAGACCTGTTCGACAAATAGGAAATTACCCATCGAAGGAGATCCCCATTTATACCCAATATATTTAATTTTTTTAATAAAGTTTCATGATGTACGCGATCGAAAGCTTTTTCAAAGTCTGTATAAATTACATCCACCTGTCCCCCTCTCTCCATATTGTTTAACACATAAGATGAAAAAATAGCCAAATTAGTAATGGTCGATTTAGATTTTAGAAAACCATGTTGGTTATCTGTGATGCTGTTACTGATAGTGGGATAGATTGCCGCATATACAATTTTTTCTGCCACTTTGCTAAAAGCATTTAAGATGGATATAGGTCTGTAGTTTTCAATCCTGGTCCTGGCACCCTTTTTGTGGATTGGAACAATAAGTGCTTGCTTCCAAATTGAAGGAAATGAACCCTCACTTAATGACCTATTATAAATAATGGTAAGCGGCCGTGTCAGTGATTTTGCACACTTTACAATGAAGTATGGATGAACCCCATCGCTACCTGCGCCTTTTCTAGTATCTAATTTAGATATAAGATAAAAAACTTCAGCCTCGGTTACCTGCACAGATTGGATATATCCTGTGTCTCCACATAGAGGTGAAGGTAAATCATTATTTATACTATTGGTTTGGGTTGGTTGGTTAATAAAAACACTGTGAAAGAAGTTATTAAATCCATTTAGAATAGATTCACCATCTGAGTAAGTACCAGAGATCGAGTTAAAAGTTTGTGGATACGAATCATTTAATCTTTTTGATTTAATATAAGACCATAGTTTTTTTGGGTTTTCTATGATTTGTTCCTGTATTAAATTAATGTAATTATTTAAACATTCCTTCTCTTTTAAGTGAAACCTTTTTCTAAGCAATGAGAATTCGTCATAATCTCTTAAGTTATTGGTTTTCTTCCATCGCTTGTGCACCTTTGTTTTATCCTTTAAAATATGTATCAGAGATTTGTTGTACCATATAGGATACCGATTGTTGTTTTTAGTATATGTTGGGATAAATTTATTAATATTTTCATAGATTATATCGTAAAAATGCGAGTAGCCTCTTCAACGGTACCATTTTTCAAAATACTATTCCAATCTTTATCTGATAAAGAGAAATTAATTTTTTCGTAATCACCCTTAAAAAATTTATACTTGGGTAAAATATTTTCTTTAAAGGATTTTGTTACAAGATCGAGACTATCAATGTGTAGGACTGGGTGAAATGTATCTTCTCGTACTAAAGGATAATCACATTTTTCTATTTCAATACAAAAGTTAGAAAATACCAGATCCAATACATTGCCATGAGAATTGCTAATGATATTGTGTTGTTTGAGACCACACAATGTCGTTTCGTTTATTAATTTAATACCTACTTCTTGAATTTCAATAGCACCTTTTTTTAAAAAAGAAGGTCCGTCGCAGTGCCATTCAATATTTGACAAATTAAAATCCCCTACCAATAACACTCGGTCATTACTAAAATTTGTACAAAGATTGTTTACTGTATGTAGAATATTATCAATATCACGAGATTGATTCGGGAGGCCACCCGGGATATATGTTCCTCCTATGTGCAAGTTAAATGATGTGTGACAATTGTCATAAACAATACTTCGAGAGGGTATCGTCAACCAAACTGACTCTGTAGGTGAGATAGACCACTCGGGACGCGGAATGGCACACAAGTTACGCATAGTACAGATCATGACTCCCCCGCCAGTGGCTTTACCCGTAAGTGTGCGATTCCGATCACACCGATATACATCATAACGGTCGTCACAAAGTTCTGCATTAAAAATTCCGTCACATAACCAGGTTTCCGTTATGATAATGATATCATAATTATTTGTTAAAATATTTCGAAAAAAATCTGACGTTTTAGTGCGTAAACCGCGCGCATTTTGATAATAAATTTTTAAATAATTTAAGTCACTGAATTGTACAAACAATAATTACCATCGTAGTTATGCTTAATACCTGATACGAAACGTAATTATCTAAAATACTGTTTTTATTTGCATAACCATACTGCAATATAAAACAATTCCCTAAGTCAATACCATTGCATATTTTATTCATTTTTATACACTTAATATCAAACTTGTTATAATTAATGCGCGCGGATATATATATTATGTTAAATAAAAGAATAATTTTGGCGGTGTTTATAATATTGCTGTCAATGTCGGGTAGACAAGCGTTTTTTAGTGTCGACTCACGCTCATTTGTATTATACGAGTGGAATAGCACGATCGATTCACCAAAGTTAAATGTACAACAGCACAGTTTAAAATAATTATTTCACTAACCATAAGATAAAATATAGTGTACTTTATGTAGGTTTTAAAAGCTGATAATAATATTAAGATATATTAGATTATACTCCAGTATTAGGGCAGAGTTTTTAGAATGAATTAGTTTTACGAATGTTGTATTTATTATTGTGTTTTCAATAACGTACTCCAAAAATAAACAAGAGAAATAGAATTGTAGTGTGATAAATGTATTGTAATGTGTGTGTGTTTGTATATGTTTGTAGTTTGTGTGGATTAATAGTCTTGTAGAAAATAGTATGAATAGAACAAGATGTAGACTGACAGTTAGCGTTTCGAGATATTGTATTAATATAGTATTAATGATGACATGAACCTTCGTGACTGAAAAACAGATACACTGTTGTTTTTGGTAGAAAAATAAAGAAGTTGTAATACAAAGCAGTAACAAAAATGTTTCTAACGGATTTTTGATATGTCGCAATCGTTTTTTATTAAAATAGCTGGTGAAGTTTCGTTTCGTCTCACGAAAATCTGACAGTTTTTTACCCACACATATTTAAATAATTTTGTTTTAGCTATATCTTTTACCTTTTTAAGTAGTAATTTATTATTACTGGTCAGATGTTCGTTGACGTAGATCCGACGATCTTCGCCTGGAATACCCACATCCTTGGTCTTTATTCCATGACATTTTCGTAAACCAGAGATGATGTTGTCTTTATGCAGCCGAGATTTTAATTTTATTACAATTACCCTGGGTCGCCCTTGAATGATTTGTCTTGGTTGAATGCGATTTCCATGTTCTATGCAATCTCTGGTGATGACAACGCCTGCGTGATGTGCAATTTTAATAGTGAGATCTATTAGGCATTCATTTTTAGCTTCAGGCACGCCGATAATTTCTAAGTTATGAATCCTTTCCCTTTGATGGTATATATTTAATTCACCTTTTAGTTGATCAACCTGTGTATTTAAATTCTGTACCTTGTTGTCAGTTGTAAGCAGGATTTTATTTGTAGATTCCAAATCACATATGCTTTTTTGTAAATCAGAGTGAGAACTAGATTGAAATTCCATACTATTCTTTAAATCTAGAATATCTTTGACTACTTCAGTTTGGCGTACCTGTAAATTGGAGATTGTTGACTCGAGTTTGTCGTAGTTTTTGCGCAGTTTATTTAATTCCTCCTGCATATCCAATGTACGTGTAGATAATGTGTCCAGTTCACATCTTATCACTGTATCTATTTTGCTATTAATACTTGAAATCCCTCTATCTATATCAGCTTTCCATGAGTTGATCTTCTCAAAAAGTCTTTCTGAGAGTTTTTCTATTTGTTCGCATGCAGAATCTTCCGGTTGTTTTCTTTTTCGTGATGGATATCTCTGCATATTTTCTGTAGTTAAGTCTGGGTTCGATGAACATTTCGTGGGAGTTCTCTGTAGCGACATAGTAGTATTTTCACTGTATACTTAAGCTTTCACTATTATTTTGGACTTGTAATAATTTTTCTTCCTTAGATTCTAAATTTATTAAGTAAACAGTTATAAATTTTAATTTTAAATTTCGGTATTGCTAATGACACGTCTGTTCGCCCCGAGCGTAGACTTATATTGTTCTTATTTGTTTTTATTTATATAAACAGAGAATAATTGTTGGTGCTGCAAATATACTAAATGATGAACAAAATGCAATAAAATATATACAGAAATCAAAACACAATATATACTCTGATATACAATCATAAATTACATAAATATATACATACCTATATCTATATATGTAAATAAAATTGGAGTGTCTGTTTGTAATATTGAAATAACCATTTTTTACTACACGCACATGAATATAAATACACCAAAATAACATTTATTACAATTTTTGTCTGTCTGTCTGTCTGTTTGTTCCGGCTAATCTCTGAAATTCTCTGAAAACCAAGATTTCCGGTTGCTGGTAATATGTAATTGAATTAACTTTTGGAATTGGGTTAATAAATATTTTTGAACCAATTGTACATGTAGCCCTAACTCCCAAACGACGGAACTAACTTTATACATACTCTTAAGACTAAGTTTTTATGCCTGTTCTTTGCTCTATTCAAGCTGAAATTTTACAGCTATACGTCAACTTCTCACACTGAAAGACAGCTCGTAAACCAAGATGTTGTATAAAACATGTTTTACGGTAGGCAAACTGTATATTTAATATTATTTTATACTAGCTGACCTGTGCAACTTCGTCTGCAGTTTTTTTTCCCCACCTTTTGCAATATTTTTCATTGCAGATCCGCTCCTATTGGTCTTACCGTAATGTTATATAGCTTAAAGCTTTCCTCGAAAAATGGACTATCCAACACAAAAATATTTTTTCAATTCGAACCAGTAGTTCCTGAGATTATCGCGTTCAAAACAAACAAACTCTTCAGTTTTATAATCGGTACATATAGATAAAATTGAAGTGTCTGTTTGTAATATTGAAATAACTGTTTTTATTATATACATATGCATGTAGTACATGCATATGAAGATACGGTACATACACCAAAATAACATTTTTTACAATTTTTGTCTGTCTGCCTGTTTGTTCCGGCCAATCTCTGAAATGGCTCGACCGATTTTGGCGGGACTTTTTTTTGGCAGCTGATGTAATAAGGAGTAACTTAGGCTACTTTAATTTTAAAAAAAATAATTTATTTTAGAAAAATAAAGTCAAATTTCACGCGGACGAAGTCACGAGTACTGCTAGTATTAAGTGTAGTTGACAAACATAAAGATAGACATAGGTCTATCTTTAGCATAGCATAGTGCATACCCTTCATGCAGCTTCACGATCATTCGAGCAATTAACAGAGTGCATTAGATGCATTTGGGTGCCATCGTTTTAGACTCCAAGGGGCTACGCCCGGAGGCTGGGGGCGGACGGTAACTCATTTATACTCAGAATGGCTACGCGTTCAGCTGATTCAATTTGAAACGTTTTATTGAGTGTAAATTGCTTTAGACAGCACCTCGTCTTTGTTGAAACGAACGTACCGACTGTACCACTACATTGCACCTGAACACTGCACTGACTGTTGCATAGTGCAGTAGGGATGGGACAAAATTATCGACTACAAAAACAATGTATGTAATCATATATAGCTAATTTTACCTAAATGCCGTCTGCACAAAATCAGTAATTCATTCTACGGCAATTGCGTAAGATTTTATAATAAACTGCCAGAAGCTGCCACTAAATCTGACAGAGAGGCAATTCAAATCTTATATTAAACAATTTTTGTGTAAGAAAGCCTATTACAGGATAGACGAATTCATAGATGACAACATATCAAGTAAATAATTAGTTTATTAGCATACAACGTTATAATTTATTTTTCTCCTTGCTTTCTTGATTTAATTATTTTAGAAATATGAAAGCGTAGCGGTTTTTGTATTGATTGCCGCATGCATTCTTATGTAAAATGCGAATACTATAACTATCAGATGGCAATTATAAGTAACTTTGACGTGGTCTGGTGTTTTGAGTAGTCATGCTCACTAAAATGTCCAGACTTGTGGCGGCGTGGTCGGCCGGGTCATTGGGCTCCCAAAATATGGTCGAGCGCAGTGATGGCTAGCTCATCCGTCATACTCGTGAACGGGTGCTGCTTGTAGGGACTGGTCTGCTCTAATCACTATGATTGATATCCTCTTATTAATTTGTTAACCAGTTGTTAATATATTCAATATTTTTTCTATTTGGGTATTTAATTGAATTAGTGCTAATTGGTGGTTTGTATTACACACTTAAACTTAAAAATGTAAAGTAATACCAAAATTATTTAGAAGAGCAACACGCAAGTTTCTTACTCGTTCTTCTTGTGATGAGACAGCTTTCCGAGCGGTAGATTAAAAAAAATGTAATGACTATTCAAAAGTGCTTCAATGTAAGTTTATTTGAATAAATGATTTTCTATTCTATTCTATTCTATATCTAGATGAGATTTTATATCAAATCAAATTAAATCATTTATTCGCAGAATACAGTACTTATAGGTGTATACAATATTAAATATAATGTTCAGTATATTCAGCCTGCATACAGGCGTGTAAATTTTAAAATATAACTAGATACTCGCCCCTTCTGCGCACGTGTGTACATGTTTTATTCTTTAACGGTAACTGTACTTTATTTGTGTGTTCTGTGGATACATCGCTACTTGTGGGTATGTTATTCTATTTGCTTGTACTTTATACCTACAACTGAAACACTATCACGTTACTTTTTGTACACGATTTGTTAAAATTGGATAATGAAAAATTTAATCTAGTAATACGTAATTGGCGAAGTGTATTAATAGCATTGGACAATTTAATATAACAAGTAACATGTAAAATTACACCGTTAATCTTTAGTTGACTAGTTTGTTACTTACATTTCAAATTTGGAACCATAGCGAGTCACGTGATGTTGGTGACGTCACGACGATGCCGCCACCAATAGGAATAGAGATAAAGAGGCCGGGAACAAGGAGAGAGCGGGCTGCTCTCAGTCTGTTCGAGGCGACCGAGACTACCACACGTGAATGTACAGCGACGTAATTTATGTGGAGTGTAATTTGAAAAAGGAATAAAATAAAAGTACTGCTGCATCGACGTATCATTTCTGAAACTTCCCAATACAACCTACATGTTAAAATTGGATAATGAAAGAATTGAATCTAATAATACTATTGGCGAAGATTATTAATTGGCATTGGACAATTTAACATAACAAGTAACATGTAAAATTACACCATTAATCTTCCTAAAATAAACTTTCCTATAGTGAATGTAATGAAACACCGCGAGTGTGAACAACAACTACTTTATTACTGTAGTACCCATATATATATTTACTTTATAATTACCATAGATATCTTCCCCCAAATTATATAAAACAAACAATGTACTCAAGTTTAAACATATATAAATTTAAGCATATATAGAGACGGATATCGACAGCGACTTTGTTTTATAATACGCACTGATAATGAGTGGTAATACTATTATGTACAAAGCCTTTGCGAAAGGATGTATAGGACAAATTAGGGCATCATCAGTATTGTATGTTAGTTTTAGTGAATGTTATCGAGAACACAAATTGACTAGTAACAAATCAGACATAAAACTTGTTAGAAGCATCCCCTCACGCCACACTCTATCGAACAGCCATAAAACGTTTTATGTACTCTATTATTGGGGGATTATGGTTCATTGTGCGAATATAAACTTTATATGGCCGGTATAAAGTTCATATTGTGGCAGGACGTGCTGTGTAAAAATATTTGAACTGATAATTTAATTATTATGGTTCTTTTATAGGGACATTTATATATATAAATAAAATTGGAGTGTCTGTTTGTAATATTGAAATAACTGTTTTTTACTACATGCATATGAATATAAATACGGTACATATACCAAAATTTTTTTTTTTACAATTTTTGTCTGTCTGTCTGTTTGTTCCGGCTAATCTCTGAAATGGCTGGACCGATTTTAACGGAACTTTCATTTGGCAGGTAGCTGATGTAATAAGGAGTAATTTAGGCTACTTTTATTTTAGAAAAATAAAGTTAAATTCCACGCGGACGAAGTCGTGGTGAACAGCTAGTATAACAATAAGATCACAGCGCCGTCTAGTCCCAAGCTAAGCAGGTGTTATGGGCATTAAATAACTGATACAAATAAACATACACATTTATTTTTCGAAATATATATACATAACATAATCTCATGCCAAAAGAAAGCTCAAGCTCAACGCTTAAAGAAGGTTTCTATACACTAGCTGTGCCCGCGTTTTGGTCCGCGTGAAATTTATAGCCTAGTTATTCTGATGAATAAGCTATATTACTGTACAGTTTCATCAAAATCCGTTCTGTAGCTTTTGCGTGAAAGACTAACAAACATCCATCATCTATACTCACAAACTTTCGCGTTTATAATTTTGAAAGAAAGAAAGAAAGAAAATTGTTTAATTGGTACACTGAAAATAATTTTTTAAATTAAATTTACATTTTATATTAATAATTAGAGTACCAACTAGGTCTCCGCTCAGCATATGTCGTGACAGGGTGCCACGACGCTGGTTTTCAGCGGACACCTTATATACAATAAATATAATAAAATAATAATAATAATAATAATTTTAGTAAGACTATTATTACTTAAACATAAATATAAATTAAAGTATAAAAAATACCCAGACCGATACAAACAATCATACTCATGAATACAAATACACCCTGAGAGGAATCGAACCCGCGACCATCGGAAGTAAGACGGTGTGTTAACCACTATACCATCGAGGTCATAAGTAATATTGACACAAGTTAATGAGTACGTACGTGACTTCTACAGATGAAGCTTATAGAACTAAATTGTTCTCCAATGACTCAGCAAAGTGAGATATGGGGTTGTTGTAATGGGGTTTAGGGTTCGTCGTGCATCATTTGTAACTACTTGACTGTTGGGGTGTGAGTGATTAGTACGTACGAAATTTCATTAGACGTTAGAGAGCAAAAGTACGACAAGTTTTAAAATCTTGTATGACAATTATATTAAGTAATTAAAGTATGAAATTTTATATACTTACTGTCTTATTACAAAAAGATAAATCTGGTCTAGAACTAGTAATAAACAATTGACCAAAGTATTATAGTATACTTATTACAAAAAGCAGTTAATCTCTAAACCGGGACTCGTCTCTGGTCTAAAATTAGACCTGCGATGCCTCTAGTTTAACAGTGGTCTAAATGCAAAAAGTTAAATTCCATTATTAAATATTGTATTGTAAGTTGTTGTTTTTTGAAAAAAGGCTTAACTAAATTAAAAATATATTAACGAAATGTATTAAAGGCTAATTTGTACAATTAACTTTAAATATTTTTAGTTGATAATAATAAAAATATATAAAAGACGTCATTTGTTATTTTATTCACTCTTTTGACTTTGAAATAGTCACCATTTGAATCGATCCAATAAAAGTATCTCACCGTTCCTTTTCTCCGTAACTCCATCCTTACTTGTAATTTAAAACAGATTTTTAGCCTAATAGTACGTTAATAAATACTATATATTAATGAAATAGTTATAATGAAGACGTAGATAATTACAAATATTTTTTGTTTTTACTTTGTACATTTATCTTTGAAGTAATTTTATTTTTGATCATTTCAGTTTTCTTGTAAAATGGAACGCAATTGTACGCTGACAGACATGGGTGACTGATTTCTGTATATTATCTGTGGGGAATATATAATGAACGATTAAACTGTAGTACTAAGTAGTCTTCTGTTAGATCTGGATTCATAATAATGTTAGGTTTATTCCAAGTATTAACATTAGGCATTGTTTAAACCTCGCCCATTTAGACCACGTTTTGTCCGAGTTTTAATAGACTTTTTGTGATAAGACAAGGACACAGTACTTAAAAAATAGTTTTCTAAATACATTAAATTAATAAAAAAACAAACATTACAAATTACCACGCATTTGACACAAACATATAGCGCGTGATACCTCTGCGTATTCCAAGCGAACACAGCCTATGGTAACCGTTGACCGTCAGATGGGTCATATGCTTGCTTGCCAACATAGTATATTTCCCCTCCGATCGATCCCCCGTCCAATTCAAACGGGTATCGAAATTACGACGGCCTGAGCCGAGGTACGAACCCCTAGTGGTGCCCTCAGACTAAATCGTATCCGTCAGGCAGGAGTTGGCCTTCAGCCGCTCCATAAGTCGTAAGTAATGTTGGTTTGGAGTGCCATCTGTACTCGCCCTCTATCGTCTGGTGAAGCTGTAAAGGCCAGCTGCTGCCAACATCATTAGAGTAGCCCGAAAAAAAAATTGAATAAACCTCTTTCGTTGGGTGACCCACGGCATTCACTCGACGAGCGCAGGGGTGCCGGTTGTGTTTTGGATACTAAATCGAATTGTATTAGAAATGGGTTTATCTCGGTCTTAGTTGGGCCTGGAGGGAAGCTGCAAGTAGTGAAGGTGAGTGTTAATGCATTCTAAAAGGGCCTTTTAAACCTACACCCGTGTCACAAGTCACGGGCGCTACTTGGGGTTTCCCTTGCGGTAGCCGGCTTCAAAGCCTAAGTCCTCATCTTTTATCAGTTCTCCTTACACAAACTTAAAATCTAATTCAACTTTCAAACACAGTACTGTTAAAAAGCATTTAAACATCTGCATGATATCGGCCAACAGATCGGACAACAAGTCGTCTCTCTAGATACTACAAGTCTACAACAAACTTAAGATGGCGTTAAGTTACAGAGATTATTTAAATTAGTTGATGTCCACAAAGACTAGTTTTTAAATCTTCAAAGCTCGAGTTAAACGAGTCGTGAGCTTATTTTAAATTTAAATACACTCAGATCTTACAATGGACTCTGTTTAATATGCAATTGTACAGTTGGCTTCAAAATATCTGCTGCATTTTGAACTTTCTGCCATGTTTAAAAGGATGGAATCTTAGTTTATTAATGTAACTATTGTTACACTTGACTTTCTCTGCTTTTTGTGATAAAAAATACTTCATGTCCATTATCGTTGTATGACTTATCTTCACGCTAAATTTGATTAAGGTCACTATTGTGATTTAATTGTGAATATAAATAACTAATAGATATTAACAGAGCGCCATCTAGTCCCATGGTAAGCAGAGCTTGTGTTATGTGTACTAGACAACTGATTGTTATTTTTTTGTACATATACATTACGTTCATGAATTAATAATATATTGTTTATATGTTTTCTTTTTAATTTATCGGTGTAAATAGAGTATATATTCTATCTTATGTCTATTTTTCATTAGATAAATTTAAAATCTATCATCATTAACTATAATTCAAAATATACATGTGCGAAAACAGGAATTTCATATAATATTATTATATATCATATCTTATTACCTACTTTATGAGTGTACTAGCTTTTATCCGCGGCTTTGCTCGCGTTAAGTTATCCCGTAAGGGGTGTAACTTATCAAAATCCTTTCTTAGGGGATGCCTACGTCATAGTAGCTTTATGCATGCAAAGTCTCAGCCCGATCAGTTTTAAATTGACAAAGTTTCATATAAACTTTCATCCCCTATTTTATCCCCTTGGGGGTAGAATTAATCAAAATCCTTTCTTAGCATTACGCATCCCTACGTACGTTCATAACATCTACCTGTATGCCAAATTTCAGCCCGATCCGTCCTGTGGTTTGGGCTGTGCGTAGATAGATCACTATGTCAGTCACCTTTGAGTTATATATATTTAGATATTTGTGTTTTACAAAAAAAGATATTTTTTTTATTTTAAAATGCAATATCGTGTTTTTTTTATAATTATTTGTAAGTATTACAATATAACATGCTGATACGCGAAAACTCTACGAGGTTTACCTGTCTACCATTACAGTACTTATAGGTTATCTAAACAATAATTCAATAGAACATAATAAAAAAAAGCCTAGCCAAGCCCGGTCGCCCAGGTACTTAATCATAATTACGGCGCCTGGAAATAAGGCCCATTATGAGAAGGATACAGATTAAATTCGATAAGCGATCGCATCATTTCTCATTTCCAGTGCTCTTAATTTAATTAATAATTCTACCAGCAAATGAAACGTAAAAATCCACGCGGGTAGTTGCAACAAACTTGTAGTTATTGTGAATGGTTAGTGAATTGAAAGTGTGAAAACTGATTCGGTTGGGCGGCGAGGTGCGAATTGAAGAGAATATCGCTCGGATATCGCTTGTATCTAGGTTTTATTACAAAAAATAAAGTATATTTTTATGACGACCTCGGTGGTCTAGCGGTCTAGCACACCGCTCTAAGATCGATGGTCGCGGGATCGATTCCTCGCACGGCACAAACATTTGTATTCATGAGTATGATTGTTTGTATCAATCTAGGTATTTTCTACGTATAGAATAGAAAAGAATAGAAAATCATTTATTCAAATAAACTTACATTGAAGCACTTTTGAATAGTCATTACATTTTTTTTAATCTACCGCTCGTTCGGAAAGTTGTCTCATCACAAGAAGAACGAGCAAGAAACTTGCGTGTTGCTCTTTTAAATAATTCTATTATTACTTTACATTTTTAAGTTTAAGTGTGTGAATACAAACCACCAATTAGCAGTAATTCAATTAAATACTCAAATAGAAAAAATATTGAATATATAACCAACTGGTTAAACAATTAATAAGAGGAAATCAGTCATCGTGATTAGAGCAGACCAGTCCCTACAAGCAGCACCCGTTCACGAGTATGACGGATGAGCCAGCCATCACTGCGCTCGACATATGATAATATGTATGTAATTTGTATCAGTTATCTAGTACCCATAACACAAGCTTTGCTAGCTTAACTTGGGTCTAGATGGCGCTGTGTGAATTGTCCTGAGATTATTATTATTATTATACATGATCCCTATTTAGTAACATCGAGATTCATACCCGGAGATATATCTGCTCTCGTTCTGCCACACCGGTGTATACGATTCAATAAGGATTTCACACCATTCCCTATTGAATATTTTCATACGGTTATCGAGATACGCAATCAAATCTTTTTTCGTATCAATCCCTGATATGTTTGTTTTTATTGATGTTTACCGGATACCGATCTATGAATACGTTATGAAAAAAAATCCTTCAAAACCTATAAAAAAATATCTACTTTAGGGATTATACATAATAATGATATCCCTAGACAATTAACACAGCGTCATCTAGTCTCCAGCTAAACAGACCTTGTGTTATGGGCACTATGTTAGATTTTTTTGTAAATACGTAAATAAAAACAATAAAATATCTCAGAACAATGCACACAGCGCCATCTAGTCCCAAGCTACAACTCATAAAATACACAGATTTTTTTTGTAAATACATACATAACGTATATAGAAAACATCCAGACCGATACAAACAATCATACTCATGAATACAAATGTTTGCAGCGTGTGCGCAAAAAAGTAATTTAATTGAGTTTCTTGCCAGTTCTTGGATCTTTATACAGAACTGGACGGTAGGGAAAAAATTAAAATTATAATGTAAAAAATTTGACGTTCATAAGCGGCTAAAATGTCCTACATGAATAAATGATTAATACCAGCTGCTGAGTTTCACCACCGTACCACCCGCCAGAAACTGAAATACCATCCTGATCATCTGGATGAATGGCGGTCTTCCATAGTACAGTTTTCTAGAAACTTTTTGCCTCGCACATCCACGTTGTAAAATCACCTTCCAGCAATGGTATTTCCGAACCGATACGATATTGAAACCTTCAAGAAAAGAGCTTATTCCTTTTTAAAAGGCCGACAACGTACTTGCTATTCCCCTGGTGTTGCGGGTGCTCATGGGCGGCGGTAATCGCTTACCATCAGGTGAGCCGCATGGTCGTTTGTCCCCTGTGTTATAAAAAAAAAAAATTAAATTTGAAATTTCTGCGGAATCGAACCCGTGACCATCGGAAGTAAAGCGGTGTGCTAAACCGCTAGACCACCGAGTCCTTCATGAACTATAAACTATGTTGTATTCCTCTAAATTTTTGTAATCTTATATTAAGCAGTTTATTCCACATTGAGTGCTAGGATAATTTCTTGAGAGAAACTATGCGACGCAGTTCAGCAATTCATAGAACCACCCGCCTAGTTCTCCAACTCAATCGTGAATTTTGAACTTGTGCGCTAGTGAATCTAGAAAACTATAGAATTCTATTGCCAGTAAAATTTCATAAGTCAAAGTTTTGAATGTTGTTTAATGGTATTTTGGTATGTAAAATAAATTATGAAAATGTACATTTTTACCCTTCTAGCATGAATCCCAATTTTTTTATAGCAATTTTAATTTATATAACAAAACAACGTTTACCTAGTCAGCTAGTCATTATTATAAATTCAAATTTGATTTTGATGTAAATTCATTTATGTGAAACAAATTTTTTTCACATACGCCATCTAGTCCCAAGCTAAGCAGAGCTTGTATTATGGGTACTAGATAACTGATAAATACATGAATACATTTTTTTTGTAAATAAATACAATTCATAGAAAACACCCAGATCGATACCAACAATCATACTTTGTACCGTGCGAGGAATCGAACCCACGACCATCGGATAGTAAAGCGGTGTGCTAACCCACTAGACCACCGAGGCTGTCAAAATTGATTACATGATACCGATGATGCATGCAGGTGTGCACGGAACTATCCCCTTATCGTTGGCCGAGGGGCGGGGGTGCGGATATCAGTTCCCCGATTGTCAATACGCACAGTATAATTTGATTTCTGTTTGCTTGTTCAACACTAACGGTGTAACTTCAGAATAGATCAGAAATTCACGTTCCAAGAACTCTCTGAATGCTTGCTAGTATTATAAATGCGAAAGTGACTCTGTCTGTTTGTCGCACTTTCGCGTCGAAACTACTGAACCGATTTAAATTAAATTTGGTAAGCAGATAGTCTATAGTCTAAGAAAGGACGTAGGCTTTATGTACGAGATATAAAAACTTCTTTGTATTTATGTTAAATTTCGAACGCGCATCGCATTCATTTGTTTTAAGAATAAAAATATTGTTAGAGATGTGAAAATTCCATCATGGCGTTTCATTTATCTCCACACATTTTTAACTATGATTTATACACTATGTTTTAATGCGAAAAAAGGGTTGTAAGGTGGAATGGAGCGATGAAGGGTTGTATAAAAGTATCGTCATTTTTAAAGATGGAAACTTATTTCCAGGTTGTTCATTAAATATAAATAAATATGATTGAGTTTATATGTATTGGAGAAAAATATTATTAAAGAAAACAACACGTATTGGTAGACATTAGACAGCCTCGGTGGTCTAGTGGTTTAGCACACCGCTTTTCTATCCGATGGTCGTGGGTTCGATTCCTCGCACGGTACAAAGTATCATTGTTTGTATCGGTTGTGTGTAACAAACCGACAGATAGACAGACAAAAATTGTAAATAATATTATTTAGGTGTATGTACCATATTTATATTCATATGCAAATAGTAAAAAACGGCTATTTCAATATTACAAACAGACACTCTAATTTTATTTATATGTGAGAGATGTATAGACTATGTACATAGATAGGGACAGACAGCGACAATGACTATTTTATACTATGCAATGACGTAACAAACGATAGCAAAACCACAAACCTGCAATTACAGGAACTAATTCAATAAAAACACCATTTGGACAGTACTTAGGTTTTACAATACGTCGAGTATATTTTAACTCGAAAACCGCTTTTGGGTAGTCACTTCAATTCCAACTGCAATCATGGGGTGTAAACACTAAACCAATCGTGTCCCTGCAATCCCGATCCGTGATTGAATCCCACGGGATCCTATGTGCTACGGGATTTTCTAATTCTCAATTCAAGACGACGCAATGACATTTTTACCACCGTTTGGGCTATATATTTATTGATAGACATGATTTAATGAAACATCCTAATATTACAAATGCGAAAGTAAGTTTGTTTGTTATACTTTATGTCTTCATCAATCAATATAACCGACTAGCTGTGCCTGCAACTACGTCCGAGAGGAAATCAGACCTAGATCGAATAAAAAAAAATCTAATCCAAAAAACTATAAAAAAAAGTGTTTAAACAGTAGTAGCAATTCTGAAGTTTGAACATTATACTGCGAGCAGTATAATTTGAACATTATACTGCTCACAGTATAACTACCCTAAATTTTCGCACTTTTATCACCAACCCCTATTTTTATATAGCGTTATTGATTTATATGGCAAAACAACGTTAACCGGGACAGCTAGTCTTACATATAAAATTCTCGATTCACAGTTTTCGTTCCCATACTCCTCCGAAACGGCTTGACCGATTCTCATGAAATTTTGTGAGCGTATTGAGTAGGTCTGAGAATCGGCCAATATCTATTTTTCATCCCCCTAAATTTTAGGGGTAGTCCACCCCTAATTTTTTTTTAATTTTAAGGCAAAACAACGTTTGTCGGGACAGCTAGTATATCTATAATAATATCTAGAATAAGAAATTCAGCTCTTATTCCTTTCATAAGAACATGTTTTTATAAGCAGTAGCTAGCTTCTCCGTCTATAGCGTAGTATTGCATCTCAATACGTCGATGTAGCACGTGATCCGGCCGCAGGGTACAATCAATCAGCCGGGTAGCCGACAGACACTCAACTTGTGTGGATTAGTCTACCCCTCTGCTTGCCATATTTGCAGATATCTAGTTTTGTACCAGGGATGTTATGGATATGAAATTTCGGATACGGATAAGTTTCGGATATAGAATAATTTCTATTGCATATTTCTATTTCTATTTACAATTGCAAGAATAGAAATTTATTGCGTAACTTAACTTCAAAAAACCTTTGACTTATTTAATTTTGAGGCGGAATGGAGTTTGCGGGGTCAGTTAGTACCTATATGGTATATATACTACCAGACCCGGCCACGCGTTGCTGTGGTTAAGGTTCTTGAATAAAATAATAATGCGAGTATAAATTGAGATGTAAGACATTAGACTGTCGTCAAACGGTACTTAGGTAAAACTAGTTTGTTGATATTACGTAAGCTTTTATTAGTGTAATTACCTACTTTTTTAAAAATGTTAATTTAATAGAATAGAAAATCATTTATTCAAATAAACTTACATTGAAGCACTTTTAAATAGTCATAACAATTTTTTTTATCTACCGCTCATTCGGAAATCTGTCTCATCACAAGAAAAACGAGCAAGAAACTTGTGTGTTGCTCTTTTAAATAATCCTTATAAGTTTACATTTACAAGTCGAAACGTGTGAATACAAACTACCAACCAGCACAAATTTTTTTGGGTCAAATATATTAAATCAGTCGTAGTGATAAGAGCAGACCAGTCCCTACAAGGCACTCGTTCACGAGTATGACGGATGAGATTGGACGAAGAAAAAATATAAGTATCAGCAGATCAGGCACATCATTAGCTCCATCCCTATTGCACCTCAACATGCCAGTAGCCGAGTGGGCCCGCAGGCATCAATCAATCACGCGGAACCCGGGACTGTCGGATCCCGCCCGGATTAACAGGCCCTCGCGCCCGCCTCTACCTACATTGTTAATCACATTATTGGCTTATGAGCTTAGAGAACTGTCCTTTTTTGGAGTTATTCAGACCTCAAACAACTGTTGGCATATATGTATAGAAATGTTGACCTTGACTTGAATCCTTTAAATTGCGAAGAGATTTAAGCGCATTAATTCTGTAGGTATCTAATCTTTACATAGTACTAGCTCTCCCGGAAAACGTTGTTTTGCCATAATAATAATAATAATAATCTCCTCTCCTTAAGAGGGGAGATGAGAATTTTTGGGAAAAAAAAAATAATAATAATAAACTCTTTATTGTGCACATAGAAGAAATACAATAAGAAAAAAAAATAGAAAATTATGAACAAAAGGCGGTCTTATCGCTATAAGCAATTCTTACAGACAACCTGCAAGACAGGACATACACAGAAGAGGTAGATGGCACACACAAGACACTATAATTATCAAACTAATTAATAGACATACATATATTCAACATACTAACACCATATAAATTAATAACGCTATAAAAAAATAGGAGTTGATGATAGAAGGGTGAAAATTTAGGATTGTATGTATTTTTGTATGTTCTATCATAAAAAAAAAGAAACTCTAAATTTTGTCTAAAAAATAAAAAAAAATATTTAGGGGTGGACTACCCCTAACATTTAGGGGGATGAAAAATAGATGTTGGCCGATTCTCAGACCTACTCAATACGCTCACAAAATTTCATGAGAATCGGTCAAACCGTTTCGGAGGAGTATGGGAACGAAAACTGACACGAGAATTTTATATATAAGATAAAATTAAGTTGTCCCCGCTGTTTGTTCGCTCAGAACTTGTAAACTACGCAACAGTGGTAGTCACTCTATTCTTCCAAAATTAAAAATCTGTATTATTGTAAACATGTACAATATTTATTTGAAAAGAATACGAGCTGAGTTTCTTGTCAGTTCTCATCTCGAAATCATTCCGAACTGACGGTAGATTTGACATATCATAAGAGTCTGTAATAGACCTACATGAATAAAGATATTTTGATTTTTTTTATAAAATCTTCTTCTAATAATCTTACTCATTCTTGGCTGAATCTGAAAAACGCTCATCCTAACGCATAAAGTTACTTCTATTATATTTCTAACTATATTAATAATGTTCTATTGAGTATTCCTGCCAATAAACTCATCGATATCTCTTCTCAAATCTATTAAAATCTCATAATCACATTGAATTGAAGCAAGCAATACACACTCTATTTGCATAAACTTCTGTATTATAAAAACTTTATGACGGCTGTATAATATTTTTTTATTCACAGCAGCAGGCACTATAAGTCGGTAATGACACATAATGATATTTAGGTATATATAATTTATAATATATTGGAAATAATTCTTAATATAATTGTTATACAATCTAACTAGCTACTCACCCCGGCTTCGGCCGGGTGTACATGTTTTATACTTATAAACCTCTTGAATCACTCTGTCTATTGAAAAATTGAAGCTTCAAAATCCGTTGCGTAGTTTTAAAGATTTAAGCATACATAAGGACGGAGAGACAGCGACAGTTTTGTTTTATAATATGTAATGATTATGTCTGATCAAAAAAAGCAACTTTTTAAACAAAAAAAACTACTTTGTACAACGGTTTGTTGCCAGCGATGACCTACAGCACAGAGACGTATTCGCTAACTTTGGGCCTCATGAACAAGCTCAGAGTCACTCAGGTGGCAATGAAGAGGGCTATGCTCGGAGTTTTTCTGCGTGATCAAATCAGAAATGAGGAGATACGCAGAAGAACCAGAGTGACCGACATAGTCCGAAGAATTGCGACACTGAAGTGGCAATGGGCAGGGTATATAGCTCGTAGGATAGATGGCTGTTGGGGCAATAAAGTCCTCGAGTGGCGATCACGGATCGGAAGACGCAGCGTGGGAAGGCCTCCAGCAAGGTGGATCGACGATCTGGTCAAGATCGCTGGAAGGCATTGTAAGCGAGCAGCGCAGGACCGATCCTCGTGGAGATATTTGGGGGAGGCCTATGTCCAGCAGTGGACGTCTTCCCGGCTGCGATGATGATGATGATGATGATGATGGTTGTACAAATAAAGCATTATTATTATCATTGAAGCGAGCAATACATACTCTATTTAAATAAACTACTGTACTAAAAAACTTTATGTCGGCTGTATAATGTTTTTTTTTGCAAGCACAGTACGCCGGTAATGATACATGATGCTCCATTATGCCGGTTTAATCACGACGTCAAGTCCGCACCTCAGGTCGCACTTGAACACCCTTTCAAACGCCTCTGTTAAAAATTAAAGTGGCGAGGGAATAAAAACATTCAGCGCCGCCGCCCGCTGCCGCCGCCACGGAGCACAATGGCGGAAACTCATTTTGTTATGTTTCGTTTCCTTTATAAATGCGGTATGTGGGTAATTCATTATATTTCTGTCTGGGAAAATGGAAAATTGTTTCTATTTTCATTTGTAACATGAACTTTACAGTATGAACGAGTGAGTATGACGTGTAACGATTTTGAAAACTTGAAGTTCTTGTTTTGTTTGTATAATAATATATTATTTATGTTTTACGAGAAATTTAACTTAACACGTATTCAAAAATGTAACGCTCATTTTAAAATTGGTTATCTTATTGTTGTTTCTTTTCCAAGTCTTCTAACGCTGTTGGCCGCTGCTGGAATTTACACCTTCACTGACCTAGAGGGATGTATATGGCACTCCAAACCCGCGGAAAAACTTATGGAGCGGCTGAAGGCCAACTCCTACCAACAGATACGAGTTTAGTCTGAGGACACTGCTAGGGGTTCAGGGGGCGAGTGTAGATGGCACTCCAAACCGTCGGAAGGAATTATAGAGCGACTGAAGGCCAACTCCTGCCTGACGGATACGACTTTAGTTTAAGGACACCGCTAGGGTTTCGAACCTCGGTTACCCTCGGTTACCTCGGTTAAACTCGTCGTAATGATCCCGTTTTGGATCGGACGGGCGATTGATCGGAGCGGAAAATCTGATGGTTGCTCGGTCCTGTAATGACGCTATCTTTAATGGACCAGTGGTAGAGTAACATCTTGTGAATGTTTGTTAAACTATATTTAAATTGATGAAAATATTTCTAGCAACAAGCAAATTGTTGCTAGAAATAGTAGCAATAAACAACGACGTGTGAATGTAGACGAATATGGCTGACCATAATTGTATTTACCATCTATCTGCTGCTCTAAAATTTACCAATGATTGCAGCGTTTGTAACCCATTTAAATATCGATAAAACTTAATAAAACATGGTAAGATCTTGTATTTTTCTTAATTTTCCGTATAAATATAGACCGCGTCAAATTTAAAAAATATACTTTTTATTCAAGTACCCGTAACTGAAAATAGGTACGGCTCTACAGTTCAAAGACATAGAAATTCCCTGTATTTTGGTCATGCATTTGAATGTATTGTTCTCGTCTGGCTCGTAACAAATCATCCCAGTCGACGCCTCTGTAACAAATAGCATAGTGTTAATTTATAGTAGCTATGCACGGCACGCGACACCTCGTGCCCCATCACGGCCAGGGTCGTCTTTCACCTATTAGAGGCCCTGGGCACATTACGATAAGGGGCCCCTAGGACCATAGTGATGAAGCACTATTTTGTTTGAATAGAGAAAGAACGTACACGTGCAAAGTTTTAGCTTTATTTTTATATGTTTACAGATACATTAGATATAATGAATAGACAATGTAAATAAAATAATGTAATCCACACTAAATATATGGGGATGCCCTACCTTCAAAACAAAACGGGCAAAAATTTTAAAAAGTCGTTATATGAGGGGTTCAAGTTTTTGCTAGACATTTATAAAAAAATTACCATAGTCGGTAAGCATTTGTTAAGACTGGTTTTCAGGCGAGAGTAGAGTAGCTATTGGTTATCGTTTGGTAATGGAGTAGGGACTAGTCTAAACTAGAGGGCCGCAAACCATCGCAGGGCCCTGGGCACGTGCTCAGTGGGGAAGAGGGGCCTGATTACGGCCCGCCGCTCCTCTGTTTATGGGGCGCTTTATGTATGGTTTATGGGGATATTATGGTTGGTTAAGTATCTGAAGCCGAGAATAGTCAGGTTCATTAAGTTGCAATAAAGTTCAAATTAGGTATTATGTGGAATGTTGCTGTTACTCTTTTAGCTATCTCTTTAGCAACATCAAAATTTTAGCTATAGTTTAAATTAGGTATTATGTGGAATGTTACTGCTACTCTTTCAGCTATCTCTT
This sequence comes from Achroia grisella, assembly GCF_030625045.1. Lineage (NCBI taxonomy): Eukaryota > Metazoa > Arthropoda > Insecta > Lepidoptera > Pyralidae > Achroia > Achroia grisella. Next base: position 3,628,679 of record NW_026712882.1, on the reverse strand, counting down.
TAGCAACATCAAAATTTTAGCTATAGTTTAAATTAGGTATTATGTGGAATGTTGCTGTTACTCTTTTAGCTATTTCTTTAGCAACATCAAAATTTTAGCTATAGTTTAAATTAGGTATTATGTGGAATGTTGCTGTTACTCTTTTAGCTATCTCTTTAGCAACATCAAAATTTTAAATATAGTTTAAATTAGGTATTATGTGGAATGTTGCTGTTACTCTTTTAGCTATCTCTTTAGCAACATCAAAATTTTAGCTATAGTTTAAATTAGGTATTATGTGGAATGTTGCTGTTACTCTTTTAGCTATTTCTTTAGCGACATCAAAATTTTAGCTATAGTTTAAATTAGGTATTATGTGGAATGTTGCTGTTACTCTTTTAGCTATCTCTTTAGCAACATCAAAATTTTAGCTATAGTTTAAATTAGGTATTATGTGGAATGTAGCTGTTACTCTTTTAGCTATCTCTTTAGCAACATCAAAATTTTAGCTATAGTTTAAATTAGGTATTATGTGGAATGTTGCTGTTACTCTTTTATCTATCTCTTTAGAAACATCAAAATTTTAGCTATAGTTTAAATTAGGTATTATATGGAATGTTTCTGTTACTCTTTTAGCTATCTCTTTAGCAACATCAAAATTTTAAATATAGTTTAAATTAGGTATTATGTGGAATGTTGCTGTTACTCTTTTAGCTATCTCTTTAGCAACATCAAAATTTTAGCTATAGTTTAAATTAGGTATTATGTGGAATGTTGCTGTTACTCTTTTAGCTATTTCTTTAGCAACATCAAAATTTTAGCTATAGTTTAAATTAGGTATTATGTGGAATGTTGCTGTTACTCTTTCAGTTATCTCTTTAGCAACATCAAAATTTTAGCTAAAGTTTAAATTAGGTATTATGTGGAATGTTGCTGTTACTCTTTTAGCTATCTCTTTAGCAACATCAAAATTTTAGCTATAGTTTAAATTAGGTATTATGTGGAATGTTGCTGTTACTCTTTTAGCTATTTCTTTAGCAACATCAAAATTTTAGCTATAGTTTAAATTAGGTATTATGTGGAATGTTGCTGTTACTCTTTTAGCTATCTCTTTAGCAACATCAAAATTTTAAATATAGTTTAAATTAGGTATTATGTGGAATGTTGCTGTTACTCTTTTAGCTATCTCTTTAGCAACATCAAAATTTTAGCTATAGTTTAAATTAGGTATTATGTGGAATGTTGCTGTTACTCTTTTAGCTATTTCTTTAGCGACATCAAAATTTTAGCTATAGTTTAAATTAGGTATTATGTGGAATGTTGCTGTTACTCTTTCAGTTATCTCTTTAGCAACATCAAAATTTTAGCTAAAGTTCAAAATAAGTATGTGAAATTCTCTTTCAGCTAGATAGCTGATATAAAAAGATTTTTAGCGATATAATTTTAGATTTAAGTATTATTAAGAGAGAATAACCTATAGTTTTTTTTATGGACGATAACGGAATGATGCACCAGTCTGTGCTAACGGTTTACCCTGGAGAAGCACCAGTGGAGGATAATAAAATGAGCATCAAATCAGGTTAACCTTTCTTGATAAATGGCAATTTACCACAATGGTTTCCAGGGGGAGCCGCGTGGGGTCAAACTGACATAATACATCGCTAGTAATGTATTTTCCCAGTAGTTTGAGGTGACATTTATTCTTTTACAGGGTTATACTTACAACATTTGATTCTGTAAATTTTTAAACTTGGGGATATATTGGAATTCTGCTCTAAGATGCATTCGATCCACTGGAGTGTAAGGAGTCTGTCGGGAGATTGAACAACGATTGGCTTACGGAGATGGAAATATGAATCGATTTGCAGAAATATTTCTACCTACTTCTATTTTGTTATAACAATAATAAAATAAAAGGGGAGCAATTGGGAAAAGTTTAAGAGTAATCATGAGTGAAGAGAATATTTTGAAGATATTGTTATATATGACAGTGAATTTAATGCTATTTACATTGGTATAAGTCACGCTTTTATTTTTATATTATTATAAAAAAATTATTAAATATTAGATGTGCCCGATGTGTTATTGAAATCAAATCAAAAATCATTTATTCAAGAAGGACATTTTAGCCACTTATGAACGTTAAGTTTTTGTTTCATATTCTTTTCTCTACCGTCTAGTTTCTTACCGTGTAGTACCGACAGATTCTATTGACAAGAACTGGCAAGAAACTCAACTGAATTCTTTTTTTTATACAGTTTATTGTGTAATTATGTGTATAGGTGTCTATGTATAGCATTGTATGAAAATCCCGTGCATGAAAATATATATGCATATTCTATTGTATCTATATTATTGTAAAATTTCGTCAGTAGTTTTCGCGTGAAAGAGTAACAAACATCCATACTCACAAACTTCCGCGTTTCTAATACACATCACACTTACTCGATATTTATCATTATATAACCGTTTACCATCAGATGGACCGTATGCTTGTTTGCCACCTACGTGGTATAATATATATATTTCGCCCATTTTACATTATATCTTTTTAAATTATAGCCTATGTATTATTCTAATGTATAAGCTATATTATTGTAAAGTTTCATAAAAATCCGTTCAGTAGTTTTCGCGTGAAAGAGCAACAAACATCCATCCATCCAAACTCACAAACCACCGCGTTTCTAATACTAACTGACCCGCGCAAATACGTCAGTATCACACTTACTCGACATTTCAATATTCATAGTTTCGTCAAGGGGTACGGTAGACTTAATCGAAATCTTATATGAATAACAAAACATAAAAAAATATTGATTTCGAGCCGACAACATATACCCGCAAAATTCGGATTATGGAGTCTTTCGTTAAATTCTAATGACACTGACTAACAAACCGCAGTCGCCATGTTTTCATTTCACTAGCCAACTTTCCGTTTCATATTAGCTCTTAGATACGCCTCGCCAACCAGCACATCGGGTTCGTTCGCGCCAAAAAAGTATCCCTCACAAAGATCTGTGACTACAGAAATATCTACCCATATTTCATCCGAGCGAAGCCGTTTTTTCATCTAGTATTATATTTCGCCCATTTTACATAATAACTTTTTAAATTATAGCATATATGTCATTCTGATGTATAAGCTATATTACTGTAAAGTTTCATCAAAATCCGTTCAGTAGTTTTCGCGTGAAAAGGTAACAAACATCCATCCAAACTTACAAACTTCCGTGTTTAATATTAGTAAGTCAATACAAATAAATCAGCATTTATTTGCATTTGTATTAGTGAGTACGTGACGAAATTATTGTATTAACAATTAATCGCTTTATTTATCTGTATTAATAATATCGATGCTTCCAAATATTGATACATTTAATTATAATACTAATCAAATAGAGTCCATACAACAACGGCTCGATACAAGCCCGGCCAGTCGTTGTCTAAATACAACGGACTATGCCAGGGCTCTCAAACTTATTCGTATTATGACGTCCTTGGGACTTTGCAAATTATTTGCGACGTCCCTCAACCGGGCTGGTTTGAGGTACCAAAAATACTTCTTGCATATAGATCTATTACAGACTCTTATGATATGTGAAATCTACCGTCAGTTCGGAATGATTTCGAGACGAGAAGAACTGACAAGAAACTCTGGTCGTATCAAATAAGGCCAAATACCTCAAATCAAATCACAAATGTTTAATTTAGCATTTAGTTTAACATGCAGAAATGGAAAAAAATTTTGAAATCAAATTAGGGAGAATGACCACCAATTCAGTATAATTATAATTTTGATAAAAGCATATATAAATTAAATAACAAACGAAGGGAAGCTCGTATTCTTTTCAAATAAGGTTTTACATGTTTACAATAATACAGATTCATTTTTAAATTCGAATTTGGGACTTAACAATTTTAGTATTTTTTTATATTTTTTAGTATTTGACATTTATAATTCAAATTCAAAATATCTTTATTCATGTAGGTCTATTACAGACTGTTATGATATGTCAAATCTACGGTCAGTTCGGAATGGTTTCGAGATGAGAAGAACTGATAAGAAACTCTACTCGTAATTTTTATTAGAACGTTAGTACGAAATCAAAACATAAGCACAAAAAACAATATGTAACTGGTTGGTAAATGTGAAGGGTGTGCTTAAGAAACCGCGGCTCCAGTTTAAACATTGCTACTCTCATTTTTTTTTCTAAATCTATGTTTGACCTGTACTTGTTCTTAATTATTGCAACTGCAGAAAAACAATGTCGCATCGACACGCGACGTCCTGTGGCGTCGTGACGCACAGTTTGAGAAGTCCTGTACTATGCACTATGGTCGAAACTAAGCACAGTCGCGTCCACAAACAAAACACTGCATCCTGCTGCATCATTTCCCAACGCTCAATACGCTGTGTAAACAAGTGCGATCCCGGGATCCCGTGCGAGCGAGCATCTGCTCAGGATCCCGGGATTAGAGCGGGACGCGTGCCCCGTAATCCCACTAGGAGATGCACAAGTAGGATTATGTAAAGTTCAGTTGGAAATTAATAGTTCATCCTTACTTAGGAATGTTTTTGAATGTTTATACAATGTTTATTAAGGCTCTTGTGAGGAGAAATATTTTTTTATAGCATAGGGGACAAACGAGCATGCGGCTCACCTGATGGTAAGTGATTATCGCCGCCCATGAGCACCCGCAACACCAGGGGAATTGCAAGTACGTTGTCGGCCTTTTAAAAAGGAATAAGCTCTTTTCTTGAAGGTTTCAATATCGTATCGGTTCGGAAATACCATTGCTGGAATGGATTCCACAATGTGGTTGTGCGTGGCAAAAAGTTTCTAGAAAACCGCACTGTGGAGGACCGCCATTCATCCAGATGGTCAGGATGGTATTTTAGTTTCTGGCGGGTGGTACGGTGGTGAAACTCAGCAGCTGGTATTAATCCGAACAATTACTCAGAACACTCCCCGTGATATATGCTGTAGAAAATGCACAGAGATGCAATATCTCGCCACAAAGTCAATAGGCCGAGTCTGTCACATAGACGTTGATTACCAATGATTCTGGCTGGTCGATTCTGTAGCTGGTATTGTGGGGAGCACTACAATACCAGCTACTTCCATTTGCCCAGAGATGAGAACAGTATTCCATATGCGGCAGTGAGCACCCACAACACCAGAGGAATTGCAAATGCGTTGCCGGCCCTTTAAGTCCTAAGCTATTTTCTTGAAGGATTCAATATCATTTGGATTGCTGGAAGGTAATTGTGTACAAGTTGTATGTTTCAAAATGAATTTTCTCTTTGGTTTATTCAGATTTATCATATAAAATTATTGTATCATATTTAATTCCTAATTGACCAAACCTGGTAAGTATAAATGAAATAGTCAATATAATAAGAAAGTCATATATATCATACATATTATACGTGAGGACTTTTAAAAGAAAATCTTGAAAGGAAAAATAGAGAAGACAAAAAGCCGGGGAGACGTAAAAATAATTATGTATATGTTTTAAAAAAATGAATATGTTGTATTCATTTTTTTAATTTTTTTGTATTCAATTTTTTTTTTCAAACCTCTGACACGAGAACTTTATATAATATAAAAACTATGGAACGGATTTTTATGAAAGTTTACAGTAATAATAATAATAATAATAATAATATCTCAGGACAATTCACACAGCGCCATCTAGTCCCAAGCTAAGCAGAGCTTGTGTTATGGGTAACAACTGATAACTGATATAAATACAAGGATATATATTTTTTTTGTAAATAAATACATATTATACCGACCGATACAAACAATCATACTCATGAATACAAATGTTTGTACCGTGCGAGGAATCGAACCCACGACCATCGGATAGTAAAGCGGTGTGCTAAACCACTAGACCACCGAGGCTGTCGCATGTAGCTTGTACATGAGAATCACACATAGGCTATATTTTAAATTAAAATTTATCGCTGGCAAAACCTATATTAAACTAGCTGTAACGGCAAACGTTCTTTTGCCTTAAAATAAAAAAAAAGTTTGGTGTGGACTACCCTAAACCCCTAACATTTACGGGGATGAAAAATAGATGTTGGCCGATTCTCAGACCTACTCAATACGCTCACAAAATTTCATGAGAATCGGTCAAGCCGTTTCGGAGGAGTATGGGAACGAAAACTGTGACACGAGAATTTTATATATAAGATATTTCTGGTAAAACGTACGGGTTATCTGCTAAGGATATTCAACAAATCGATAGCTAAGTAAACGATAGATTATAATTATCTCGCGCGTGGCTTATCAGCAATCGGCCTGCGCCGAGACGCTGGTGCGGCGCCGAGACGCAGCTTCCGTCAGCTTGCGCCGCGCCGCAACATCCGTTTGTTCCTCGTACCCACTCGCAGTCACCAGCTATGTTAACTACAGGGCTGAACCAAATAGCCCTAAGTTAATATTTATTAATATTTATTGCAATATAATTAAAAAAAACTAACATTCTCAATAATAACGAAGAAAGAATTATCCGTGAAAGTACTAGGAGAAAAGATCTGCAATCCCAAATGATTCCTAAATTCACAATAGTTACACACAGTACGAAATATCAATCTGTAAAATTGTTTAATAATTTACCAATACATCTAAAAACTGTTTATAGTTTCACATTGTTTAAGTCCAGATTGAGGTCATATTTATTGAATAAGTGTTACTATTCCGTAGATGACTATTATAATGATGGACATACAGACTTATGAGGACCTACTGCACTATGCTGGCTGACATACCTAGATTTAATATTTAAGTTGCTATTAGGTTGTTGACAAAAATTTACTGTAATGTTGCAATTATGTTATCCTACACAATTTGTATTGTTTTGGATGAATAAATAAAAAATAAATAAATAATATCTTCACATAAGGCAACCTCTCCCACACTTGGCTAAGGCTCGTGTGAGTGGACTTCGTCCGCGTGAAATTTAACTTTATTTTTCTAAAATAAAAGTAGCCTAAGTTACTCATTACATCAGCTGCCTGTCAAAAAAAGTCCCGTCAAAATCGGTCCAGCCATTTCAGAGATTTGCCGGAACAAACAGACAGACAGACAGACACTCAAATATTGTAAAAAATGTTATTTTGGTGTATGTACCGTATGCATGTAGTAAAAAACGGTTATTTCTATATTACAAACAGACACTCCAATTTTATTTAGATAAACTATCTTTCTAAGTGGTTGTGTCAGCCCTGTATCCACGGATATCCGGCAAGCGTGAACGCCTGCTCAGCTAACTGAGATGCGGAACTGATGACGACTGCCGATATCACATGCGAATTGAGAACTTAACTATTAATAATAGAATAGAAAATAATTTATTTATTTATTTATAATTCTTTATTGCACCAATATTAAATACAGATACATAAAATCTTATATATAAAATTCTCGTGTCACAGTTTTCGTTCCCATACTCCTCCGAAACGGCTTCACCGATTCTCATGAAATTTTGTGAGCGTATTGAGTAGGTCTGAGAATTGGCCAACATCTATAGAAAATCATTTATTCAAATATCTATTTTTCATCCCCCTAAATGTTAGGGGTAGTCCATCCCTATTGTTTTTTTTATTTTAAGGCAAAACAACGTTTGCCGGGATAGCTAGTATATATATATAGGTATCATATTTGTATATATTTATGTTATATATTATTGTATCTCTTAAGTTTATATATATATATTGTATATATATTTTTGTTCTGTTTATATTTTGTTGCATTTTGTTTATGTTTATAATTTTGCACCGCCAACAATTATTCTCTGCACCACCTATGGTTGCCTGGTAGAAAATGCCGCATGGTGTTAAGTCCGCCAAATGTACTATACTATATATTATATTGTGTGCATTAAGGTTAAATAAATAAATATATATATAACAATATATAAAAGAAAGAAGAAAGTACAGAAGGCAGTCTTATCGCTAACGCAATCTCTTATTCTAATCATTTATTCAAATTAATTTAAGCACTTTTGAATAGTCATAGTGTTTGTGATGTTTGCTCTGGTGCAATGGACACAATTGCTATGGGCATAAAATTCCTTCTTCAATGAATTTTGCATTTTAAAGATTATAAAAAAATAATATATTGTGCGAATAGAAGCATGGCATTGATATTTTATATTATGAAAAAATAGGCTACGTGACGTCGAATCTTATTGTCGAATTGGAACGACTCAGCGGTCACCCATCCATCCGCGAGTCCCTGCCTCTTGCTCATTCGCAGGTTACCCGCGATTGACCGATTAATTAACGTTTGTTTGACTGATGCGCAGACACATAGTTGTCATTTTTTATCTACCGCTCATTCGGAAAGCTGTCTCATCACAACGAGCGAGAAACTTGCGTGTTGCTCTTTTAAATAATCATTGTAAGTTTACATTTACAATTCGATACGCGTGAATACAAACCACCAACTAGCACTAATTAATCAGATACTCTCTCTGCACTTATATTTAATCTTTCTTTACACTCATGGTTGCCTGGTATAGTGCCGCGTGGCCTCGGTGGTGTAGCGGTGTTAACGCACCGTTTTACCGAAGATCGCGAGTTCGATTCCTCGCACGATGCAAAGATTTGTATTCATGAGTATGTTGTCTGTATCGGTCTAGGTGTTTTCTATGTATATTATGAATGTATTTATAAAAAAAAATATCTATGTATTTATATTAGTTGTGTAATACCCATAAAACATTTTATGTACATTTTATTTTTGTGCATTGATGATAAATATATTCTGGTTACAAACTTTAACTCGAAATGTTCTTACTATTTTGCCTACCAAACTATATTTATTCACTTACTGTTGACAGAACACGAAATAATTCTTAGCAATAAAACATTATTAATAACTATATATACATATATTAATAAGCTACAGTGATAAAATATTAGATCAAGTTTATAAATCGTAATTTCGATAAACATTCCGTCAGCATCGGTGGTTCAGTGGTAGAATGCTCGCCTGCCACGCGGGCGGCCCGGGTTCGATTCCCGGCCGATGCAGTTTCATTTTTATTATTTGTAATTTTATTTATTGTTTTTTTACTATTATTTTATTATCTGTAATAGTAATATTATATATGTAAGGAGAAAGCATTTATTTTATTTTCTTTATATCGTAGTAGCTGTTTAAGTTTTCTGGTAAAACGACAATGTAATTTTTAAATTTACGTAAATATTATTTTAATATTACATAGTGAAAGTAAAATGTATTTTTTTTACTAAGTTTTAAATAATTTATTATATATATATATATATATATATATATTATATAATAATTTATAGTAATATAACACGGATAAGGTTATAAAAAATATATTCACTGCGCCTGATATTTTTGAATAGCAACATTAATTATAACTTCGTTTTTGCATTCATTAAACTGTAAGATAATTTAAATACACCAGTAAATAATAAACATTGTATACAATCGCAGAGTTCAAATCCTGTTATTACTGTAAAGCTTCTGCATCAGTGGCTCTCAAACTGTTGTCCGCGGAAAATTCATAGTCCTTAGGATCCAAAATATACTTTGTGACATATTAAAAATGTCAATACCTATATATTATAAATAATTTGGTATTAAAATCGAATGTAGTTATTTAAATGAAAAGATAATCACCGTATGGTATGCTTGATTTTGAAAAGACTATTGTTACTGGAGCAGGAACACAACTACTATTTTAATAAAACCAAATACTAGTAAAAATGTGTATTCTTCCCAAAAGTGAGAAGTGAGAAGTAACAAAACAATATTAGTTAGGCAAAAGTGACGTATAAAAAATTGATATATAAAGATTATAAAAGGAATGGTAAACAAGCTACCAGTAACAACTATTATGGTAAATTATTGAATTAAGATATAAAATATTGAGGTAAACTGGAGAAGCTACGTAACAACGCTTCATTTGAAAACTTCTATTAAAAACTTCCTCTGTACCAAATCGCAGTAGGAGCCTAAGAATTAAAATAAATCCTTTAAAAATTAAATATACGTTAAAAAAAACTGTGAAACAAATAAAAGGGGGAAAAAAACAAAAAAGATATTCGTATAATTTTTAAGTCAATGAACAAAGCAAATAAGCTTATAAATTGGCGGAAATAAGTGAGTCAGAGATTATTTTTACAGCTTATTTAATAATAATAATAATATACATTTATTTTGCAAAAAAGTGTTAACATTAGCATACATTATATGAATTTGGCAGTATATATACATGTAAGCACACGTACATATATATATATATATATATATATATATACACAGCCACTCCAACATAGCAAAATAATAATTAAAAACCAATACCCTACTAAGAAATATTTGCTAAAAATTTCTTTCCAAATTAAATAAAAACAGTTTGGGAACCACTGCCCTTCACGGACATAATAGATTGTGCGGCAAATCCGCAAGGCGCGACGGTAAGTGGCGTTTAATTAAAAATATGTCAGTTCGGCCGACAGAAGGGATTGTGTGTGTGAGGGGGGGTCAGGGGTGGTATAGGGGGAGGGATGGTGATAGCCATCTTGATCCAGAATTGTGGTCTTCGGTCAATTAAAGTCTCGAAACGGAGAGCCACCGGCAACGATGTAGAACGTTCATTAAAATGATAATGTCTTCAACCGACTGTTCAGGAAGGAGGTGGCCGATTTTTTTTGCCATAATAATTTCTTTTTTTACAACATAAAATAGAATAGAAAATCATTTATTCAAATAAAATTAATTTAAGCACTTTTGAATAGTCAACAATTTTTTTTTAATCTACCGCTTATTTGGAAAGCTGTCTCATCACAAGAAGAATAAGCAAGAAACTTGTGTGTTGCACTTTTAAACAATCCTTGTAAGTTCACATTTTACAAGTCGAAACGTGTGAATACAAACTACCAACCAGCTCTCATTTATTTAGGCTCAAATATAAAACAACAATAAGATTAAATCAGTTGTAGTGATAAGAGCAGATCAGTCCCTACAAGCAGCACTCGTTCACGAGTATGACGGATATATGTTCCTAATTTATAAAAGGGATTGTTAGCAATGTGGACTAACAACCCCATTGATAGGAATGTACCATGTCAGGTTGACCTCCACGCGGTTCACCCTGGAAACCATCGTAATAAATTTCTGGTGAAATTATCACGATAGGCTAACTGACCTGACCTCATGCTCATCTTATCCTCCGTGTCGATAGCGCAAACCTCTTCAATCACTCTATCTGTTAAAAAAACCGCTTCAAAATCTGTTGCGTAGTTTTAAAGATTTAAGCATACATAGTGACGGACAGACAGCGACAACGAAATATTTTATCTATGTAATGATATATATATATTCTATTCTAAAACATATGGCATATCTATATGTATTTGTACTGTCTTCTGTTACAATAAGGTTTAATCTTCGGATGTAGCAATGTAACATAATTAATCATAGCAACAGTGGACCTACCCATGTATGATTAGGGGTTGCAGTACCGGTCCAGTTCTTATTTTATTACCGATTTACCGATACTAGTTCCAATCGCTTATTTAAAGTAAAGTAACTCTCTTTTGTAAAGTAATTGTATTTAGTATTCCTATGCCATTTTTTTTTCTCTAGTCCATTCCTGCGCATCTAATTTTGTAAAAGGATATATTATTATATGTTCTTACGGACTTTTTTTTATTAGCAATTTAAACGAGAACTTGCCTCGTACATATTTATTGCGTAACTATAACCGTTTATACATCGTTCACGGAAGCACACAAGTTGAATATTTTTTGCGACATTTTCTTTTGCTGTTCCGCACTATTGGACGCTGATAATATTCGGGAATAATACACCTTTCTATCAGCGAAAGAATTTTTAAAATCGGATCTGCAGAACCGGAGATTACCGCGAACAAACAAACGTACAAACTTTATCTCTTTAATATAAGCTACTCACCCCGGCTTCGCACAGGTGTATATATATTGTACATATAAACCTTCCTATTGAATCACTCTATCTATTAAAAAAAACCACTTCAAAATCCGTTGCGTAGTTTTAAAGACCATCTGCGTTGTTTGTTTTTGCGCCTGATAATAAAACAAAAAATGTCGTGTATCACAAGTTACTTAAACGAAGAGCAACCTATGTACTAAAATACAGAAATAATTATGAATGATTAATGTAGGTAATTTTTTTTGTATTTTTTCCAATAAAAAAAAATCTGCTTATTTATTGCCATTAAGGCGGAACAAAGTTCGCCGGGTCAGCTAGTAAATAAATAAATACACCATGTAAAAAAAATTGTGTATAAAATAATAAAAAAAATCTTTATTCACCAATTGCATACATGAGGTACAGAAAAAAATAAATGGAGAAATAAAAGTAATTGAGGTGGCTTTATGTGTCGCAAAGGTGAATAGGCAGCCATCTCAGAATAAAGCTACAGATAAATCTGCAGCGCTGATATTCTGTTGACTCAACAATATATAGTTATCTTCTATATATAAATGAATTGCCCTCAACGTCAGGTTACTCTTGGTCCTTCATTTGATTTGACATCGAGTATTAGATACCGGTACTCACGAAATTTTACTAGAACCAGTTCCAAAAATAACAGGGAACTGTTATTTTTGGAACAGGTAAGTATCTGCAAGCCCTAAGCACTTAGGTGCACAACAATTGAGTTTTAGGGTATGAATTGAAACAATACGAATGTCTTGGTGCCAGGGGACCCTTGGGGGCCCTATTGTTAATGTCTGCAACACCGTTATATGGATTACTAGAAGTGCTTTATTGGTGGACCGTTTTGTTATGGGTAAATAATCCGCAACATTGTCATATAAACGCTAGAAGTGCTATTCGAAGTCAGTTTTTTTAATGAATAAATATTGAAACACATAATTTGACAGTTGCTCTAATCATCGTTACACAAATAAGAAATAATCTAAATAAAATTGGAGTGTCTGTTTGTAATATTGAAATAACCATTTTTTACTACATGCATATGAATATAAATACGGTACATACACCAAAATAACATTTTTTACAGTTTTTGTCTGTCTGCCTGTTTGTCTGTCTGCTCCGGCTGTTCTCTGAAATGGCTGGACCGATTTTGACGAGACTTTTTTTGGCAGGTAGCTGATGTAATAAGGAGTAACTTAGGCCACTTTTATTTTAGAAAAATAAAGTTAGATTCCACGCGGACGATGTCGCGGGAACAGCTAGTATTATTATAAGAGCACCATAGATCTATAATGAGATACAATTGAGTTAACAGATTAAAATTATTTTTCTGATCGATGTGTATGTATGTATTATATATATATATATACTGATTTTATAATTTATAAGTAATATTTTCACATTTGAATATTTGACAGATTCAAATATTCATTGATATATATAATAACATTTTTTTGGAAGTAATTTTTTTAGGTTACGTATAAATATTTTTTCTTTTAAATAGTTTTCAAATCTTCCGGTAGTTTGTTCTATATTTAAAAAAAATACAAATGCTTAGTGTAAATGTCGTTACGGCTGTTATACCAGATGGGGTAGTCAGAGGCATTGTCAGCGACCGATATGCAATATCAGTAGCTGACAATCCCCAATGCAACTCTTGACTTGCCCATATTTCCCTCGGTATATTTTGAATCCAACATGATACAAGGCGAGCTTACCGCCGTCTCTCGGATTTTTTTTTGTTTGATTGATGTTTCCTTCAATCCTTCAAAGATATAAATTGACTGTGGTTTTTTGTTTCGGTTAGATTTGAACTTCTTGCTGATTAGAGAAACGTTGTTTATAGACAATAAACAAACATACATAACAAACATACAGATAGATTTTTTTTATTTTATTATTATTTCGACGTCTCGAATTTGTCGCACTTGCTAGTGCAACTTCAAGTTCAAATTCAAAATATCTTTATTCATGTAGGTCTATTACAGACTCTTATGATATGTCAAATCTACCGTCAGTTCGGAATGATATCGAGATGAGAAGAACTGACAAGAAACTCAGCTCTCATTCTTTTCAAATAATAGTGGAACATGTTTATAATAATACATAGTAATTAAAATTCAAATTTGGGAGAATAGAGTGACCACCAGCATATGCTATCGCAAAGAACAAAAAATTTAATCAGTGTTCACAACCTGAACAGACCAGTCCCCACAAGCAGCACCCGTTCACGAGTATGACGGACGAGCCAGCCGTCATTGCACTCAACCATATTTGAGGGAGCACATCGACCCGGCCCACCACGCCGCCACAAGTTTGAACTTTATAGCGAGCATGACTGTTTCAGGTTACTCCACTACGTCAATTATATCATTACAGCATAGGCTGTACCGATCACAGTTTACACCCATTACAATATAAAATTCACATGGTTACAGTAGGATATTATTATTTTTTTTTTTTATTGGGTTGTTTGGGCTATTGTCAGATGTGTAGCACCTGTAGCACTGCGACCTACATAGATCTATTGTGCTCGCCCTTTTCAGAGTTCGCTACCTAGACCCGTCAGGGACAAGAATTGAAGGATATTCTTAGGAGCGATCGTTTTTATCTCCTCGGGAAAGAGTGTAAACTTTCCAAAGGAGATATTTCGTTTATGCATGAGTGGGCTACAACCACAAAGGATGTGAAGCGGCGTTTCCTCTTCAGTTTGGCAGAATCTGCAGATACTTGTCGTGCATAGGCCTAGCTTAGCCATATGCTTGTTCAATTTGCAGTGTCCTGTGAGGGCCCTAGTCATCATGCATATGTTGTTTTTACTCAATTGCAGTAATCTATTGGAGTATTTGGTCGAGAAGCCCGATATTAGGTCTTTTGAATGTATTAATCCTGGCATTTCTTGCCAGTGATTCAGTGCTTCTCGTTTGGTTATTAATTTGAGATGTCCCAGTTTTAGGCAACGAGGCACACCACAGAAGGGTTCGGGGCCCAGTTGGACGGTTTTTGCCCCTAACTTTGCCAGATGGTCGGCATTCTCATTGCCTACAGTAGGACAACTAGTAGAAACGTCGAGAGATGTAAATTACATAAACATTTATTTACCATAAATATATTCGTGTTAAAACGCGTTTAACTAAAGTTATATTTTTAGGTTATGTATAAATATTTTATATTTTTTTTATAGTTTTCAAATCTACCATTAGTTTGTTATATATTTTATCGATAAACGTCATTATCGCCACCTGCTAATTACTGTAATATCTATACCATTACAACTCGTAATCATCACGGAATGGGGTATAAAAATTTTATATTCACCATAAAACCGAGGCGAGGGGCTCGTCTGTCTGTCGGCGAGATTGCACGTACTAAACTACAAGGGGACAAATTGACTTAAAATGCATTTACGACTCACGAGGGTTATAATTGTGACCAAACATTTTTATAGAGAGGAATATTACTTCCTGGTCGTAAATCGATTTGTTCAGTGTTTAGTTAAGGGTAGAAAACTACTTTACACGTGGGGATGACACGCCCCTATGTTGTATATGAGGAAATCTAAATATATATATGTAACTCAAAGGTGACTGACATACTGATCTATCAACGCATAGCCTAAATCACAGGACGGATCGGGCTGAAATTTGGCATGCCGGTAAATGTTATGACGTAGGCATCTGCTAAGAAAGGATTTTGATTAATTCTACCCCCAAGGGTATAAAATAGGGGATGAAAGTTTGTATGAAACTTTGTCAATTTTTGCATGCATAAAGCACTACTATGACGTAAGTATCCCCTAAGAAAGGATTTTGATAAATTCCACCCCTAAGTCCCCTTAGGGGTGGAATTTATCAAAATTAATAAATTTCCGCGAGCGAAGCTGCGGGCAAAAGCTGGTTAATTTATATGTTTTTTAACGATATGAAGCGAACAAATAAAAATAAGGTTTATTATGTTGTAATAAAGATTATTTTATTGCAAGGGGAATTGGAAGTGCGTTGTTGGACTTTTAAGAAGTAATAAGCTTATTTTTTAAAGGTTTCAATATCGTAGCTTCGGAAATACCACTGGAAAGTGATTTCAGTCGCGGCAAAAAGGCACGAGAACTGAAATAAAATTTTAATTTTCATTAACAGATAAACAAAAATATATCTATTTTCAAATAGATCTATTTTCTTGTTCTCTGAATGAGTTCACGAAGATCGCGTTATTTATTATAAGGTACAATTAATTTAAAAAATAATGTTTGCTGCACTATTGTATTAGGCTAAGACCTGTAAAAATAGATGTAAGTGTGGAAAATAAATAAATAAATAAATATTTAAAAATAATAACAAAAATATATTTACGAATAAAATATATTTATTCGTAAATAAAGAAAGATAAGATAAAGAAAGGAAGGCAGAACAAGATAAAATTATATAAAATACACGTTAATTATAACAGATAAACAAAAATATATTTACGAACAAGATAAAATTATATAATAACAATTACATGAATACATAAATACGAATGCAGACAAGATGACAGAACACACTGTCTTTTTAAATATTCAAACTTACTTCGTCTGCCATACTAGCCAGCGATTCTAGTCATCGACTGCGAACCTCGTTCTAATAATAATACACATCATCCTCCTCGTTCTAATAATAGAATAAAATAGAAAATCATTTATTCAAATAAACTTACATTGAAGCACTTTTGAATAGTCATTACATTTTTTAATCTACCGCTCGTTCGGAAAGCTGTCTCATCACAAGAAGAACGAGCAAGAAACTTGCGTGTTGCTCTTTTAAATAATTTTATTATTACTTTACATTTTTAAGTTTAAGTGTGTGAATACAAACCACCAATTAGCACTAATTCAATTAAATACTCAAATAGAAAAAATATTGAATATATAACCAACTGGTTAAACAATTAACAAGAGGAAATCAGTCATAGTGATTAGAGCAGACCAGTCCCTACAAGCAGCACCCGTTCACGAGTATGACGGATGAGCCAGCCATCACTGCGCTCGACCATATTTTAGGGAGCCCAATAAACCGGCCCACCACGCCGCCACAAGTCTGGACATTTTAGTGAGCATGACTACTCAAAACACTAGACTACGTCAAAGCTACTTACAATTGCATATAATAATAATAATCGTCATAATAATAATATACACACACGCACTCACACGCATGCACAGATGTGCACACACAAACACACTGCACTTACTTGGTTCCGGCCCGTAAGTGTGGAGAAAACCAGCAAAAGCTGAGAAAATGCGACAATAGTCTAAATAATAATAATAATAATACCTTGGTCAGTATGACCCGTAACTCTAAACTACAACACCGAAGAAATTTGAGAATACAAATTGTAAGAAAAAAAAAACTTATTTATTGCCAGAACAAAAAATACATATATATGTACATAAAATTGAGTTAGTACACTGTTTGTTAAACAAGAACTATAAAAAATAGAGTTTAATAAAACTACGTACAAAATAGCAACAGTAGTACCTCACACTGCGTATTCTGGCCAAAAGCTGCTGACTCAGCTGATGCTGTGAGGGTAACGTTCACACGTACGCTGCACGGCGCTGATTTTCAGTCAGTCCCTCTCATTTAATGAAATATAAAATGCGAGCTGCTTATACAGTCCAGGAATTAATCATTTTTACAAACACAACATAGAAAAATCAAATAAATATATATATATGTAGATGAAATATCGCATTGCAAAATAAATAAATAGGATGTGTAACTAGGTGAGAAGAACATACGTAAGATATATATGTATAAAATTCTCGTGTCACAGTTTTCGTTCCCATACTCCTCCGAAACGGCTTGACCGATTCTCATGAAATTTTGTGAGCGTATTGAGTAGGTCAGAGAATCGCCCAACATCTATTTTTCATCCCCCTAAATGTTAGGGGTAGTCCACTCCAAATTTTTTATTTTTTAGGCAAAATTTTTAGTTTCTATTTTTTTATGATAAAACATACAAAAATACATACAATCCAAAATTTCACCCTTCTGTCATGAACCCCTATTTTTTATAGCGTTATTAATTTATATGGCAAAACAACGTTTGCCGGGACAGCTAGTATATATATAATATTATCTGTAGCAATTTTCCCTTTCCACTAAATATCGTCAGCTTGTTTTTTATTCCCAGCAGGATAACCAAACAGCTTCTTTGAAGCAAAATCTAGTTAATAGCATTAGTGAGTATGCTAATTACAAAGCTGCTCTCTGTACATATATACTATGTACATAATACGCGGTTTAAAGCGAACGGAGGCTTGCGTGCCGCTCATTCGCCGCCCACCGTTTGCGGGGACTGCCCGCCCTGGGATACGTTTCAGGATAACATTGCGAACTAAACGATCGAGCGCGCGAATTATACTACTACTTACTAAGTTATTTACTTATAAATTTACCGTTTAATGTAGTGAAACCATAATTATATTAAAGCAACTACGGATCATAGTTGAAGCAGTAAATTTAAGATCTAATAATAATAAAAAATAGTAGGTAACAGTTAAAAATAACTATCAAGTTAAACAATCGTTAAGCAGTAGTTCGGAGTTAACGTTGTTTACGCGGCGTGTATGTCGATGGACTTATGGCTCGGGTGTTGACCTGAAATGGACTTTATTGTCAGGCCTATGGAGTGTTTATTGGCGCGTGTGCGAACGGCTGAGAAGGTGTCGGTACATGTAAATATTTACTATAGTTAGAGCGAGGAACGCGAGCGTCGAATCGAGTCGCGGTAACTGAGGTAAGTCGTCTATAAGCATAATTTTTAACTGTACCAACGCTAGAATCAGATTGTGACTTTGAACCTAATCTTCTGGGACCTCTATCTCAGCTCATTGCAAACTTGAAAATCTACTTTCAATTTATTACTGGGCTACATCAGATTATTTAATTATTTAAATGTAAAGTTATAACGATTATTTAAAAGAGCAACTCGCAAGTTTCTTGCTCGTTCTTCTTGTGATGATACTGCTTTCCGAATGAGTAGAAGATTAAAAGAAGGATAGCTATGACTGTTCAAGATGCATAAATTAAGTTTATTTGAATAAAGAATTCTATCTATTAAAAGCTTGAGTAAAGCCTATTGTTCACTAAACGATTACTTAAATGCCAAACGTACAGGGCAATAGTCGTTTTTGCTTGGGATTTTCATTTAATGTTAGATACAGAATCCTATATAAGTACATAATGTAAATAAACTATCTTTAAACAAAAGAAATTCAGTCGAGTTTCTTGCCAATTCTTCTCAATTGATTCTGTATACTGGACGGTACAGAAAATAATACAAAAACTTAACGTTCATAAGCGGCTAAAATGTCCTACATAAATGATTTCTGATTTTATTTGATTGGTGATAAAATTAAATACACTGAAATTGTAGAGTATGACATATGTATAGGTATTACATAGTATAAAACAAAGTCGCTGTCGCTGTCCGACCCTATGTATGCTTAAATCTTTAAAACTACGCAACGGATTTTGAAGCGTATTTTTTTAATAGATAGAGTGATTCTGGAGGAAGGTTTATATTTATAATACATGTACACCCGCGCGTAGCTGGGGCGAGTAGCTAGTATATACATAAAAACGTCATAAAAATATCTAAATAAAATAAAAACCTCTTTTATTCTATTGTTTACAGCACAACATAAAAACGTCACATATTGTTTAATTTAACAATATGTATCTCAGTTTGACATTATTATCAGTGATACTCGTTTGGATCCTATTCTGTAATAAAATATAAATAATCTTTATTCAAATAAACACAATCACTATGACTAATTTGCTCTTATTAATTGTTTAACCGGTTGGTTATATATTCAATATTTTTTCTATTTAAGTGTGTAATTGAATTGGTGCTAATTGGTGGTTTGTATTCACACACTTAAACTTAAAAATGTAAAGTAAGAATAAAATTATTTAGAAGAGCAACACGCAAGTTTCTCGCTCGTTCACCTTATGATGAGACAGCTTTCCGAATGAGCAGTAGATTAAAAAAAAATGGGATGATTATTCAAAAGTGCTTCAATGTAAGTTTATTTGAATAAATGATTTTCTATTCTATTGAATACAAGCACTTTTGAATAAGCATATTTTTTACTCACTAATTGGGAACGCAGACTTATCACAAGAAGAATGAGCAATAAACTTGCGTGTTGCTCTTTTGAAAAAATATTATTTTAAATAAATAATTACACAATAACAAGTAAGAGGCATGCGATAATCAATATAGAAAATCGCTACGCACTAATTCTTCTGTAAACATATTAATATAAAGAAAATACATATTTAATTGTAAACAGCAGGTAAAACACCTCTGTGATCAAATTGAGACTTTGACCAAAGTCTACTGGGACTTCCATCTCACTTAGTAGCGATCTTAG
Source organism: Achroia grisella (assembly GCF_030625045.1). NCBI lineage: Eukaryota > Metazoa > Arthropoda > Insecta > Lepidoptera > Pyralidae > Achroia > Achroia grisella. The sequence continues at coordinate 3,608,309 of NW_026712882.1, read as the reverse complement.
AAGTTTGCTTTTGAGCTTTATTACTGTAGTACTGTAGATGTATTTTTTAAAGTTTGACCGGTGGGATAGTGCACTGAAGTTGCAGGGCAAGAAGGCATAAAAATTTCATATAAGAACGTCGTTATTTATTTATTTTATTTATAAACTCTTTATTGCACCAATAGAATTAATACATAAGAATTATACAGAAAAGAGATATGGAAGTACAAAAGGCGGTCTTATCGCTAGAAGCAATCTCTTCCAGACAACCTTTAGGTAGAGAAAATACAACAAAAGTGGTAGGTGGCGCATGAATAGAATGGAAGAATATATATATAAAGGTAATAATAGGGATAGGATAATAATACCAATAAATATTAGAAAATATATATCCTCGGTAGTGTTCGTTTTTTTTTTAACACAGGGGACAAACGAGCATGCGGCTCACCTGATGGTAAGCAACACCAGGGGAGTTGCAAGTACGTTCATATACACTGGCTGTTAATTTACTTTCCATTAGTTAATTTTTTTACCTACTCTCTAACTGAAATTTATACAAATAATAAAAACTGAAGTGATATTTTAAATTAACAGCTTACCAATAAACACTAACTGAAAATTTACGGTACTTGCTCGTAGATAAAAAAATAATTATAAACAATTTTGCCTGTCTGTATGTTCTTACTACTTAATGGCTGGACCGATTTTGATAGTACTTTCACTGACAGATATCTAATATTATATTGAGTAATTTAATTTACTATTATTTTACGTTACGTACCAATATTATATTTTTGCCTACTCTGTAACTGAAATCTTTACAATTAATTAATACTGATGTGTAAGAAATTTCAAACACTTTTCATACATGCTTATAGAAGTATACGGTACTTACATTAAAAATTAATTATAAACAATTTTGTCTGTCTGTTTATTCTTGCTAATCTTTCTAACGGCTGGACCGATTTTAATAGGACTTTCACTCACAGTTAGCTAATGTTATAAAGAGTAATTTAAGCTAATATTATAGTATTTAAATATAAAAATTAGGTAAAAATATAAAAGCTAGTAAATTAACAATTGAGCAATGATACAGAAACGAAGTTATACATAGGCCTCGGTGGTCTAGCGGTTTAGCACACCTTACTTCCGATGGTCGCGGGTTCGATTCCTCGCGGCAATATTGTATCCATGTGTATGATTGTTTGTATCGGTCTGGATATTTTCTATATATAATATGTATGTATTTAGGAAAGAAAATCTATATATTTATCAGTTATCTAGTACTCATAACATAAGCTCTATCTAATTTAACTTGGGACTAAATAGCGCTGTGAGAATTGTCCTGAGATTACAATCACGTGATTTGTCTGAATCATGAAACAGTGGCTGAAAACCCAAAATTGCTACCGTAATCAGTATGCAGGGGTGATAAGCACAGTAACGAGCAGGGCGGCTCGCAGCGGTCACGTGTGGCCGCTCGGTTCCTGAATACCATTACCTCATGAGTTCATGTCGCATATTAAGTATTTTACTGCATTCACACCCTACTACGAGCATTTCCTACCCGCTATATATTCCTCACAAGAAGAACGAGCAAGAAACTTGTGTATTGCCCTTTTGAAATACTTTAAATCTATACATAATAATAATAATAATAATAATCTTAGGACAATTCACACAGCGCCATTTAAGCCCAAGTTAAGTTAGCTAAAGCTTGTGTTATGGGTACTAGATAACTGATACATAGATATTTTTTTTTGTAAATACATACATATTATTTATAGAAAACACCCAGACCGATACAAATAATCATACTCATGAATACAAATGTTTGTGCCGTGCGAGGAATCGAACCCGCGACCATCGGTCGTAAAGCGGTGTGCTAGACCGCTGGACCACCGAGGTCGTCTATACATATAAATAAAATTGGAATTTCTGTTTGTAATATTGAAATAATCGGTTATTTACTACATGCATATGAATATAAATACGGGACATACACCAAAATAACATTTTTTAAAATTTTTGTCTGTTTGTGGGTTGGTCTGTTTGTTCCGGCTAATCTCTGAAATGGCTGGACGGATTTTGACGGAACTTTTTTTGGCAGGTTGCTGATGTAATAAGTAGTAACTTAGTATTTGAATACAGATAATTTCTATTTCTAATTTTTGTCTGCTTATAGGGACTAGTCTGCTCTTATCACTACGCCTGATTTAATCTTATTGTACATTTATATTTGACCCTAATAATTTTGTGCTTGGTTGTTTGTAGTTTGTATTCACACGTTTCGACTTGTAAATGTAAACTTACAATGATTATTTAAAAGAGCAACACACAAGTTTCTTGCTCGTTCTTCTTATGATGAGACAGATTTCCGAACGTGCGGTAGAAAAAAATGTATGACTATTCAAAAGTGCTTAATGCTTAAATTAAGTTTATTTGATTAAAGGATTTTCTATAACTATATTATATATTATTATAACCCCGGATTCTTCAAGTATGGGGAATAGATATCTTCAGGGTAAGCGCGCTAAATCCTAGGTCTTGCCATCATTTACTATCAGATGAGGTAAAACCACGCGCAATCCCATTATTAATAAAAAAAAACCTGGATAGTAATGGAACGACATCGTACGAGGGCGGCGTTACTCGTGCTCGCCGCCCGCCCACGCTCTAGTGTGCTCGAGACGAGTGCTTGTAAAACTCGTCAAAGCTACCGTTTTACCACAACTATGCTACGGATACCTCTCGTTGGCTACCTGGTATTCCAGCGTCCTGAAATGCTGACCTTGTGTTAATTTCTTGGTCAAATATCAAACACCATTAGTGCCTTAATTGAGTAACATAGATCTTGTTCTTCTAGTTCCCATTAATTTTAAATTTCAGAAGATTTAAATCCATATTAATGTGTATATAAAATTATATAGAATAGAATAGAATAGAAAATCATTTATTCAAATAAACTTACATTGAAGCACTTTTGAATAGTCATTACATTTTTTTTAATCTACCGCTCGTTCGGAAAGCTGTCTCATCACAAGAAGAACGAGCGAGATACTTGCGTGTTGCTCTTTTAAATAATTTTATTGTTACTTTACATTTTTAAGTTTAAGTGTGTGAATACAAACCACCAATTAGCACTAATTCAATTAAATACTCAAATAGAAAAAATATTGAATATATAACCAACTGGTTAAACAATTAATAAGAGGAAATCAGTCATAGTGATTAGAGCAGACCAGTCCCTACAAGCAGCACCCGTTCACGAGTATGACGGATGAGCCAGCCATCAGTGCGCTCGACCATATTTTAGGGAGCCCAATGACCCGGCCCACCACGCCGCCACAAGTCTGGACATTTTAGTGAGCATGACTACTCAAAACACCAGACCACGTTAAAGCTACTCACAATTGCCATCTGATAGTTATAGTATTCACATTTTATATAAGAATGCATGCGGCAATCAATACAAAAACCGCTACGCTTTCATATTTCTAAAATCAATCAATTAAATCAAGAAAGCAATGAGAAAATAAAATTATAACGTTGTATGCTAATAAACTAATTATTACTATAATTAATGAATATATAAATAAAATTGGAGTGTCTGTTTATAATATTGAAATAACCGTTTTTACTACATGCATATGAATATAAATACGGTACATACACCAAAATAATATTTTTTACAATTTTTGTCTGTCTGTCTGTTTGTTCCGGCTAATCTCTGAAATGGCTGGACCGATTTTGATGGGACTTTTTTTGGCAGGTAACTGATGTAATAAGGAGTAACTTAGGCTACTTTTATTTTAGAAAATTAAAGTTAAACTGCACGCGGAAGAAGTCGCGGGAACAGTTAGTTAATTAAGAAAATAGAAGTCGATACTTCTATTTTATTAATTAACTTACAGTCTTTTCACGAAACTAACTACATATGTTAGATTATAATAGTTTCGATAATAAATATACAGACTTGTGTAGTAGATATAATTATAACTAGCTTTTGCCCGCGGCTTCGCTCGTGTTAATTTATCCCCTTAGGGGTTTAATTTATCAAAATACTTTCTTAGGGGATGCCTACGTCTTAGTAGCTTTATGCATGCGAAGTCTCAGCCCGATCGGTTTAAAATTGACAAAGTTTCATACAAACTTTCATCCCCTATTTTATCCCTTTGGGAGTAGAATTAATCAAAATCCAAAGCGGATGCCTACGTCATAACATCTACCTGCATGCCAAATTTCAGCCCGATCCGTCCAGTGGTTTGAGCTGTGCGTTGATAGATCACTATGTCAGTCACCAAAGTTGACTGACGTAGTGCTCTTTCAAAGTTATATATACTTAGATAATGTAATATTAACATGAGCCTATGTGTTGATTAGTAATGAATTGTTTAATTACAAATAGAAGCAATGCTATTGATATTGAGAGAGTTAGTTTTATAATTTTTATTAAAATAGTGAGGGTACAAAACTGATCTGTAAACGATATTTAGAGGTAATTATTCATTCTTGTCTTGGCTACAGTTCTGTTAAGACGTACCAATGAAGTATTATGAATATAAAGTACGTTTTCATTTCTGGTAATAGCTAGAAAAACTCATTTAGCTATTACATAGACTTCGCTTAAAAATAAATACAGAAAATGGAATAGAAAAAGTACCCGTTTCCACTTTTTTTCAACTGAAATAACGGAACTGAGCTTTGTTAATTAATACGATTAAATATTTTTTTACTACGATATGACTTGATTCTCTAGTGATGTAAACATCAAGAAATAATTCCTATGAAAGATCTATCTCAGCTCTAGTATGAAATTTTAATATTTTCAAGGAATTGAGTATATTGATAGGAACAGTTAAGTAAAGTAAAATATGTTTATTATTTATACATGTAAATAAAACTGAAGTACGGCTGTACTAATGGTTTCGCTGGCGGGGCACCGCCCCCGTCCAATTCAAACGGGGATCGAAATTACGACGGCCTGAGCCGAGGTTCGAACCCCTACGGGTGCCCTCAGACTAAAGTCGTATCCGTCAGGCAGGAGTTGTCCTTCAGCCGCTCTATAAGTCCTTCCGCGGGTTTGGAGTGTAATCTGAACTCGCCCCCTATCGTCCGGTGAAGCTGTAAAGGCCAGCTGCGGCCAACAGCATTAGAGTAGTCCGAAAAAAAAATGTTGTATCTGTACCTGTATTTGAAAACGACCAATAAACCTTATATACACGTGTGTAGTGTTTTGGTTTATGACCTTGTGGTTTTAACAATAGCACATATACAATATATCATTAGCGAATTAAAAAAAATTAATCAGACATAAACAAAAACCTGATTACTATCTATTTAAATCTTAACAGCTATAAACGTATTTATTGTGGTTTTCTTACTTGTAATTTCTTTTAGGCTATAGGGGTCTATTATATTTAACATAGAAAGTGGGATTTGACAGAGACCTTGAAACTAGCAAGTGACTGAACTGTTCCATAACCTGACAGCCTGGACAGAAAGTGATTTAGAATAGAAGGAAGTGGAATGATAGCGATATCTGAGAAGGAGGTTGATAACTACACGACGGATAGCTACTGTTCTCACTGAGAAATGTTCATCTTATCTTCACTGGTGCCCAGTAAGAGGAAACCGCTAGCGCAGGCGGGTGCACCATTCCATTGTCATCCATAAAAAAAAAATTCACCAATCAATTGCGAAAGATTTGCAAAACTTACGTCCAAATTGGGATTCCGTGGGTGGACCAATCACGCGGTATTGTGTTGGCAGAGCCTCGCGCAATTAAATTACACACTGGGTTCCGTACGCGAGCAGAATGCGTAAATGTAGTGGCGGTTGATTTGATGGTATTTATTGGCTATTTACGCGAACTGATGGGTATTTCTTGTTATTGTTATGGGGTAGTAACAAAGCTATCCTAGTAACAGTATAATGAATATCTTAACCGATAATTAATAGAAGAAATAACGTATCTAAAGGTGATACATATTAAGAAAGAAAATATATATTCACTAGTTTTTGCCCGCGGCTTCGCTCGCGTTAATTTATCCCCTTAGGGGTGGAATTTATCAAAATCATTTCTTAGGGAATGCCTACGTCATAGTATGTATATAAAGTCTCAGCCCGATCGGTTTAAAATTGACAAAGTTTCATTCAAACTTTCATCCCCTGTTTTATCCCCTTGGGGGTAGAATTAATCAAAATCCTTTCTTAGCGGATGCCTACGTCATAACATCTACCTGCATGCCAAATTTCAGCCCGATCCGTCCAGTGGTTTGGGCTGTGCGTTGATAAATCACTATGTTAGTCACCTTTGAGTTATATATATGTAGATATAGATAGCGATTATTACCGATGATCGCAGCTTCGATTCCTTGAACTGTACAAATATTTGTATTCAGTAGTACGTTTGTTTGTGTTGGTCTGGATGTTTTCTGTCTATAGGTCTCTGTCTATGTATGTATTTAAAAAAAAAATATGAAGATATAACTATATTGTCGACCTCGGTGGTCTAGTGGTTGCTGCTTTACGTCCGATGGTCGCGGGTTCGAATCCTCGCACGGCACTACCGTTTGTATTCATGAGTATGATTGTTTGTGTCGGTCTGGGTGTTTTCTGTGTATAATAAGTATGTATTTATTTTTTTTATTTTTAACACAAGTCTAGATGGCGCTGTCAATTGTCTTACGATATTATTATTATTTTTATAAAAATAAACAACTTCGGCCTGACTAGATAACTAATGCCCTCTGTGGTCTAGTACACCGCTTTACTGCCGATGATCGCGGCTTCGATTCCTTGCAACATTTGCATCCATGAGTTTTAGTTATTTTTGTCGGTCGGTTTTTTTTGCGTATATGTATATATATGTTTGTTTTAAATAATATATCTGTATTTTTAACAGTTGATTTATTAATAAGCACTTTTGAATAGTCATAGTCTCCAAAGTTAAACAGAACTTATGTTATGGACAACTGATATAAATACATAGATTTTTTTTTCATAAATACATACATATTATACATAGAAAACACCCAGACCGATACAATCATATGAATACAAATATTTGTACCGAGCGAGGAATAGAACCAGCGAGCATCAGAAGTAAAACGGAGTGTTAAACCGCTAGACCACTGAGTCCGTCAAACTAGATATACTTTATTTGTAACACACAAGCAAAGACATAATATATTAAGGGACACATGTATCGTTACAATAAGGCGGTCTTATTGCTGAAAGCAATCAAACTATTGTATGTATGTTTGTGTTATTAAATCCATTTATTATCAAACATGACACATTTAATCATGTAATTTATAATACATTGACATAAACCCAAACATCTGTTGCAAACCTGTTTTATATGGAACTAATTTCTAATGCTGTTAATATAAAGTTTATATTCCATTGATGTATGAGAAATAAAACTGGTAAATTTCGAGTCAGACTCGCTTAGATAGGGTTCTGAACAATGTTAGGTATGTTGGTACACCTGTGTGGCTGCGCCCACCATCAAGCTGTCTTATAATAAAGCAGTGCGATACGAACCCGTGTACGTTTCACTTGTCTTCACTACGCATATCTAACATTGGCGACGAGGTACCCACATATTGGCGGAATAAAAAGCAAAATGGCGACAACGCAGTTTGGTATTTTAAGTTGTTTCGACCACAATGTACAGACGTGGAAGACATATAAAAGTCGTTTACTACAATATTTTATTGCGAACGACATCAATGGACATACAGATGCCACGGGTAAGAAGAGGAAGGCCATTCTTCTTAGCGCACTCACCGAAGGCACGTACAAGCTGGCATCAGACCTAGCACTACCAAAAGACATTGGAGAGGTACCGTATGAAGAGATTCTGACGTTTCTGGATGACCATTTCACGCCAAAACGTATTGGATTTGGAGAACGCCACAACTTCTACACAGCTACGCAGCTACCCGGCGAATCCCATACACAGTGGGCAGCGAGATTGCGAGGACTGACAGCTCACTGCGGTTTTCTCAACGTGGAAGAGATGTTACGCGATAAATTTATCATGGGTATGCGTCCAGGATTCGAAAAGGAAAAGATATACACACAATATCTGTCGGCCCTCACATTAGCAAAGGCCGTGGAACTAGCAGAGAACCTGCAGTGTGCCCGAGTGGCAGCCGCAGTCAGTGCGAGTAGTCTGGCAGCGTCCAGGGACGTCCTACCGGCTGACAGTCATATAAATCAGATTACAAAAACCAGAAATAACTCAAATACGGGTAAAGTGAAGTGCAGTGTCTGTGGTTACACAAATCATAAATCGTCCGAATGCAAATTTGCTAATTATCAGTGTAAAAAGTGTCACAAAAAAGGCCACTTGCGTAAAATGTGTTCAAAAGTGAATTACGTAGACGTGGATGGCGGTGACAAGAGTGATGATGATGGTAAGTTGTATCATATCCGATCATTAAGGGGAGAACCCATGGTGGTGATAATATTTATTAATAGCTTGCCATTCAAATTTGAAATTGATAGCGGTTCGGCAGTGACGGTGATTTCAGAATTTTATTATAATTTACATTTTAAAAATGTGCCGTTATCAAACGCTCGTAAACAATTGTCGACATATAACGGTAAAAAAATTGTATGTTTAGGAATATTACGGTTACCAGTAAATTATAAAACTCAAACACACGAACTGGACGTGCACGTGGTACGGGATGGTGGTCCACCGCTGTTAGGCAGAGATTTTATATCCCTATTTAAATTAGAGTTGAGCCCAGTAAATTTTTGTAACAAAATAGATTTATCCGTTAATCAGTTGCAACAACAATACCCCAAGCTATTTTCGGACAGCTTAGGTACATTTAATAAATACAAAATTAAGTTATTGCTGAAAGAGGGTTCTAACCCTATATTTTTTAAGTCTCGTCCCATAGCTTTTGCATTACGAGACAAAATAGGGGAGGAAATTGATAGGTTAGTCAATTTAGGTATTCTAGTACCTGTAGAATACAGCGAGTATGCTTCACCGATAGTACCCGTCTTAAAGCGAAATGGTTCAGTTAGATTATGTGTGGACTACTCGGTAAGTCTTAATAAACAGTTATTAGTGGAACAGTACCCTCTTCCTACCATCAGTGAATTATTTTCAAAGCTGCACGGTGGAGTACAGTTCACAAAATTAGATTTATCTATGGCCTACAATCAGTTTTTGTTAGATGATGATTCACAAAGCTTAACGTGTATCAATACACACCGCGGCCTATATAAATATACTCGCCTGGTATTCGGTTTAGCAAGCGCGCCGGCTATTTTCCAACGTGCAATCGAAGGGGTGCTGGCAGGCATGGACGGAGTCATCTCTATGCTCGATGACATTCTCATAACGGGAAAGGACAGGGCAGAGCATTTAAATAATTTAAATACGGTCCTAGAACGTCTGCAAAATGTAGGATTAACGTTACAGAAAGAAAAGTGTCAATTTTTTATGGACGAAATCCAATACCTTGGCTACATAATTACCAAGGATGGCCTTAAAAAGTCACCAGATAAAATTAAAGCTATGGTGGAGGCTCCAGTTCCCACTAATGTTAACCAACTACAGTCATTTTTGGGGCTTATTAACTACTATAGGAATTTTGTACCTAATGCATCGAGTATACTTAACCCCTTATATGCACTATTAAAAAAGGGTTGTAAATGGGACTGGACCATACAACATGACATCGCTTTTAAATCAATAAAAAAGGCACTGACGTCAGAACAAACTCTAGCGCACTTCGATCCACACGCAAAATTGATATTAACGGTAGATGCGTCACCCAGTGGCTTAGGAGCAATTCTGTCACAAATTGCAGCGGACGGGATCGAAAGACCTATTTCATTTGCGTCGCGCACTCTAAACGCCGCCGAGAAACGATACGCACAAATCCAAAAGGAGGCAACGGCCATTATCTTCGGTGTGCGGCGTTACCATCAATATTTATATGGTAGATCTGTACCGTTTATAATAAGAACGGATCATAAGCCCTTAATTTCGATATTTGGACCATACAAAGGCATACCGGAAGTAACAGCGAACAGGTTGCAACGGTATGCGTTGTTTCTTAGTGGTTATTGTTATATTATAGAATATATACGTAGCGCTGATAACAGCGCAGACTACCTGTCTCGGGCGACCGTACCTGGCCCCGTCCCCCACCCGCCGGTGCTCCCGCCTCTGTCGTCCGCGCCTAGTAATATTAAGTGCGCGTGCACCGAACAGTGTATCTCTAACGAATGCGACGAGTTAACATGCGATAAGGCGACGTATATTTGTTTTACTACGGACGGCAGTATACCAATAACTCTGTCTAAGTTGCGAGAAGAGACTATGAAAGATGCAATTTTGAATCGAGTATTAAAATATATACAAAATGGATGGCCAGCTAAAATTAATGATATACGTCTCAAACCGTTTCACCTTTGTAGATTACAATTATCGTTAGAAAATGGGTGTATTATGAGAGGTCATAAGGTCGTCATTCCGGAGAGTTTATACACGATTATTTTAAATGAATTGCATTCTTCTCATTTAGGTATAGTCAAAACTAAGGCCGAGGCGCGGTCACGATTTTGGTTTCCAGGAATCGATCAAGCATTGGAAAGAATGATAGGATCATGCGATATATGCATTCAGTTACGGCCGTCCCCCCGCGCGCACCCCCTCCTGCTGGGAATATCCATTTTCGCCTTTTGATAGGATACACATCGACTATTTAGGTCCAATAAAAGGTTGTACGTATTTAGTAGTAGTAGACGCCCACACGAAATGGGTTGAAGTGTACAATATGAACACTAATACGACGTCCAGCGCAGTGATCGAAAAATTATGCGATTTTATGTCGAGGTATGGAGTACCAAAAACGCTAGCGAGTGATAACGGTACTGCTTTTTGTTCTCACGACTTTGAAAGCTTTTGTATTTCCAACGGAATATCACACGTCACATCGCCGGTATACCACCCTGCGAGCAATGGGCAAGCTGAAAGCTTCGTCAAAGTAGTGAAAAAGGGAATTAAATCATGTCTTTTGTCACGTTGTAATGTAAGAGAAACAAAGATTAAATTACTAAAATATCTCATGGATTACCGTAACTCCGTACACACCACCACGGGTTTATCGCCCGCTCAAATGGTATTTGGCCGTAAGTTAAGATCGCGACTAGATTTGATTAATCCAACATCATCATCACCCTCGTCACCGACCGTATCTAATCATGTACAAAATAAACAGTGTACGCAAATTAAGTTACACGCGAAAACTAAAACGAGGGATTTTAACAAAAATGATAGTGTGATGTATAAAAAATATACAAATAAAAATTGTTTTACATGGTGTAAGGGCATAATAGTTAAACGATTGGGTAAAGTGTTGTATATAATACAAGATACATATAGCCTAGAATGTGTCAAAAGACACAAAAATCAATTGTTATTATATAAAGGGAGTAGTAACAACCATGAGCAAAGTACAGATGGAAGTACGTACTTACCTAGTCCTCTGCCGTTGCCGCCGTCATCACTGCCGCGGCCCCGATTGACGCTGCACCAGTCGTCTCCTCCACCTGCAATGACGTCATCGCTGCCGTCAACGCCTGTCCCCGTGTCACCGCAAGCAACGGGTTCCGATCCGTTATCACCTACCTTATTGCACCCGGAACAATTGGCATTATCGTACGAGTCGCCAGACTGGAGTTGCCGGGCCCGAGAGAGAAGAGCAGAAATTTATGAACCAAATGATTCGGCGCATTCAGAAGACTCTGCAGTGAATGATAGGTTGGGAACACAGTCAGATGATGATGACTTTCAGGAAGCGGAAAATATATGATGAATATTAAATACCCTGACGGTCAAACCATGAACGGCTTATTAATATATATATATATATATATGTATGCATATACAACACCTTAGATATGCTCTTGAGTTAGTTGAACTAGTTCCACAATAATTACAAAATGTACAACTATTGTTAAAACTTTGATTTTCTTAATATTGTTTTTGTTTTTTTTATGGGTTTTGTAATAAGGGGAGGGATGTTAGGTATGTTGGTACACCTGTGTGGCTGCGCCCACCATCAAGCTGTCTTATAATAAAGCAGTGCGATACGAACCCGTGTACGTTTCACTTGTCTTCACTACGCATATCTAACAAACAATTAAATAGATAGATAATAAAATCATCTAATGTTAATATAACTTAATTGTACAACTAAGAACCTAAAATTAAAAAGCTTAAAAATATAATATAATAACTAAAATATTAAAGTATTAAAGTATTAAAAGGGGTCCCTTTAGGCAACGTTCCGAAGATACTGGCAGCGTTCCCTCTTTGAATAGCTAGACTAATTTTTTGTCCAAGGTAGCTGCCAGCTCTTCGGTCTTCTGTGATGTCGACTAACCTTTTCATTATTTCTTGGAAAGTCTTATAGCGCTAGGACCCCATGGACTAAGGGTCTCCGAATGGGACAAAATCATATTCGGAGCCTAGACCCCTGTATTTAGATCCTTTGGCCAGCTTCAGCCACTTCACATGCCGCACCAGCTCTGTTGTTGGTTCCATGTAGATGGGATGGGGCCAGCGTGTCTGAACAGGTTGCATCCCATACCAGCACCCGGCCCATCTTCTATTGAATCAAACTCATACCGTCCGGTCTCTTACCATCGTCTCTAGCAATACCAGTCGGCTCAAGTAGACTTGGCACGTTGACGGCGGCAAGGGACCGGCGTATGATATCGTTAAGTGCGGCGTATCTCGAGACACGGCCTGCACTTTTTTGCTGTCCTGTCCTAGTTTGTCGACATCACTGCCACAAGGACATTTGTGAGGAGCGCAGACAGGAACCCCAAGCCGTAGACAGGTTGCTATTCGGAGTGTGTCAGGCTCAAGAAATGTTCCTGTATTTTTTTTTTATAACACAGGGGACAAACTAGCATGCGGCTCACCTGATGGTAAGTGATTACCGCCGCCCATGAGCACCCGCAACACCAGGGGAATTGCAAGTACGTTATCGGTCTTTTAAAAAGGAATAAGCTCTTTTCTTGAAGGTTTCAATATCGTATCGGTTCGGAAATACCATTGCTGGAAGGTGATTCCATAATGTGGTTCCATAGTGTGGTTTGTGCGAGGCAGAAAGTTTCTAGAAAACTAGTAAAACTAGAAAACTAGTTGTAGATAGATAATACCTATAAAGAATGGAGTCTTGTTATTAAATTAATTATGTATTTAAATTATATAATTTTATTGGTGTATAAATGAAATATACATATGAAATGAAATGAAATTAATATTTATTGCTTAAAAATGTGGTACATATGTGGTTTTTAAGGTCTTTTAGTTTCACATATTTTGTCATTTCCGACATGCAACAGACAAAACAAATGTCAATATTGATTGTTCTTATAATTAAAGAGCCATTATTTATATGTCAATTACTTATTAATTAAATATTTATAAATTATACATATCTAATACAATTATACATATCAAATATTGGATTACTAGCTGTCCCGGCAAACTTTGTTTTGCCATGTAAATTAATAACGCTATAAAAAAATAGGGGTTGATGATAGAAGGGTGAAAATATAGGATTGTATGTATTTTTATATGTTGTATCATAAAAAAATAGAAACTAAAAATTTTGTCTAAAAAATAAAAATTTAGGGGTAGTCTACCCCTAACATTTAGGGGGATGAAAAATAGATGTTGGCCGATTCTCAGACCTACTCAATACGCTCACAAAATTTCATGGGAATCGGTCAAGCCGTTTCGGAGGAGTAAGGGAACGAAAACCGTGACACGAGAATTTTATATATAATATAAGATTTTGGTACGGAATATTAAAAAAAAAAATACGTTTCTTGTCAGATCTTCTCATATCGAAATCATTCCGAACTGACGGTAGATTTGACATATCATAACAGTCTGTAACAGATCTACATGAATAAAGATATTTTGAATTTGTTTGCATATATAAACTTGATATCATAATATTGAGTAGTTCTGTAGTATAACAATGACATACGGACTGACATAAAGATTTTGTATTTCATTTTCGAGTCAACCAACCCTAAAACGCTATATTTATTTATCGCAAATCACACGCGAAGTAACAAATGTGCGAATTTTATCATTGTCACAAATGATCCCACTTACTCAACCGTTGGCTAATTGAATTCGTACTTTATTCTCTGTACTATGAGTTCGAAATTGCCTGCGCCGTTACTTCTGCTGTGTGACAGCTGATGATTGAGAGGATTTAGCCGTGCAGATGTTGCCATTGAGAATATTCATGTATCATATTGCCATATTGAGCGCCAGTGATGGATCACAACGCTGTCCGAATGGCATAATATTACTTCACTCATTTATAAAGTTTCGACTTACCCGGAATATGTTTTAATTTTTCTTTTATTTATACGGCCCGTCGTATGGTATATCGTAGCCTATGGATGCATGAAATACCAGGGGTCTCACGTGCGCTTTGCCGACCCTTAAGAAACCTTTACATATATATTTTATATATATTATTTTTAATATACTCTTCTTTTTTACTGTATGCTCTTTTTATAGCTTAACTAGCTGTTCCCGTGACTTCGTCCGCGTGGAATTTAACTTTATTTTTCTAAATTAAAAGTAGCCTAAATTACTCTTTATTATATCAGCTACCTGCCAAAAAAATTCCCGTCAAAATAGGTCCAACCATTTCAGAGATTACTCAGAACAAACAGACAGACAGACAGTAGTTTTCTATGTATAATATGAATGTATTTACAAAAAAAAAAAAACTATGTGTATATATCAGTTATCTAGTACCCATAACACAAGCTCTAGCTAGCTTAACTTGGGTCTAGATGGCGCTGCGTGAATTGTCCTGAGATTATTATTTATTTATTATTAATATTATGCATCTTCATTCATGCAAACGCTCTCTTTAGAAATTCAGAAATAAGTCAAATCGCACACTAAAGGGACAAAAACTTTATTAAAGAAAGACGAAGCCGTCGAAATGAACTTATTATAATATAAATCGAAAATTCTCCATGACTGACGGGTGTATATTCACGCTGGCAATTAAAAGGGGTGGCCAGCGAGGGTGGAGCTGTCATCCATCACGGCGGATTAAAGGGGACACTATTATTATTAGCAACCGCCGATAACCGGTTTAATCTGGCTTTTGTACGGCAATTTTCGCGAGTGACAACAGCCCGAATATGATATTGTGACGGAAATTTACGGCGGGCGATATTGACGTGACGTGACAGTGTCAACGTGACTATGTGTGACTTGTAAGTATTTACACTCTTACATACAAAATAAAATCATAATCATTTTTTTTTTATTAAGTATTTTACGGCCCTGGAAATCATCTTTCAGCCGAACAATTACATTCTGCAAATACAAATCAGCTGTTAATTACTAGGCACATCTATAGCCTCCTTATAGTATTGAGATGTCTCCACCGTGCGGGGAATTCATTTTTATATATATAGACTAGCTCCCCACCCCGGCTTTCGCTTCTTATGTACGTGTATTATATTTATAAATCTTGCTCTTGAATCACTCTATCTGTTAAAAAAATCGCTTCAAACTCCGTTGCGTGGTTTTAAAGATTTAAGCATACATAGGGACGGACAGACAGCGACAGCGACTTTGTGTTATACTATGTAATGATATAGATAGACTTAGAGCTGTTTTAGCGATATTCATGAACAGCAATTCATTTATATATAGATAGTTTAGTTTAGTTTCATTTATTGACCAATGTAAAAAACATCTTTACATATATGGCAGTCATAATATACAATAATGATATTTATAAAATTTAATTTTGATTATATATAATTAAATTGATATTATTAAATAAAATAAAATATATAAATTACGTACACAGTAAACGGTATAACTAATTACCATACGTCATAATAGAGTTTAAAGATCATATCATACGGTATAATTATATAATTATATTTTGATTCATATATTATATATGCCAAGAGCATATGCTATATGAGCATATATTTGTACTTTATATCTTACGTCAGCATCGCTATTCCACAGATCTGTGTCGCCATCTGTTACTTACTCCTTAGATATCCTAAACAAAGCGGAGTAAAGATGATTCGATCATTATTTAGGGGTATAAAAAATAGATAACCGATTTTCAGACCTTGTGAATATGCACAGAAAATTTCTTAAAAATCTGTCAAACCATTTCGGAAGAGTAAGGTATCTAACATTGTGACACGAGAATTTTATATATAAGATATAATATATCAAGAGCATATGCTATATGAACATATTTACTATATTTCCTAGGTCAGCATCGTCATTCCACAGATCTATGGCGTACTGTACATATATATATTTGTATAATATAACCAGCTGTCACGGAAAACGTTGTTTTGCCTTAAAATAAAAAAAAAATTAGGGGTGGACTACCCCTAACATTTAGAGGGATGAAAAATAGATGTTGGCCGATTCTCAGACCTACTCAATACGCTCACAAAATTTCATGAGAATCGGTCAAGCCGTTTCGGAGGAATATGGGAACGAAAACTGTGACACGAAAATTTTATATATATAGATATAAATCATATTTACTGAACAAAGCCTCACTAAACGATTACTTGAATGACGAGCGTGCATGGCAATAGTTGTTCATGCACTGGATTTTCATTTAATGTTAAACATAGACACCTATATAAATATACATTGTAAATAAACTGGTTTTAAATAAAAATGTAATTCAATTGAGTTTCTTGCCAGTTCTTTTCATTTGGATCTATATACCGAACTGGACGGTAGGGAAAAAATTAAAATTATAATGTAAAAATTTGATTTTCTTAATCAGCTAAAATGTCCTACATGAATAAATGATTTTTGTTTACATAACAATTGCTACCGACCCCACAGATCCACGCCATCTGTTCCTTACTCCTTAATTATTCCTTAGATATCCTAACGAGAGTGGAGTAAAAGTGATTCGATCACTTTATTACCATCCTTATTCGTTTCTAAGTATTTCACTGTGGATTCCAACGGGAATTAAGCTCAAAAGTTCAAATTTAATATTATATCAGCTAATATTTTTCTGAATCTTGAAATTACGCTTAAGCATTTCTGTTCGATTTTAATTTATCACATGAAACGGTCAAGGACGAGGTTTCTTTTTATTTAAGTAGTATTAGATGGCGGTCTCGATAGTCTAGCGGTTTAGCACTTCCGATGGTCGCGGGTTCGCTTCCTCGCACGGTACAAACATTTGTATTAATAGTAGAGTATGATTGTTTGTATCAGACTGGATGTTTTCTATGTATATTATGTATGTATTTACATAGATATATATATGTGTAAGTATTTTTATCAGTTATCTAGTAGTTATAATACAGGCTCTGCTTATCTTGGGACTAGATGGCGCTGTGTGAATTGCTCAGGCCTTTTATTAATATGAATGGCAGGTTAATTTGCTTATTATGAGCAGAAGCTAGGTCGAGTCTAAATGTTCTTTACCGTAATCCAACGTAGTTGTGACACTGAATGAATTCCTTATTTGAAATTTGCAAGAACTACAGGCAAGGTTAAGAAAAGGTTCTGGTAAGGCAACCATAAACGGTAAACGGGTGCTATTGGGGACTGGTCTTTTCGGATGTCCGCTGACTATACATTCCTTATTTCCTTTTGACAAAATTGAAATAGCATATGTTTTGTGGTCACTAAATGACTGAACTCTAGTTGAAATTAAAAATGAATATGTATTTTTGTAAACACGTACAACCTCATTTGAAAAGGATAATTGCTTAGTTTCTTGTCCGTCCTTAGATTGAAAGCTCTTCGAATTGACTGTAGATTTGATATATCATAGAGATGTAATAGACCTACATATATAAAGATATTTTTATATACATTTCTTAGTATAAATAAGTCGTTATTTTAAGGTAAATTATTAATACAGTAATCTCTCTCTTTTCCTAGTTATATATCCCACATGGTGGTGGAGTCAGCTTTCCTTACTTTTGTCCGCTACTTAATCTTGTCCGGACATCGACCTCATGACGTCATGACGTCACTCTATCATGTCCCTAGCAACATCTTCCCATCCCTTCCTTGGTCTGCCTCTGCCCCTTCGACCAGGAATAGAAAGTTGCAGCGCCAGGGTTCCGACGTAATTAGGCGGCTTTCTCTTCACGTGTCCATACCATCGCAGTCTTTCCTGCATTTTTTAAAGGACTTCCTCGTACGTTTTCGTTGCGGATTTTATCGAGTCTGGTTATACCGCACATCCACCTCAGTATCTTCATTTCAGCAACTTGGACTTGGTATGCACGTTCTTATATTCTAATACAGTAATAATAATAATAATAATCTTCTTATTACTTTACTATTAAGTAAGTAATCATGACCTTTGTTAAAAAGGCTTTAAAATATATATATGTAATATAGATGTTTTAATGTAACGGGAAGATAGCGAAACTTCTTGTCATAACAGAAAAGATTATCGTTATCAGACGATTTAACAATAAAAAAAATGTTAATTGAAATTCAATTGAACAGGAACGAGTTGGTAATTTCTTTTCCCAAAGACCGTTCAAACTAAAAGTTGCTAATCTATTTAAACGTTAATGAGTTCTTTTACGAACCTCACCGTATAGCTTTGTCGTGTTACATTTCCTACTGAGCATCCAGGATTAGTGCTAAACCTGTACCATCCGATGAAGCGAGTCCTGGCTGAAATTGCTTCATCGACGGGGGCCTTTAAAACACTTTGTAATTTCCGCTCAACGCTAGGGTTGCTACGAGTTATCTTGTGAGTATTAAGTTTCTTTTTGTTCGTTGTATCTCCGCCATCAGTAATTGAATTATAAACGGGTTGGTTGGTAAATAGATATGCAAGTCTGCAGTCCAGTCCAGTACTTGTTAAATTTTCATTTAATGTATCATGTCCTCTCGTTCATTATTATGTAGTATATGTATGCATTGGCGTGTAAGTTTATTTATTTATGTTTATCTATAATTGTATAATAAATAGAGTGTTTAGTGCGCTACCTACCTTCTCTCTTTATGTAAATACTCTCTGTTAACACCGGGTTGTATGTAAGAGATTGCTGATAGCGATAAGACCACATTTTGCAAACATTTATTTTCATTGTTTTGTACTTACTGTCCTATGTTTATGTATGCGCAATAAAGAGTTATTATTATTACTAATGTTAGACATAGACACCTATAAATATACATTGTAATTACACTGGC
Organism: Achroia grisella; assembly: GCF_030625045.1. NCBI lineage: Eukaryota > Metazoa > Arthropoda > Insecta > Lepidoptera > Pyralidae > Achroia > Achroia grisella. The sequence continues at coordinate 3,589,051 of NW_026712882.1, read as the reverse complement.
TTAAAAAAAAAATCTATTGGTTTCTTGCCAGTTCTTCTCAACTGGATTGGATCTATATACTGAACTGGACGGTAGGGAAAAAATTATAATATAAAAAATTTGACTGAATTGTTTATATTATAAATTGAGCGGCTAAAATGTCCTACATTAATAAATGATTTTTGAATTTGAATTTAAATTTGAATTGAATGAGCATTAATACGATGGAAAATATTTTTTTTTGTTGATGATAATGGAATGGTGCACCCGCCTGCGCTAACGGTCTACACTGGAGGGGCAACAGTGGAGAATGATAAGATGAACATGAGGTCAGGTCAGTTAGCCCATCGTGACAAATTCACCAAGAATTTATCACGATGGTTTCCAGGGTGGGATGGGTTCCATAATATATATGTATATACGAAAAAAATTATCTGTGTATTTGTATCGGTTATCTAGTACCCATAACACAAGCTCTAGCTAGCTTAACTTGGGTCTAGATGGCTCTGTGTGAATTGTCCTGAGATTATTGTTATTATATCAAATATCTCCTCTTTGCTTAGGAATTTTAATTTTGTTTTTCGAAAACCGTAATCCATATGTTTTTTGCATCTTTGGTTTTTTCTTTGCGTCACTCAGTTTACAAAATTAAAAACTTAAAATATCGCGTTATTTACGAGTACGAGTTCCGCCGTGGCAGCAATGCTGCAGAAACGGCTCGAAGGATTAATATGTGTATGACGGTGGTGTCGCAAAAGAAAACACAGTGCGTTTTTGACTCCAATGTTTTCGTTCTTGAAGTTTGGATAACTCCTTGCAAGACAAAAAAATCAACTCCGATGGGGCAGTCCAAAGCGCCTTCAAAGATTTTATTGATGGACTACCTATGAGATGGCAAAAATGCATAAATAGCAAAGTAACTCTGGCTGTCTGTCTGTCTGTCTCGCTATCCCGTCAAAACTACAGAACTCATTTGAATGGCATTTGGTACACAGATAGTCTAGGCACTGAGAAAGGACATAGACTGCTTTTTAATGCAAAAAACAACCCCTTACGACCCGTAAGGGGTTGAACGGGTAGATGAAAGTTTGTATAGAAGTATCGTCATTTTTAAAGCTAGAAGCGTGAAACTTATTGTTTAGGCTGTTGATTAACTATAAATATAAATAAAATTATCCAGGTCAGTATAAAACGCGGACGTAGTCACGGGTACAGCTAGTATTATATTAAAAAAAACGACATTAAGTTACTCCCTTACAAAACACCAATTTCATATGTTCGGACCTAATATTAGCAGGTTGGCAGCCCTACTCGCCAGCACGCCTGTTGTTTCCACTCCCCTCGAAGAAATCGTTTCCAAGATGAAATTATTAATGGAGAAAATATTTTCAGATTTAAAGAAGCGCGAGTGATGTTTGCATTGATTTAATTGCCCCCATCCAATCCAAAGGAAACAAAGCACGGCCTTGTTTTTTTTATTGGAGGAAAATGCGCGGGCCGTAACAGTATTGGTATTCTTTAAGAGATCAACTCATCTCACTCATCGCTTCACTGAACGCACTCGTATCACTTGTCCAATATAAAGTTCCTACTGAGCCATCGAGTTTGACTATATTTGGAAAAAAATCACTAGTGCCTGTTTTACCTCCATCCAGCTATCGAGCATGTGGCGCTGTTGTCGCTATCGACTTATAAAACCTGTTGATGGCGCGACTATATCTCATTCATTCATTTAAGAGCTGTGCTCTTGTCGGTGGAGCTATATCTAGTATGTGTTAATTATAAATATAGTATTTGTATAATTAAATAGTACTTTTAGTATAAAAATAATGTAGCAAATAGGTTATATATTTCACAATGATTGTCTGTAGAATGCAAATGTTGTTTACGTAATTTAGTTCTGAAATAAACACTAGATGGCGTTGTTAGATTTCTAAAACTCGATATTATTTCGTTTTCTATATTGATATACACGATTGTAAATTTTTATTATTCAGCCCCCTCCGATCGATCCCCCGTCCAATTCAAACGGGGATCGATATTACGACAGCCTGAGCCAAGGTTCGAACCCCTAGTGGTGCCCTCAGTCCGTCAGGCAGGAGTTGGCCTTCAGCTGTTCCATAAGTCCTTCCTTTGGTTTGGAGTGCCATCTGCACTCGCCCCCTAAAGTCCGGTAAAGCTGTAAAGGCCAGCTGCGGCCAACAGCATAAGAGTAGTCCAAAAAAAAAATATTATTCAGTATTTTGTAACATTTTTTTTTATATCATGATACACTTTCCCTCATATGTGGTGTTTCATTTCGAGGTATTTGGGTTGTCTGAATAACGCGGCGCGGATGTCTTCAAAACCAATGTACAATCTCACTTCTGATTTCGCTTTCGAATTCGTAAGTGATGCTTACAGAATACCTCTATTATGGATATCGATTGTATTGTAACAGTAGATTAAAATAAAGTGTAATGACTATTTTTGCAAATGTCAAAAGTGCTTCAATATAGGTTTATTTGAACAAATTATTTTCTATTCTATTCTATTGGAACTTTATTCTTAAATTTACATCTAGTCGTTGTTAATAAAATACATTATAACTAGAATTGTATATTTATTTAGAAAGATATAAAGAAAGAAAATAAGTTTATTTCGTACACATAACAATAACAAACAATATTTTTAAATTTTAAATTACATACTGGATTATACCAATTAGATAGTACCAAATAGGTCTCCACTTAGCATAGGTCGTGTCGGGGTGCCACGACGCTGGTATTCTGCCACGACGCTGGTATTCTGCCACGACGCTGGTATTCTGCCACGACGCTGATATTCTGCCACGACGCTGGTATTCTGCCACGACGCTGATACTCTGCCACGACGCTGGTATTCTGCCACGACGCTGATACTCTGCCACGACGCTGGTATTCTGCCAGGACGCTGGTATTCTATATATATATGTGTTTTTTGTCTTCTATTGTTCGTTGAATTTCCGCTGTTGTGAGTGTTTTACCTGTTATATACATACTAGCTGTGGCCGTGAATTCGTCCGCGTGGAATTGTGACCTAGAACAAATAAATAAAAAATATTTAATAATGTAAACCAAAAAAGTATCATCGCTCTAGCTTTAAAAATGACGATACTTTTCAACCCCTTACAACACTTTGTTCGCATTAAGAAGTAGCCTATGTCCTTTCTCTGGGTCTGGCTATCTGTGTACTAAATTTCATTTAAATCGGTTCAGCAGTTTTGGCGTGAAAGCACGAGAGATAGAAATAGTTCGGTTTTATAATATTAGTAAGAAGATTAGTACATATTTTACTTTTATAATTCACGATATATATTTATAATGCAGATTTCTTTAAATTGAAAAAACCGTTTTTACAAACTGATTAATATAAAAAAACAATATACTTCAAGTGAAGTTTACCATAATAGTTTATTGATAATCGAACCCAATTAAAACAATAAAGTATCGTTTGATTAAATTGGTTTAGTTAATTTTTGTCTGTGAGACATTATTGTGGTTCTAATGTATTGTAATAATAATTTTAAATAAAATAATGTGATAATAATGTAATATAAATATTATTGTAAGATTTTACACGCCGAAAACGGCAGGGCTTGTTTGAAACTATTATAATCTTAAGACCATTATGTACACATGTTCCAGTAAATAAATTGAATTGAATTGAATTGAATCTATTACGTTGCTGCTGTAAAAAATTTTCTTGTATTATCTTTTTATGTACAGCAGTTACACTTAACTTATACACAAGCTACATTATTCGCATTGAATTTATAATTTTTTTTTTATTTAAAAAAATAACAAAAAAAATCGCTGACTGCGTTCCGAATTAGTAGTAGAATAAAAGATCGTATTAAGTTTATTTGAAGAAAGATTATTTCTATATCTGTAATTATTATAAATATGTAAATCTATAGTTAAATCTTTTTGCTTTCTTTGCTTAAAAAGCTACTAAATTAAAGAAAGAAAGAAGAAAAGAAAGACAATTGTTTATTTGGTACACTGAAAATAATTTTTAAAATTTAATTAACATTTTTATATTAATAATTACAGTACCAACTAGGTCTCCGCTCAGCATATGTCGTGACGGGGTGCCACCACGCTACCTTCATATACAATAAACATAATAAAATAATAATAATAATACACATACATACATAAATCCAGGCGGACAACACAGAGTAAACATTTACGACATACTACCATATATAAATAAACATCAAACATAACTACACACTGAAACATAAAATAAAATAAATGTATAATAGTCACTTGTTTTAGTTGTGTTTATTTTTGTAGAAGGCAATGCAAATTTAAGCACCGAAGCAGTTTTTATTTTATCTGTGTTGTTAAGAAAACAATCTTAATTTTTAATTCGCTTTTCCTCCTAAAACGTGTAGAAACTTAAACGATAATTCTCAAAAGTTACACAAGGTGGATCGCCGTTAAAGCAAACAAGATTAATTTTAGTCTATGGAGAGAAAAAATATTCCCAACCTACCTCTACGCTCTCGTCGCCATTATTAAATTCTCAACGGGATAATTCCTAATTTGTACCGCAAATTTTGCATCCGCCATCCGGATATTTTCCGCAGAATCTTATTTCTGCGTGCATCCGTTAGCTTTTTTATCGTGGCACGCAGCAACACAAAATGGCTGTGCTTCATTTTTAAACCGGCCGCAAAAAAGGATAGAGGCACCTCTAAATTATTCACACATCCTTATTCGGGAGGAGCTGGGAAAAAGTGAAATCGTGGCATATTTTGCGCGGCGGGTACACCCTCGCTGACTCTCCCGCCCTCGCGCTATGACAAACGACCGTGTCCCGCCCGCGTGCAGCTTGTATTATTCTTTTAGTGGGAATTACACTGAAAACCGAAGTTTCCGTTATGATTTTGGTAAACGTAAATAACATTTATGTTTAGAAATAAATTATTTTTATTTTTATATAACTTCAATGCACAAAATACCAAGGTAAAAGTACATATAGCGGTCTTAACGCCTTACGGCATTTTCTACCAGTCAACCACAGGTTGTGATAATCGTTCATATTATTTGCCTTTTTTGGTTTACATTATTGAATATTTTTTCTTTGTTTGGTCGAGGTCACTATAACACGCGGACGAAGTCGCGGGCACAGCTAGTAGTTGAATACAATTATTTTAGATGGAGTAGCCAGAATTGTTAATTTTACACATCGCAACACTGACAGGACCACAATTTGCTCGGTATACTTGTTTTCCCTATTCATCGTTTGGTTAACGGTGTTTCCATTACCGAAAAATAAATCGGAAATATAAATTGTTACATTTTTTTCTATCTTCCACTTTTGAATTAATGATCTTTTTGGAGTGAATCAGAGTAATAAAACACTTTTACCGCAGTCATTGGGGAGTCTAAAATTCTATCGGCTTAAAATATATGACATCCAGTGGAAAGATTCGCAGACACCGTCTGAAGACTGACTCATTGGAAAAGCATCATTAATTTAAAAGAAGACGATGACCTCGATGGTCTAGCTGCCTAACATACCGCGAATTGGCAAACGTAGTGCAGGACGCCCCGCAGCTAGGTGGAGCGACGACATACGTAGGGTTGCGGGTAGTAACTGGATGAGAAGGGCTGAAGATCGTGCCCAGTGGCGTGCCTTGGGAGAGGCCTATGTCCAGCAGTGGACTGCAGTGGGCTGATGATGATGATGATGTATTGAACTCCCACACCAGAGGTCATCGTTCTTTCTAGGACATTTCATTTCATTTTCAAGGGACGTTGACATACATTTTTTATCGCTATAATAATATTTTTCTGTCACAAAATCTTTTGTATGGATTATTGTAATCTGGAGCTTCTTATATATTCGAAGAAGTCGTAAACTTAACTTTCAGAGGTTTTATTATTTCATGTTGTATATGAAGATATACCTATTAGTGGTTTAGCTTTAAGTCCGACGGTCGCTGGTTCGATTCCTCGCATGGAACAAACATTTGTATTCATGAGTATGATTGTTTGTATCGGTCTGGGTGTTTTCTATGTATAGTATGTATGTATTTACGAAAAAAAAGATAACTATGTATTTGTATCTAGTACCCATAAAACAAGCTGTAGCTAACTTGGGTCTAGATGGCGCTGTGTGAATTGTCCTGAGATTATTAATATTATTATTTAAAAAGGAAACAAACCATCAGAAAGAAAAAGGGCCATCAGATTGCCAATTATGCAGCATTCAAACGGAAAAAAAAGTAAATGTTATACTTTTATACATACATAGATATACAGATTTTGTTAGAATAGAATAGAAATAGAATAGAAAATCATTTATTCAAATAAACTTAATTTAAGCGCTTTCGAATAGTCATTACAATTTTTTTATCTACCGCTCGTTCGGAAAGAGCATGCAAGAAACTTGTGTGTTGCTCTTTTAAATAATCCTTGTAAGTTTACATTTACGAGTCGAAACGTGTGAATACAAACTACCAACCTACACAAATTTTTTTGGGGCAAATATAAATATACAATAAGATTAAATCAGTCGTAGTGATAAGCAGACCACTCCCTACAAGTACTTCGTTCACGAGTATGACGGATGAGCCAGCCATCACTGCGCTCGACCATATTTTAGGGAGCCCAATGTCCCGGCCCACCACGCCGCCACATGTCTGGACATTTTAGTGAGCATGACTACTCATTCCACTCGACCACATCACAGCTACTTAAAATTACTATATGGTAGTTACAGTATTCGCACTTTACATGAGGATGCATGCGGCAATCAATACAAAAGCCGCTACGCTATCATATATCAAGAAAGCAATATGAAAAAGAAATTATAACGTTGTCCGCAAATAAACTTATACTTGCTAGATATTGCTATATATAAATTCATCTATCCCATAATAGGTTTTTTCACATAACATTGTTATTTAACATTTTACAGAACAGAAGGCTCATTTGGTTCCAAATCTAACGTTTTGATCTGAAATAAGATGCTGGCTACTGAGTTATAATATCCACAGATCTGTTTTCAAACAAACCAGCGATCTCTAGACAGTGTTAAATTGATCATACATTGTTATTGTACCGTTACCACTCCTTTCGGTTCCGGGTACGAAGGTACAGTTATTAATGATGGCAGCAACGGAATCTTAAGTGAAAACCGATGGAGCGGGAATGAATTCACGATTTCCTACAATGGATTCCGGGTGGAGATGGATCCGGGTTTTTGAGCCACGATGAGAGGGTATAATAGCCATTTGAAATTACCCGTGAACAAATATCTGTTTCGCTCATCCCCATTTCGTTGGCCGAAGAATTGAGACTAGTTACAAACCGCGTAGCGTATACAAACAGACAACGTAGCTTTGTATATAAAATGATGTTTCAATTTACCTATAAACTAGCTTTTGCCGCGGGCTTCGCTCGCGTTAATTTAACCCCTTAGGGGTGGAATTTATCAAAATCCTTTCTTAGAGGATGCTTATGTCATAGTAGCTTTATGCAAAGTCTCAAGCCCGATCGGTTTAAAATTGACAAAGTTTCATACAATTTTTCATCCCCTATTTTATCCCACTGGGGGTAGAATTATTCAAAATCCTTTCTTAGCGGATGCCTACGTCATAACATCTACCTGCATACCAAATTTCAGCCCGATCCGTCCAGTGGTTTGGGCTTTGCGTTGACAGATCACTATGTCAGTCAGTCACTTATGAGTTATATATTAATAGCTAAATGGGTTTTTCTAGCTATTACCAGAAATGAAAATGTATTTTATATTCGTAATACTTTATTGGTACGTCTTAACAGAACCTTGGCCAAGACAAGAATGAATAATTACCTCTAAATATCGTTTACAGATCAGTTTTGTACCCTCACTATTTTAATAAAAATTATAAAACTAACTCGGTCGATATCAATAACATTACTTCTATTTGTAATTAAACAATTCATTATTAATCAGCACATATGATCATGTCAATATTCCATTATTATAAATATATCTGCTATACAACTCTGTATATTTATTATCGTAACTGTTATAATCTAACAATATATATTTAGATGAAGATAATAAAAAATACACAAAAATAAGTTTTTATCTGTATTTCTGTCCTTATATACAAACTCATTTAAAAAGAATAAGAGCTGAGTTTCTTTCTGTCAGTTCTTAGTTCCAAAGCACTCCGAACTGACGATAGATTTGACGTATAAGAGTCTGTAATAGACCTACATGAATAAATATATTACACATACAGACTTTTAGGAATACCTAAAAAACTATTATATACATAGAAAACACCAATACTAACAATCATACTCATGAATACAAAAGTTTTATGCTGTGCGAGGAACCGAACCCGCAACCATCGGACGTAAAGCGGTGTGCTAGACCGCTAGACCGTGAAGTCGTCAAATTATATTTTGAAAAAATCGACTTTAGGTACAACCCTTACAAAACGCCAATTTTATATGTTAGGACCTAATTATAAAACATGGTTCAAAATAAGAAAATGTTACAGTAAAGTGTATGTTACCATTAAAACTATACTGAATCCTTACTACCCCGTAAGAATGGTAATTAAATAAAAGCTTTAATTATACTGCTACATAATATACCAGACGTACATACACCCGTAGTGGCACCGCAGCGAGCGGGCAGGCTCCTTGATTTACGGTCCTAAATACATACCCGAGAAATTATTCCAGGATCGTGATTTACTAGTCACGCGTTTTTACCTGCATTATTAAAACTATTCGTAAGCGAAAACGATCCTTATTGCATTGTGTTAAGGTTAGAAATGTATGATGTTCCCGTATTTTCAACACGTTCATTTTGTAATTGCATAGGCAAGTCGTATTCGCAGCTACTAAGCGTATGTTTATATATGTAGTTGACTAGTCGACTTGACCTGACTTCGATTCTGTATGTTTTTTTGTATGACATAGTTTCTGGTTTCCGATTACATTCATCTTAATCCTCACATTTTTTTTTATTTTTCGGACTACTCTAATGATGTTGGCCGTAGCTGGCCTTTACAGCTTCACCGGACGTTATGGGGCGAGTGCAGATGGCACTCCAAACCCGCGGAAGGACTTATGGAGCGGCTGAAGGACAACTCCTGCCGGACGGATACGACTTTAGTCTGAGGGCACCACTAGGGGTTCGAACCTCGGCTCAGACCGTCGTAATTTCGATCCCCGTTTGAATTGGACGGGGGATCGATCGGAGGGGCAAAGTCGCTGTCGCTGTCTGTCCGTCTCTATGTATGATTAATTCTTTAAAACTACGCAACGGATTTTGAAGCGGTTTTTTTAGTAGATAGAGTGATTCAAGAGGAAGGTTTATATGTATAATACATGTACACCCGAGCGAAGTCGGGGTGGGTAGCTAGTAATATTATAAACGTTTGTAAGTATGGATGTTTGTTGTTGAACGGATTTTGATGAAACTTTTCAGTAATATAGCTTATAAATCAGAATAACATATACAAATTTCACGCGGAAGAAATCGCGGGCTCAACTAATCTATTATAAATCCCGAACTTACAATATTCCTGAAAACATGCACTAGCCATTCCACCTTGATACGTCTGTATATTTACAGCCATTAATCGTATCACCGCTGTCAGGGGAGAAATGCCGCGGGCGCGTGTCTGGGCGGTCGCGCGATCGATTCCCGACGATACAGCGGCATACAGCTCATGTGAATCGGCGTTGAAATTATTTTACTGGGGAAGACTTTGTCTAAAGTTGTCTTAGTAGTGTCTAAATCTTATTTATTAACTTTAATGCACATAAACATGTGTACATATGGCGGACTTAACTCCTTGCGGCGTTATCTACCAGGCAACCATGAGTGGTGCAGAGAATTGTTGGCGATGCACTAATATAAGTAAATGAGAAATGTCAAAAAATAAAAATATATAAATATAAAGCAAGATATTTATATATAAATATAAAGGTAAATGTTATATATAAACAAATACATAATGATACGATAATAAAATTATAAATACAAACTCAAATTGAAAGTAAGAAAAAAAAGAAAATGTAAAGAAAACTATAGGGAAATAACAGAAAAATAAGGAGAAGGACAGTCTAAAATAAATCTATTTCGTTCTTACAATGATGCTTTAAAAGGTCATCTACAGCCAATTGTATTCGAAGAACCGATGCTCCCTGGAGTAGACATGTTCTAGAGTGGAGACAGCGAACTGGTAAACGTAGCTAGGTGGGGCGACGACGAAGAATTGCGGGTAACAACTAGAAGAGAAGGGCTGAAGATCGTGCTCTCTGGTGTGCCTTGGGAGAGGCCTATGTCCAGCAGTGGACTGCAGTTGGCTGATGATGATGAATTCATATTTAAATGCCAGTTTATTTACATCTTATGCTTACATAGGTGTGTATGTAAATAAAAATCCCGTGCATCTAACTATTGCCATGCTTGTTTGTCATTTAAGTAATCACGTAGTGAGTAATAAATATCATCATCATCGTAACCTGGAAGACGTCCACTGCTGGACATAGGCCTCCCTCAAAGATCTCCACGGCGATCGGTCCTGCGCTGCTCGCATCCAATGCCTTCCAGCGATCTTGACCAGATCGTCCGTCCACCTTGCTGGAGGCCTTCCCACGCTGCGTCTTCCGGTCCGCGGCCGCCACTCGAGGACTTTATTGCCCCAACGGCCATCTGTCCTACGAGTTATGTGCCCTGCGCATTTCCACTTCAGTGTCGCAATTCTTCGGGCTATGACGGTCGCTCTGGTTCTTCTGCTGATCTCCTCATTTCTGATTCACACAGAGAAACTCTGAGCGTAGCCGTCTATTGCCCTCTGAGTGACTTTGAGCTTGTTCATGAGGCCCATAGGAATATGAGTTAATCATATTTTAATATATTATACATTTGGTTATTTCACTCTCATCTGTTAATACGCATCTCTAGATACAATCAAGTATTACAATTCCGCAATATTCATCGTTAAATGAATTTTACATACTCAATAAATATTAATATTTTCTTTCTTTCTGCTACACAGTCGTAGCTCCGCTACGCTCTCGTAGTAACGTAGCCGAAAAACCTTCGTGTGTTAGTTAAGTTAGTAAGATATGTTAGGACGGCACTAATCTTGTTACTGTTAACTCTAGAATCTAGATTTTTATAGTTAGTAATTAGTTAAAAATTACATAATTATTATTATCATTACATAGTACAAAACAAAGTCGCTGTCGCTGTCTATCCGTCACTATGTATGCTTAAATCTTTAAAACTACACAACGGAATTTGAAGCGGTTTTTTATTAGATAGAGTGTTTCAAGAGGAAGGTTTATATGTATAGTGCTAGTAATATATATATTTGACTTTGACCACAATTGAAATGTAATGAATTATTTGCTAAAGAAGTTATTAAAAGAAAGTCAATCGAGTGGCCTAATTTCTGTAATAAATATGGTAGTGTCTCAATTATTGCTTTTAATATTACTAAATAATCACGGTTATATAAATTATACGGGTTATTTTTTAACTTTACCTTGGACAGTAATTAACATTTTTTATTTTTATGACGGAACAGTTCCAAAATCTTACAAGCGCTGATAAATATTCAGTCAATTAAGTGCCTTATTATCTGTTATAATATTTCAGAAATATTGTCTAGAATATCTGCCCATCAACCGCCTTCTGTTCTTACCTGATGGTTAGCTGGTAGAAAATGCCATGTGGCATTAAGCACGCCAAATTGTGCAATCTTTAAAAGTGCAATAAAGAATAAATAAAATAAATAAATGTTCAATTGTTCTTAAAAATTTAAATATTTATTTAAATACACTTTCTTATTTTTGTAAATTTTATAACGGGACCGTTTCAAAATCATGCCAGCACCATACAGAATATATGTACATGTTTTTTACTTGTTGGTGTTTCAGTGACTAGGTTTATTTTCTATTATATAGTCTTACTACAAAATTGCCGTACACACTATACGTCATTCCACACTACGTTGATATTCTAGAAAGATCTACGACCCTCATAAAGTGCCTCATTAAAACATTATCTCTTGAGTACCTCAAGGCACCCACCTGGGACCTATCCTACGCACATTTTAATAAGGCCGTAATGACGCCTACAGTTCGAGATGGGTATTAAAATCATACGGTTGTATTGTTATTGGAAATTGAAAATGGCAGGCAGGTATTTCGATGTGCCTATAAATAGTTCGTTCGCTTCTTTGTTTCATTCCAGAAGCTTCGCCAAGTTCGGTTCCAAGACTAGTTTCGATCAGGGTTGCCAAACAGAGTTTTATTTTGTTAGTATGTCTTAAACGTTGATGACGTGTGCCTGACTCCCAAGCGTCCGTAGGCTATGGTAACCGTTTACCATCAGATGGGTTGCTTGTTTACCACTGTTTAGTATAAAAATTATAATAATACTCAAAAAAATACTATGCCGATTTAAAAAATCCTCATCTATAAATAGCTACATTACGAATTAGTAATGTAGGCTGTACGCGAACTGTGGTGTGGGAAAATAACTGTAGTAATCAATAAGGAAATGGAAGTCGACAACCCTGTTTTCGATTGCGCTCCTCACGGGCTCAGCGCTTTTTTGTTTTCTATTTGTTTTAGTTGCAGACGAGTTCTTATTGTTAAAATTAATGATATCCTGTTTCTTTTATTGGATTTAGTGCCGGCAGTTGAGGAAAACGTATAAGTAGCAACTCGTTTTACTGTTGCAAACTTCTGAACACCGTTTGTTAATTAAATCTTTACTAAAATTATAAAGGTATTATTTGATTGTTTGTATGTTTGAGCTATGCTCGGAGTTTCTATGCGTGATCGAAATCACGAATCAGAAATGAGGAGATCCGCAGAAGAACAAGAGAGACCGAAATAGCTAGAAGAATTGCGAATCTGAAGTAGCAATGGGCAGGGCACATAGCTCTTAGGAATCTGTCCTACGAGTTATGTGCCCTGCCCATTGCCATTAGGGCATTGGCCGTTGAGGTAATAAAGTCCTCGAGTGGCGACCATAGACGGGAAGACGCAGCGTCGGAAGGCCTCCACCAAGGTGGACCGACGATCTGGTCAAGATCGCTGGAAGGCGATGGATGCGAGAAGCGCATGACCGATCGTCGTGGAGATCTTTGGGGGAGGCTTTTGTCCGGCAGTGGACGTCTTCCAGGCTGAGATGATGATGATGTTTGAGTTAAACCTTAAAACAATTTAGAAATTACAGGATAAAAGGCATGATTTTTATTGGATTTAGTATCGGCAGTTGAGGAAAACGCATAAGTAGCAACTCGTTTCACTGTTGCAAACTTCTGATCACCGTTTGTTAATTAAGTCTTTGGTGATATTATAAAGGTATTATTTGATTGTTTGTATGTTTGTGAAGGATAAACCCTAAAACGATTTAGAAATTATAGGATAAAAGGCATGACATCATGATATTACTTTGGACATGAGTGTAATAATAATAATCTCAGGACAATTCACACAGCGCCATCTAGACCCAAGTTAGCTAGCTACAGCTTGTTTTATGGATACTAGATATCTAATACAAATACATAGATATTTTTTTCGTAAATGCATACATATTATACATAGAACACCCAGACTAATACAAACAATCATAATCATGAATACAAATGTTTGTACCGTGCGAGGAATCGAACCAGCGGCCGTCGAACTTACAGCTAAACCACTAACGACCGAGGTCCTTAATATAGGTATATCTTCATATACAACATGAAATAATAAAACCTCTGAAAGTTAAGTTTACGACTTCTTCGAATATATAAGAAGCTCCAGATTACAATAATCCATACAAAAGATTTAGTGACAGAAAAATATTATTATAGCTATAAAAAATGTATGTCAAAGTCCCTTGAAAATGAAATGAAATGTTTCTTCAGAAAGAACGATGACCTCTGGTATGGGAGTTCAATTAGTTTAAAGTAATTTAAATTAATGTTAAAATGGACTCATTTAGAATTTAGCAACGGTAGACTCATCTGTCTCGTGGATACAAATATAATATTAATATTTTATTGTTTGTTAATTTATTTCCACTCATGTGCAGCCTATTTTTTAGTAACAGTCTTTTCTAAGGTTGTCTAGAACAGATTGTGTTAGTATCGTCGATTATGTTCTTTTATTTATAACTAGCTACACCCGCGACTACGTCCGCGTGGTATTTAACTTTATTTTTCTAAAATAAATGTAGCCTAAGTTACTCCTTATTACATCAGCAACCTACCAAAAAAAGTCCCGTCAAAATCGGTCCAGCCATTTTAAAGATGACAGACAAGAATTATAAAAAAATATTTTGGTGTATGTACCGTATTTATATTCATATGCATGTAGTAAAAAATGGTTATTTCAATATTACACACAGACACTCCAATTTTATATATATATATATATATGTATAGACTTCTATTGTACATACAATAAATTATTACAAACAAATATGCATTGTATGTAAGCTCTCGGACAATTCTACAATCGTAAGACGGAAAAATGTAAAGCTTGGCAAAGCAATCAATCAGGGTGCACTCTTACCACTTTGCGGGGACACCGCACGAATATCTAATTTTGTTTGTCACCCCCAAACCAACCCCCGGTACCTGAAGGCTACCGCGCAAGCGTCAAACACCCTAAATCCTGGCGGACGTTTTGATGGATCACCCTTAATGACAAGCACTGAAGGGGCAACGGAGGGCTGCCAAATGTTATCGATATTTGGTATCGATAACATTTCATTGTTATTACTGGAAATTGGCTAGATAACATCAAATCGTTAGAATTCATGAGGGGACTGAAATGAGAATGAAAGTTTAATTTTCTTTTCATTTCACTAAAATTATATACAAGAATGGAATTTTAATTTTCTTTATTTCACTAAAATTATATACTGCAAGTGTGAGAATTAGATGAAGATTTATTGTTAAATGATGAAAGAGTTTTTTTTTATAAATTTACGACTATAATATTGTATATTTTATAAATTGAATTTTTTTTTTTGTACAATGGTATAAATTAATTTCCTTGTAAAAATTAACCCTCTGAAGAATGAAACAAAAAAAGTAGAAAATATTGATTATGCGAAAACTATAGATTTCCAGTGAATTTATACTATTATTATAAAACTTTTTAATTATCGAAGTCATTGTTTAAATATATTTAAGCAGAGGATGATATAATCGCCCTCAATTTAATCATTTTTAAATACACACGTCAAAAGGAACGTGTGATGTTTAGAAATAATTAATATTCTTAGGTAAGATAAACCTGAGAATGCCCTGTTGATAAACATAGCTAACCTAGAAGATTATTTTTTTATTTACCTACATAATAATAATAATAATAATACTGGACAATTCACACAGGGCCACCTAGACCCAAGCTAACTAAAGCTTCTTATGGATACTAGACAACTGATATTTCGATACATTTTTTTTAAATACACACATAATATACAATCATACTCATGAATATTGTCATATTCCGAGAAATCGAATTTGCGACTTCGGAAAGTGAGGTGGTATATTAACCGCCAGAATCAAAGATCAACGTGGCCTGCAAAGTAATTGTTAATAGTAAAGTTTTGTTTCATAGAAAGTCTATTTGACTAAATATTAGTCTATTTTACTTTAATAGAAGATTGTGGCGAAATATGTGAAAATAAATAACATATATTCAAAAGAGCAACGCACAAGTTTTTTACTCATTCTTCTTGTGATGAGTCTACGGTCCGAATGAGTAATAGAATAAAAAAAAACTATTCAAAAGTGCTAGTATTCAGTTTATTGGAATCAAGATTGTTTCTTTGCCTATCAAGTCCTTAATTATCAAAACTGTTTCAAGTGTAAAAGTCACTGTATCTTCATAATGTTATATTACTAACATATAAAATTATTTACGCAAGGTAAATTATCGATATCGGTAAAACAAACAACTTTCCCATCTCTCGACTAGCATGCGCCCTCGCTGCATGAACAGCACTCGGTACAATTGTATTAGACATTAGCAATTCGACCGATGTATTTATTGTGCTAGCTCTGTGTACATTTGTTTTTTATATTCTATCGATATGCAACTTACAACACTAGCAATCCTTTAATATCAAAACATACTTCATCTTCGTATTAAATTGTTTTGTTAAAATACAATATTATTTACTGCAAACTAAATACCTTATCATTACATAGTATAAAACAAAGTCACTGTCGCTGTCTGTCCGTCCCTATGTATGCTTAATCTTTAAAACTACGCAACGGATTTTGACGCGGTTTTTTTTAAATAGATAGAGTGATTCAATAGGAAGGTTCATATGTACAATACATGTACACCCGGGCGAAGCCGGGACGTGTAACTAGTTACATAGTATAAAACAAAGTCGCGATCACTGTCTGTCCGTCTCTATGTATGCTTAAATCTTTAAATCTACGCGACGGATTTTGGAGCAGTTTTTTTTAATAGATAGAGTGATTCTAGAGGATAATTATATATGTAATACACGTACACCCGGGCGAAGCCGGGGCGAGTAGCTAGTAAAATATAATATAACAACTAAAATATATTATTAAAAGGAGTCCTTTTAGGCAACGTTCCATTGATACTGGCAGTGTTCCCTCTTTGAATGGCTAGACGAATTCTTTGTCCGAGGTAGCTGCCAGCTCTTCAGTCTCCTGTGATATAGACTAACCTTTTTATTATTTCCTTAAAAAGTTTATAGTTTCTATTTAACTTTTCACGGATGTTGTAGTACAGGTTTTTCTATAGTATAGGGGGCAAACGAGCTTGCAGCTCACCTGATGGTAAGTGATTACCGCCGCCCATGAGCACCTGCAACACCAGACGAATTGCAAGTACGTTACTGCGCTTTAATAACAAATCGATAGAAAAATTAATATGTATTATTGTAAACATGTATAACATTTATTTGAAAAGAATACGAGCTGAGTTTCTTGTCAGTTCTTCTCATCTCGAAATCATTCCAAACTGACGGTAGATTTGACATATCATAAGCCTGTAATAGACCTACATGAAAAAAGATATTTTGAATTTGAATTTGAAATTGTTTTCTTGAAGGTGTGATTACCATATTTTGTACATAGGCGACGGTTACCGTTTACTATCAAGTGAGCCGTTTGTTTGTCATTTCAACTATATATAATGACGACTCGTTAAAATCTATATCGGCAAATTTATAAATTTAATATATATAAGTATATTCTAATTTGTTCTATTTTTCAAAATAGAGCTGTGCCCTTTTTTTGAATTATTTTAGTAGAAAAATTAGGAATATTTACAGATGGCAACACTAATCTGATAGCAACATCTGCAATTAAACTGATGTGTATATTTCGTGTCGTGGATCATTATTGCTTTGGTACAAAACGATGTAATGATACGGTATCACTTATTATTTATTCAGAATAATAGGACCGGAGGGTGTTGAACTTGCCTTCAGACTGCTCCAACGTGGATCGATGAAGGCGTTTGAAAGGAGTCTATCAGTTCCATCATTTAACACAGTTATAGCACTTTCCGTTTTATATTAAATAACTAGCTGTGCTCACGGTTGCACACGCCTGAAATTTAGCTTTTGGCAACTTCGTCTGCATCAGAAAGAAAGAAAGAAAGAAAGAAAGAAAGAAAGAAAGAAAGAAAGAAAGAAAGAAAGAAAGAAAGAAAGAAAGAAAGAAAGAAAGAAAGAAAGAAAGAAAGAAAGAAAGAAAGAAAGAAAGAAAGAAAGAAAGAAAGAAAGAAAGAAAGAAAGAAAGAAAGAAAGAAAGAAAGAAAGAAAGAAAGAAAGAAAGAAAGAAAGAAAGAAAGAAAGAAAGAAAGAAAGAAAGAAAGAAAGAAAGAAAGAAAGAAAGAAAGAAAGAAAAATATTTTATTCAGTGCAATGTAAAAAATAAAATAAAATCACACCTGACATTTATTATATTTCGCCAAATTTACATAATGTATTTTTCAATTATAGCCTATGTGTTATTCTGATGTATAAGGTATATTATAGTAAAGTTTCATTAAAAGCCATTCAGTAGTTTTTGCGTGAAAGACTAACAAACATTCATTCATAGTCACTAACTTTCGCATTTATAATATTAGTAGGTTCTAGGTGCTGAAAATGAATGTGGATGGTTATAAGGGCAGAGAAAGGCCGAAAAAGAGATGGACTGTGTGAAAGATGATATGGTAAGAAAGGAAGTAAATGACGAGATGACTGCGAACAGGGATGAATGGAAGAGAAAAACATATTACGACGACCACGAATAAATGGGATAAGGAAGAAGTAGATGATGATAGGAGCTAAAAATGATTATGAAAGTATATTACAAAAATTAAAAAATCATTTATTCATGTAGGTCATTTTAGCCACTTATGAACGTTAAATTTTTTATATTATAATTTTTTCCCTACCGTCCATCTCAGTATATGATTAAATGGAGAAGAACCGGGCAGGAAACTCAATTGATTTTTTTTTAAAGCCAGTTAATATATAATGTATATTTATATAGGTGTCTATGTCTAACATTAAATGAAAATCCAGTGCATGAACAACTATTGCCATGCACGCTCGTCATTCAAGTAATCGTTTAGTGAGTAATAGACTTTGCTCAGTAAATATGATTTGACAGTTGTTTTGAATTTATTTAAAGGTAATTCCAGAATTTCATTCTATCTTATTGTAAATTTTTATATCTATTCCCTTAAAAGACCTATTGTATTTTTTAAAACGATACTTGGGGACAGCAAGTTTGTCTTTAAATCTAGTATTAATATTATGAATATTGCTGTTTTTTGGATATAGGTGTATATAAATTGAGAAGTAATATTGAGAATATTTATATAGTACTCTAGGTATATAGAAATTGGGCTATTATTATGAAAGTTTCATGAATTCTATGAATGTACACAGGAGCTCATAAAGTGGCTACAAATTGTACAAATTAGTAGGCACTGGTCCCTCGTTAATTACTAATTACAAGAGGGAGATAATAGGCGGGGTGATGCTGCGGCTTTGTTCTTATATGCGTATTGTCCCCTTTGTAGAGCTTCCACGTATATACTAAACTAATTTTGTAAACAGGGCCCGACTATGGCGCACTTGTATAAAAGTAATAATAATAATCGTGAAAAACCAGTATAAGCTGTTAAAATTAAGAATAATAATAGTAATATATTTAACTCCACATAAACATTAATTATCTAAATATATATAACTCAAAGGTGACTGACTGACTGACATAGCGATCTACCAACACGGATAAAATAGGGGATGAAAGTTTTTATGAAACTTTGTCAATTTTAAACCGATCGGGCTGAGACTTTCCATGCATAAAGCTACTATGACGTAGGCATCCCCTAAGAAAGGATTTTGTTAAATTCCACCTCTAAGGAGATAAAATAGGGGATGAAAGTTTATATGAAACATTGTTAATTTTAAACCGATCGGGCTGAGACTTTGCATGCATAAAGCTACTATGACGTAGGCATACCCTAAGAAAGGATTTTGGTAAATTCCTCCCCTAAGGAGATAAAATAGGGGATGAAAGTTTATATGAAACATTGTTAATTTTAAACCGATCGGGCTGAGACTTTGCATGCATAAAGCTACTATGACGTAGGCATCCCCTAAGAAAGGATTTTGTTAAATTCCACCTCTAAGGAGATAAAATAGGGGATGAAAGTTTTTATGAAACTTTGTCAATTTTAAACCGATCGGGCTGAGACTTTCCATGCATAAAGCTACTATGACGTAGGCATCCCTTAAGAAAGGATTTTGTTAAATTCCACCTCTAAGGAGATAAAATAGGGGATGAAAGTTTATATGAAACATTGTCAATTTTAAACCGATCGGGCTGAGACTTTGCATGCATAAAGCTACTATGACGTAGGCATACCCTAAGAAAGGATTTTGGTAAATTCCACCTCTAAGGGGATAAAATAGGAGATGAAAGTTTGTATATATCTTCTTAGATTTTCGACTGATTGAACTGAAATTAATGATTGGAGATACTATGATGAAGACGCTCGCTTAAATTTAAATTTTTTATTTTATTTATACGTAACAAAAACGGCCTCGGTAGTCAAGTGGTGTAGCACACCGCCTTACTTCCGATGGTCGTGGGTTTGATTCCTCGCACGGCACAAACA
The DNA here is from genome assembly GCF_030625045.1 of Achroia grisella. NCBI lineage: Eukaryota > Metazoa > Arthropoda > Insecta > Lepidoptera > Pyralidae > Achroia > Achroia grisella. Next base: position 3,568,892 of record NW_026712882.1, on the reverse strand, counting down.
TTTGTATTCATGAGTGTGACACGGGTGTAAATTTAAAAGGCTCTTTTAGAATGCATTAACACTCACCTTCACTACTTGCAGCTTCCCCCCAGGCCCAACTAGACCGGGATAAACCCATTTCTAATACAATTCACTTTAGTCTCCAAAACACAACCGGCGCGCCCTGCGCTTGTAGACTGAATGCCGCGGCTCACCCAACGAAAGAGCATTATTCAACTACCGACCTCCGTATTTATAGACCGAAGTCAGTCTAGTAGGTCGGTCTATAAATACTAGATGGCGCTATTTACAATATTTGTTATAATCTTTACATTGGATACTTCATTAGTACTAAACACAAACTACCTTCTTTTAATATCATTTTAAAATATCGGAGTTTTCTACAATATTGATGTGAACTCTAACACTTATGAATAAAAAATATATAGATGCATGTATAAAAATAAGGATTGAACAATTATTTATAGCAGAAAACACTAACTACTAACACCTGCTCTACCCCAAGCAAAGCCGGGACACCAGTGTAAAGTGGCAGACAGACTGATTTCAATTAATTGCATTTTTGGATGTAAAAAATAATTATTTTATGTTTATTTTTAATTATGGTAAATTAAGTTTAATTATATGTACATTTTATTTGCTCTTTTTTTTTTCGTTTGTTGTTTATATTGTATTTTTTACATTGCACTGAGTAAAATATTTTTCTTTCTTTCTTTCAAATTAGAAAATGTTTGGAAAAAAACTAAGTTTCTTTTTTACTTTTTCAGGTGACTACGAAAAACGCATACAGCAAGAACTGCTTCTTCGTCATTATATAGTGGTAAGTTTTGTAATTGAATTATTTATGTATAAATATACTTATGGTCGAACACTTCGAGTACGTTATGGTTTAAATGTTTACTACCCAGCATACACCCCAGAAGTCGTAAGTTCTAATCGTGGCGACAAAAATTTTTTTTGTTAGGAGCTATAGTTTGTATCTCCTCAGGATGGAGTGTAAACTTTCCAAAGGAGATATTACGTTTATGCATGAGTGGGCTACAACTAGAGAATACGATACCGATTAGTGATTTTAATCCCGGGATTTCTTGATTACTGAAAGATTATCTTTCAGTAGTTTAGCTAGAGGATTTCTCAGTTCCGGATCCCGGAGTCCGTCCCGGGATCAATTTCGGAATGCAGTGGCAATGAAAAGTCGTTAAATTATTTTCAATCATTCTATTTTTATTTTGGTAATAGGTGATAGTTTCATTCTAATTGCTTCTAATTTCATAGAAGACTAGTATTTGTAGTCTACAAATTGTAATACATATTTGTCACATAAAATCCCGAGATTTCGACCAGGATCCCGGGATCCCGAAACCGGAAAATCCTCTAGCTACAACCACATAGGTTCTCTATATATACAGTCAGCTCGTGACCACGGCTAGTGCAACCTAGTCGAAACGTCGAGAGAGGTAAATACCTTTATTTGCCATAAAATTTGTTCGTGTTAAGACCCGGTTAATAACATAAATAATGTATATAACCACGAAAGTTTAAAAATAACTATAGGTTCTCTAGTTTCCCATTACAATTACATAAAAAAAATGTAACATTTTTGGACCAATGTGGCCCACACCTCAGCAAGTGGTAAAACAAACAGACAGACATAAAACAGCGGACGGATGTCGTGGCGTCATTTGCGCGGGCGCATCGTATAAATCGTTCGACGCGCGCATTTCGCTGTCAGCGCGCGCGCAGCGAAGTTAACGTGTCACAGGTTCAGTGCTGACTAAACAAACACGATGTGATTTATTTTAACTTATATATACACTATCGCAGTTAATAAACAAGTTTTTACTTCACAAATGAATCGTAACACATGGTACTTAAGGTTTAATAAATATAAAAAATACCTTTTATTAATCATTTATTATCATTACATAGTATAAAACAAAGTCGCTGTCGCTGTCTGTCCGTCCCTATATACATATGTTTAAATCTTCAAAACTACGCAACAGTTTTTGAAGCGGTTTTTTTTAATAAATAGTGATTCAAGAGGAAGGTAGATATATAAAATACATGTACACCCAGGCGAAGCCAGGGCGAGTAGCTAGTTTATTAATATAAGAATGGAATAGAAATTTCTAAGTAATTTCTAATTCTAAGAAATTTCTAAGTAGAATACAATTTTCATGAGTAAGTTTAGTTAAATAAAGAATTTAACTAACTCATGTACACAAATGTTTATGTAGACTATGCGAGGAATCGAACCCTCGATCATCGGAGTGCTAAACCGCTGTACCACCGGGACGTCTAAATAAAGAGGGACTTTGGATAATATGTTATAATACTATATTAAACAGATATTAAATATTATTTTCATCTTGGGAATAGAATTTTTGTTTTATATTATTTGACATAAATATAGTATATATTACTATAAGTTGTAGTATATAGTTACTATACCATTTCGCGTGGCCATACAATCAAGTGACGGATGCAAATGTGTACACAAAACAAATTTACTGCAACTCGTGCGCATCTCAACACATCGGCATACGACGTGGGTGGCCTCTCAGCATTCGTCCTGTGTTAATTTTGCAACATTGTCATTTGCTATAAGAAAACTGTTACATTGTTGAGATACGGTTAAAGAACTAATTTTTAAGAACTAACAATAAGACAATATATAATTATATATATGTCAAATCTAAATATATATAACTCAAAGGTGACTGACGTAGTGATCTATTAACGCGCAGCCCAAACCACTGGACGGATCGGGCTGAAATTTGGTGTGCAGGTAGACGTTATGACGTAGGCATCCGCTAAGAAAGGATTTTGATTAATTCTACCCCCAAGGGGATAAAATAGGGGATGATAGTTTGTATGAAACTTTGTCACTATTAAACCGATCGGGCTGTGACTTCGCATGCATAAAGCTACTAAGACGTAGGCATCTCCTAAGAAAGGATTTTGATAAATTCCACCCCTAAGGGGATAAATTACCGCGAGCGAAGCCGCGGGCAAAAGCTAGTAAGTAAGTAGTTTTAATAGATAGAGTGATTCTAGAGGAAGGTTTATATGTATAATACATGTACACCTGTTAAAAGCCGGGGCTGGTAACTAGTAAAAAATAAATGAATAAAAATTGATCAGAAAATAAAAAAATGTTAGCGGTGGACACCCCTAAGTGATACTTAAGGGTGTGAAAAATAGATAGTAGTCGATTCTCAGACCTACAGAATATGCATATAAAATTTCATAAATATCAATCAAGCTGTTTCGGAGGAGTATGGTAACTGACAGTGTGACACGAGAACTTTATATATAAGATACAAAGTAGACAAAGTTGCGGGCTAAAACTAGTATTTAGTGAATGGTAAACGACTCGAAACTATCGGATATTCAAATAAGAACATGTGCGTAATTAAGTTAGTTTGTACCCTTAAAGGGTCACATTGAGAAAACTTGTAAATTAATACTATGGGCTGCATCAGGACTTGCGGTCTCTTGGAGTATCCTCTGCTGATTTGTACCTACTCATAGTTTAACTATTATTTACCTAAAATACACTTTATAAAAAGTCATCTTGCTGCGGTTTTTCTTTATGGATAGTAATGGTACGGTTGACTTGCCTGCGCTAACGGGGCACCAGTGGAGGATGATAAGATGAGCATTAGGTCAGGTTAATTAGCCCATCATGAGATATCCGTCAGGAATTTATCATGATGGTTTCCAGGAACCACGTGGAGGTCAACTTGACACAGTACATGCGGTTTTTTTAATGAATGGTAATGGAATGCTGCATCGCTTGCACTATTGCAGTGTTGGAGGAAAGGTGAGCATGAGGTCAGGTCAGTTAGCTCATCATGACATGAATATGTCATGATGGGCTAATAATCCCAGTGCTAACAATGTACGCAGTTCCCCCTGGAAACTATTCATCAGGAATTTAACAGGATGGTTTCCAGAGGGAAAACAATGTACGCAAACTGACCTCATGCTCATCTTATCATCCACCACTGGTGCCCCGCCAGCGTAAACCGTTAATGTAGCACCATTCCATTATCATCCATTAAAAAAACCGCATGTACTGTGTCAGGTTGACCTCCACGTGGCCAGGGGGAACCGCTTTGCTAGCAATAGGGTCAACAGACCTCATTACTAACAATCCTTTCCCCCCCCCCCTCCCCATCCTGCTGCAGATAAAATAGGGTTATGAGGAGTAGGATAACCTCATCTTTTGTTGCGTTTTTCGTTTAGACAGTATACACACACTCGCGACCATGTCCGTGTGGAAATTTAATTTAATTTTCTAAATTAAAACCAGCCTAAGTCACTCCTTATTACATTAGGTACCTGCCAAAAAAGTCCCGTCAAAGTCGGTCCAGCCATTTCAGAGATTAGCCGGTACAAACAGACAAACAGACAAAAATTTTATAAAATGTTATTTTGGTATATGTACCATATTTATATACATATGCGTGTAGTAAAAAACGGTGAAATAACCGTTTTATATTTTTATATAGAATACAAACAGACACTCCAATTTTGTATATATGTATAGATGCACAACAAGGACGTATTATATGTAGTGGCGTAAGACCAAAATGTGTGCTCAATCACGATATGATGGTAGGTAATCCCTTACCGCCGACATTGACCATACAGAGAGAAACCGCGGCCCGTATTCATAGTCCACTACCTAAAACTTCTATTCACTTATTTAATTAAGTCTCGTATTCGTGAATTACTACACATCCCAAAGAAAGAAAGTAGCGGACGCTTAATAAATAAATATAATATCTTAGTAATATTATAAACGCAAAAGTTTGTAAGTATGGATGGATGTTTGTTACCCTTTAACGCAAAAACTACTGAACGGATTTTGATGAAACTTTACAGTAATATAGCTTATACATTAGAATAATATATACATGTAGGCTATAAGTTACACGCGGATGAAACCGCGGACACAGCTAGTATTTTAAATAATATTGGTTAATATTATTAAATGCGTATAAATATATAGCGATATATAATATATAGCATATATACAAATAAATAAAATTTAAGTGTCTGTTTGTAATTTTAAATTAGCAGCTTTTCACTAAATGCATATGAAAGTATATACGGTAATTACATAAAAAGATATTTTTTTTTATCTGTTTTTGTTCTTAATACAAGTTTCCGAAACGACTGGACCAATTTTTACAGGACTTTCAATCAAATGTTTATACGGTACTTGCAACAAAAAAAGTATTTTTATATTTTATGTCTGTCTATTTGTTCTTGCTGATCTTGGAAACGACTGGATCGATTTTTACAGAACCTTCAATCGCAGATAGCTAATGTTATAAGGAGCAATTAGGGTAATTTTATTTTAGAAATTTAATTTATTAATTTTAGAATAGAATAGATTAGAATAGAAAATCATTTATTCAAATAAACTTACCTTGAAGCACTTTTGAATAGTCATTACTTTATTTTAATCTACCGCTCATTCGGAAAGCTGTCTCATCACAAGAAGAACGAGCTTGAAATTTGCGTGTTGCTCTTTTAAATAATTTTATTATTTCTTTACATTTTTAAGTTTAAGGGGGTCTTCCTATGTGACGGCCTGTTTTTTAGGGATATTTTAGGATTTTTTTTTCTACGACCAGTAAATATTTAGAGCTTCAAGTTTTTTATCATTTATTAACACATATTTGGACAGTATAAATATAAAATTTCAGCTAAAAATATTCAGTCAAACTAGAGTTACAGCGCTCTGAACACCCCCGCCTCGAAAAAAAGAGCTCCCACTTCCTCCACGATTCCGGCTGATCGGCTTATCTGAAAAAAAAAAAAACGGCGTTTTAATTTGTAGGCTTAAAAGCACGGAATGACCTATAATCAAATTAATATAAAAAAAATTGGATTTTTGATAGACATTTGAAATAAAAGTTGCAAATTAGGCGTTTTTTTTTTGTTTTTTGCTATAAAAAAATCGAAGATTTGAAAATTTTCGATTGATAATAGTTCATTCCATGCGTTTACATATATTGAGTGTGCCCTGTAAATTTCAAGTAATTCGGTCCAGCCGTTTCTGAGATACAATGGAGGAAAGTTTGAAAAACACAGTTTTGAGAAAAACGCGTTTAAAGTTTCAAGTCCGTTAAAAACTATTAAAATATCAACTTACTCTCAATCGGCGATGCCTGGTCCATAGAGTATTCCTTCCTCTTCCTCGTGAAACTCTTTTAAAGCAGATTGTTCAGCTCTTGAGTCAATCCTGGCTTGTTTAACGACATCACTTACGCGCCGCTCAGAGCGTAAGATTCGCTTTTCATCCCGTTTCTCAACATACGCTTGGGCTTCACGACCAACAGGGCATCCCATAATCGACATAACTTTTAAAATACCTTGAAAACCTTCATTAAAGATAATAACTGCTAAGTAGCTAGCAATTTCAACAACTTTGGGACCAGAATGAAGATGTTTAGGAGCGAAAGTCCAAATCAAAGAATTCAAAGATTCGTTATTGTTTTGTGTCTCTGCTCCTAAACAACGAATTAATAATTCGTCTTTCGATAAATCTTCGAAAACCGGTTTGATAGCTTCTTGGACTTGCGGAATTAGAGGTGGTTTATCGTGATGAAATTGGTCCAGTTCATTATTAGCTTCAGCCTTACGCCATTTACACCAACTGTCTTCGCCTTCTGGACAAAATTGATGCTGAGGGTTTTCATCAGAAGAACATTTGTGATAGTACGTTGCTCAAACTTCCTTTCTCATATCTTCAAAAATAATTTGTAGCTGTTGCTCTCTTCGAAGTTCAACCAAGACTAAAATAACTTCGGTAAAATATTATAACAATAGAAATTTCTGTTTAAGTCTGTAGAAACGTGTCTAAACTTGTATAAACAAATATATTAATAAAAGGGAGGCCAGGTATAAAGCCGACGGTACACAATAGGCCCGGTCTCTAACTGCCAACTCACCGCTCTTTCTTTTACCTGCTGTATCTTTAAAACGACTTCGAATTTTCTAAAATCGCTTTACTACCGTATTCTAGACATGTAAAGGGAGCAATTTATGAAAAAAAAAAAATCGATTTTTTCAACCCATCACATAGGAAGACCCCCTTAAGTGTGTGAATACAAACCACCATAAATATAAATAGAGGTATCAAGTGACGGGGTTTAAGAAAACGTCATTCCTCTTACTATAAAATAATATAAGAGTGCCTAACTATAAAAATATAATAAACGTTTAGGTGGATATAACAATCAAATTTGAAGAATGTAAATTAACAGTAACATATTTAGTGGAGTGTATACTAAGCTATTAAGTCCATGATTCTATTTTAATTATTTTCAACAAGGGTGATGTAGTTTGGAGTAGCAATTTTCATGTGCGTGTTCACGAAAACTTGTAATTCTGTCAGTTGTTCACAACCTATTGTACAAAGTTTGCTTATTTTAGAACTAGATGGCGCTGCACCATATGCCCAGTGTTATTTATTTTATTTATTAAAAGAACGAGATCTATTTTTGAATTTATACAAATTTTGTGATATTTGTTTTTGTTTACAACCTATTGCACAAAATTTGCTACTTTGGAGCTAGATGGCAATGTGTTTTATGTTCAGTGTTGTTTAATTTATTTATTGAAACAACGAGATCTCTTTTTGATTTTATACAAATTTTGTAAAATTTGTTTTTGTTTACAACCTATTGCACAAAATTTGCTTATTTTAGAACTAGATGGCGCTATAACTTATGTCCAGTGTTGTTTATTTTATTTATTGAAACAACGAAATCTCTTGTTGATTCTATATAAATTATGTAGAATTTGTTTTTATATATTTTAAAGTTTAATGAATTTGTTTTGTAATTCAACTAAATATATCTGTTTTAATTTAATGAAATATAACCGGACTATAGATAGGATAGCGGAGGTGCGCACACGCATCTCGTAACACGATACACGTGGAGCACCGCACTCCTCTATACAACAACACTACTCTGTTATACCTACAAGACGACCTCTTAATCAACTATCTGTATTATTTACTATACACCATGGTACTTGGCCAATTATATGATCACTATTGGTACTGGGCGACCACGCCTAAAATTGATCATCATCATCATTGCAGCCCGGAAGACGTCCACTGCTGGACATAAGCCTCCCCCAAAGATCTCCACTACGATCGGTCCTGCGCTGCTCGCATCCAATGCCTTCCAGCGATCTTAACCAGATCGTCGGTCCACCTTGCTGGAGGCCTTCCCACGCTGCGTCTTCCGAAAGACGTCGATGATAAAATTCATCACTAAAACTTATAATTATTTTAACATTCAGTGAGACTAGACAATAATGTTAAAGACTATATTAATCTGAACTATTGAGTTTAGATTTACCACAGACTTTAACAATAAATAAGTCATAACAATTAATCTGTCTAAGTCAAATACATTTTTCTTTATTAATTTACTAGCTACTCGCCCCGGCTTCGCACGGGTGTACATGTATTATATATATAAGCCTTCCCCTAGAAACCCTCTATCTATTAAAAAACTGCTTCAAAATCCGTTGCGTAGTTTTAAAGATTTAAGCATACATAGGTACGGACAGACAGCGACAGCGACTTTGTTTTATACTATGTAATGATTGTATTTTTTATACGTATAAATTTAAATAAATATTAGTATTCTGCACTTCTCTATATAAACTATAAGTGTGCGAAATTTCATACTTCTCAGTCTGCGAAATTTTCGCAAAAAATTTTTGCTTCCCGTATCTTATTAATATCATAAACGCGAAAGTTTGTGAGTATGGATGTTTGTTACTCTTTCACGCAAAAACTACTGAACGGATTCTGATGAAACTTTACAGCAATATACCATATATAGGTTTTTAATTACTGAGTTTTTTTAAGGACTGTATACTTTATATTTTATTTTTAGTTATAAGAGAAACTAAGGTCCCTGATTGTAATGACATATATTTAAAATTGACAATAAAAAAGGAACAAAGTATAAAATATTTAAAATATATTTATAAAAAAATATAATTATCATATACTGAGGTGCGTTATGTACATAGGCTATAGACCAGAATAATATATAGGCTATAAATTTAATGCGAGTTAAACCGCGGACAGAACAAAATTCAAAATAAATTTATTACGTATATATATATATGGAATATGGAATATATCCCTTTTAACCTTTGATGTATCCCACTCTGTTCGTATTGGGTATGGTGGGATATAATTAATTACGAGTACGTAGGTAATTGGCTATTGTCTTATACATATTTAAAGTGTTTCGGAGTCAAATCACCAATTCTCTGGTTTGATCATTTTTAGGGTACCAGATAATATCTGGGGCGGCGACGAAGGCCCCAGTTGCTAGCGGTACCTCGCGGAAGAACTAATTTATTAAACAAAGCGCTCATGACACTCGCACTGGCCACTCTCAATAAAAAAGCAGAAAGAACGGATTTGTTTATGTGTAGTCTGTGTGAATTCACAAGAACAACATTGTATGTTATATTAACGAACATGTATAATATAGAATTAGATACACTATTGTATTGGGCTTAGGCCTGTAATAATAGTTGTGTAAGTAAATAAATAAATAAATAAACTTATAAATTTACATAATGAATTATGTATAGATTTACTTTAAGCTTATACATCATCATCATCATCATCATCGCAGCCCGGAAGATGTCCACTGCTGGACATAGTCCTCCCCCAAAGATCTCCACGACGATCGGTCCTGCGCTGCTCGCATCCAATGCCTTCCAGCGATCTTGACCAGATTGTCGGTCCACCTTGCTGGAGGCCTTCCCACGCTGCGTCTTCCGGTCCGTGGTCGCCACTCGAGGACTTTACTGCCCCAACGGCCATCTGTCCTACGAGCTATGTGCCCTGCCCATTGCCACTTCAGAGTCGCAATTCTTCGGGCTATGTCGGTCACTCTGGTTCTTCTGCGGATCTCCTCATTTCTAATTCGATCACGCAGAGTAACTCCGAGCATAGCCCTCTCTATTGCCCTCTGAGTGACTCTGAGCTTGTTGATGGGGCCCATAGTTAGCGACCACGTCTCTGTTCCATAAGCTTATACATATGTGCCATAATTTTAATGCGTGTTAAACCGCGGGCAGAACTAATATTAATATGTATACATTTACAAAACGAATTGTGTTTAACAATAGTGCGATTAGTCGAAGTTTCGAGCTCTTATTTTTTAAACTTGACCTCCCTCCTCTTTCCTAAATAATGTCAAGACACTAATTAATTTACCAAGTCCGTAAAACCAGGAGCCGCATGTTATTTTTATAAATTGAAACACATAATAATTTGTCCCCGAAGCGTTAGGCGAACGTATCGAGTAAGATGTTCGTAACCACACACAAATAAAAGAAGTGAAGTGCTGGTAAAATTGTATGACTACACACTATAGTGATGTTACATAATTATATCGATATTTTACCAATAACTACATTAGCATGCAAGTTATTTATTTGTATTACAGACATATATACCGGGTGTAAGGGATAGGTTGGCAAAAATTGAAACTGTGAATTCAGACCATTATTCTGAACGGAAAACTAGTGGAAATTCTTACCGGAAATTCTTGTTTTTTCTTTTAAAATCATGTGAATCATTATATTATGTAATAATATAAAGAAATAATAATATTTCATAGCGAAATAATATAAAATACCGTAAAACATCAATGTAATTCGATTAATAATCCTTCCCCGCGCTGATCAGTTCTGAACTGACGTGTCACCGCGATACTTCTCGTTGAAAATCACATTGCGCGCAATACATTGCGCGGCGTCAAAATTAAGAATCGTTAATTATATGGCTGTGGTGCATTTCTGGTGAGAAAATACTTTGCTATTTGATTCAGACCATTCATCTGAATCAGCTGTTTCCGTTTTGGCCTTACACACAGTATAGATTAAAAAGATATATATACTATAACGTTTAAACTTGTGGCGGCGTGGTGGGTCGAGTCAATGTGCTCCTTTTAATATGGTTGAGTGCTATGATGGCTGGCTCATCCATCATACTCGTGAACGGGTGCTGCTTGTGGGATTTGAATGGGAGGTGGGAGATCTAGCGGTATAGACATTCTAGTTTTTATTGTATAAGTTCATATATATTGTATAAGTTTCTTGCATGATACAAACGTTTAACAATATTTGATTGATTCCGTGTTGTGTTGATGCCGTGTCTGTGTTGTAATCATGAGAAGAACTAAAAAACTAAAACTTCAGTTAAATTTCCATGTCAGTCATATTTCAATCAGTCATTACTGTAACTTTGTCAACATTTAGTTTATTATGCATTAGTCATTAAACGTATGTTAAACGTATGTATATGTAAGTAATATTTAAATTACGTATTAATTAGAAAAATTCAATTGAAAATAGAAACTGTTATAAAAAGGACACTCCGTATTTTGGCTATTTTAAAACAAGAAAGTAATTGTATTACTTGATTTAATGTTATTGTTTTTAAAAAAATATACACTCTAGATTCTCCACTAAACTCTACTACAAATTAGGTCATTCTTGAGCAAAGGTGAGTAAGTTTGATATTACATTGCTTATGTTTGGAGTGTCCGGAGCGTGGGTGACGCTCTTTCTATGCGAAATCGTATTTCTCCTTATTTTTCAATTATATATTTTATTTTCAAAAGTACAGTCCACTACCAATTTATATTTCTTCTTCACACGAAGGATTCGTAATACTACACTTTTAGAGGATATACAATTTTTAGAAATTCTTTATTGATATAAACTTAATTCTAAGCACTTTTGAATAGTCATACATATTTTTTTTATCGAGTACGATACCATATACCAGAGGTTCCCAAACTTTTTTGTGTCGTAGACCCCTTGGCATATTTTTAGGTTTTGGGTAGACCACTCATTCTTATCTGGTATTGATGTTTTGTAAATTTCTAACTGAAGTAAAGTTTAGTGTTAAAAACATAAAGTAAAAACAACAAGATGACCACTGTCCTAGACCCCTGGGGGTCGGTATAGACCACTTTAGGAATCACTGCCATATATTATATCTGTTGCAAAAATAAACACTCGATAAAAGTATCGATGCGATCCCATCACTAGTGCAGGAGATAACGTCGACGCCAGCTACCTGCGCGCGCGCAGCTAAGCACCCACTCAGTGTCGCCAGTCCGTCGCGCAAACGCACTTCACTTGCTTTTTTCATACATCTCGCCACTTCACTCGATTTTTTCATACATCTCGTATCTAAAAACGTTACAGGTTGGTTTCTGATATCCAGATAAATAATGGAAGATTTTTCAGCAAAAAAAAATGACAAGTCTCGCAACGTGGTTCTTCCGTTACATAAGTATTATATAAAATAATAATAATATATATTAATATATACTTATTGTATGAGATTTTCAAGAAGTTTGATTATCTATTGGAATAATAATAATGACCCAGGACAATTCACACAGCGCCATCTATTCCCAAGTTAAGCTGAGCATGTGTTATGGGTACTAAATAAAAGATATTTTTTTTTTAAATTGTAATTGTAAATTTAATTACATAATTAATTGTAAATACATAATAATATAATATTATAAGGATTAAATTAGGTGACGGTTGCCAGTTGCCATCAACTTGCCATTCATGTAACATTAAAACAATTTTTTTTTAAAAAGCTTTCAATTTTTTTCTGCATCCCTTAGCAAATAACTATTAAAACTGCCGATACCCAGACGCCATTATCTAATCCGAGGCACGCAGAACCATTCGTTGAATGCAGAGTGGTATCGCGTCGCGTCGCCTGTCCTGTCCAAGGATGCCAACCGTACAAAATGTTTTATCTTATTTATTTATTTATTTAACTTGCACTTGCAATGCACAATAATATATAGTATAGTACATTTGGCGGACTTAACACCATGCGGCATTTTCTACCAGGCAACCATAGGTGGTACAGAGAATAATTGTTGGCGGTGCAAAATTATAAACAATGCTCTTCAGTTTTTTTATAGTATATAGGACGAAGGAGCTTGCTTCTCACTTGATGGTAAGTGATTACTGTAGTGTATTATGTGAGTAGTTTGCTGTTTATGTATTCAATATTACCCTCAACTGTCAATAAAGTAATATTCATCTTACAAGCTTGTATTTCACTACATGTTGGCAGCGGTGGGATATATATGGGTAGTTAACTATTAATGTTATTTTAAAATATGGCTACTACATATATTTGTAAAGCATATGTTGGTACCTTAGCACCTTAAATACCTACTCATTGTGTAACTAGCATCCATGTATCTTATACTTCCTAAGGGGAAAGATGTAGTGTATTATGTGAGTAGTTTGCTGTTTATGTTTTCAATATTACCCTCAACTGTCAATAAAGTAGTATTCATCTTACAAGCTTGTATTTCACTACAATTACTACCGTCATTGAGCACCCGCAATACCAAAGAAATTGCAAGTGCGTTTCCGGCCTTTTAAGAAGGCAAAAGCTCAAATGCTGGAAGGTGTGCCTTTTAAGAAGGAAAAAGCTCAAAATCTGGTTGTGGTCTGGTTGTTGTGGTTTACTAAAATACCAATCTGTTCATAGATTGGTAAAAATATATTCTTAATCTCATACAAGTTTGTACGTTTATATGAATAGGTATAACATTTTACTAATAAGATACCAAAGAATGTACTGGATTTACCTTTAGATATATAAATTTAAAACATCTGTTAAATCATATATATTGAGTATAGTGTATTAGTTGTTAATACACGAGATATACCAGCTACATCCATTTGACCACATTCAGAACCGAGCAGCCAGAATCATTGGTAATCAACGTCTATGTGACAGACTCGACCCATTGGCTTAGCGGCGAGATATTGCATCTCTGTGCATTTTCTACCGCATACATCACGGAGAGTGTTCTGAGGAACTGTTCGGATTAATACCAACTGCTGAGTTTCACTACCGTACCACCCGCCACAAACTAAAATACCATCCTGATCATCTGGATGAATGGCGGTCCTCCACAGTGCGGTTTTCTAGAAACTTTTTGCCACGCACAACCACATTGTGGAATCACCTTCCAGTAATGGTATTTCCGAACCGATACGATATTGAAACCTTCAAGAAAAGAGCTTATTCCTTTTTAAAAGGCCGACAACGTACTTGCTATTCCCCTGGTGTTGCGGGTGCACATGGGCGGCGGTAATCACTTACCATCAGGTGAGCCGCATGCTCGTTTGTCCCATGTGTTATAAAAAAAAAAACTTTTTGTTTTGAACCAATGTTCATACGAGATCTTATTATCTGAAAGTTGGCAGCCCTGGTCGGGTCGTGTTCGCACACAGGGTTGTAAATCATCGTTATCGCGGCGCATAAAAAATTATGAACCACTGATATGAGTGTATTCGAGATGTTCATTCAATCTTTATGTTTATTTAACTGCTTCTGACTAATTTTGTCTTGGGAACAAACTTGACAAATGGCTACGAATTGTTTGGTGTCGTTATTACTGTAAAACATAATACAATTTTTTTATTATACATTTTTTTAAGACAATTGTGTCCTTTTATTTATAATATTATTGTACAATAAAGTATTACAAACAAACAAACAATTGTCACTTACACTTTTTTAAAGAATCAAATATCCTCACCGTTGCTTCTCAATACGAAAATATCACGTATGCCAGGAAATGTGTGACGGCGTGGTGGGCCGGGTCATTGGGCTCCCAAAAATATGGTCGAACGCAGTGATGGCTGGCTCATCCGTCCGTTATCATCCGTCATACTCGTTAACGAGTGCTGCTTGTAGAGACTGATCTGCTCTTATCACTACGACTGATTTAATCTTATTGTGTATTTATATTTGACCCTAATAAATTAGTGCTAGTTGGTAGTTTGTATTCACACGTTTCGACTTGTAAAATGTGAACTTACAAGGATTATTTAAAAGAGCAACACTCAAGTTTCTTGCTCGTTCTTCTTGTGATGAGACAGCTTTCCGAATGAGCGGTAGATTAAAAAAAATTATATTACTATTAAAGTGCTTAAATTAAGTTTATTTGAATAAATGATTTTCTATTCTATTCTATTCTAATAAATTGACAGTTTTAAAAAAGTAGGTGATTACACTAATAAAAGCTTACGTAATATCAACAAACTAGTTTTACCTAAGTACCGTTTGACGACAGGTTAGTCTAATGTCTTACATCTCAATTTATAGTCGCAATATTATTTTATTCAAGAACCTTAGCCACAGCAACGCGTGGCCGGGTCTGCTAGTATATATACCATATAGGTACTAACTGACCCCGCAAACTCCATCCCGCCTCAAAATTCAATATGTCAAAGGTTTTTTGAAGTTAAGTTACGCAATAAATTTCTGAGCACACCCTGTTTGTCAGGTATCAACAGTTTGTATGAGAAAATAAAATTGTTTTTACTATTTTACATGCAATTTCTTCATATTTTATCATTGTTTAAATCTTCCCTGGTCTTCCATGAATATTTCAAGACTAAAATTAGCCAAATCGGTACAGCCGTTCTCGAGTTTTAACGAGACTAACGAACAGCAATTCATTTTTATATATAATAATAATAATAATAAAAGAAAAAGAGAAAGTATCTCGACCTGGCTCACGAGGTGACCGAAATGTGGGGGGTGATGTCCACCGAAATCATTCCAATCGTTATGTCGGTGAACGGTCTTATCCCAACCAGTCTGGAACAACATCTCAGACGGTTGGGATTCCGGGGCGGCTCACTCCCGGGAAAGATGCAGAAAGCGGTGCTGTTAGATTCTGCCCGCATTGTACGCCGGTTTCTCTCCCTGGGGCCCTGAACTCCGACCGACTGTGCTTCTGCCGGGGGTATGTTGCCATCTCCTCTCCTTAAGAGGGGAGATGAGAATTTTTGGAAAAAAAAAAAAATCTCAGGACAATTCACACAGCGCCATCTAGACCCAAGTTAAGCTAGCTAAAGCTTGTGTTATGGGTACTACATAACTGATACATATACATAGATAATTTTTTTTGTAAATACAATCTATAGAAAACACCCAGACCGACACAAACAATCATACTCATAAATACAAACGTTTATGCCGTGCGAGGAATCGAACCCTCGATAATCGGTTGTAAAGCGGTCAGACCGCCAGACCACCGAGGTCGTCATATATACATATAATGCCTAGATATATAGATAGTACA
This sequence comes from Achroia grisella, assembly GCF_030625045.1. NCBI lineage: Eukaryota > Metazoa > Arthropoda > Insecta > Lepidoptera > Pyralidae > Achroia > Achroia grisella. The sequence continues at coordinate 3,552,666 of NW_026712882.1, read as the reverse complement.
CATAATCTGAGTACAGGCAATAAATTACGGAAAGGCTCAAACAGAGTTCAGTCTTTTAATATAAACAGGCGGCCTTTTACGGCCATAATGGGAGCTTTTCAGGAACGGTCTCTTGCTGTTTTTGCCAAATTTGCCGTCCCTAACGACCGGCAGAATTAACAATCACTCAAATCGAGTGCCTTAAGTGCTTCGCCTTTAGTTTCTATTGTGAGGCAGTACGTCTTTGTTGCTATTTCTGGATTAATAGGGGTTTTTTTATGTAAATGGAATAGCAAAGAAGCTGATTTATCTTAGCTTGTACGACAGACATTATGGCAACAGACATACTTAATGTAACTGTAACTATATTTTTTTTTTATAACACAGGTGACAAACGAGCATGCGGCTCACCTGATGGTAAATGATTACCGCCGCCCATGAGCACCCGCAACACCAGGGGAATTTCAAGTACGTTGTCGGCCTTTTAAAAAGGAGTAAGCTCTTTTCTTGAAGGTTTCAATATCGTATCGGTTCGGAAATACCATTGCTGGAAGGTGATTCCACAATGTGGTTGTGCGAGGCAGAAAGTTTCTAGAAAACCGTACTGTGGAAGACCGCCATTCATCCAGATGATCAGGATGGTATTTCAGTTTCTGGCGGGTGGTACGGTGGTGAAACTCAGCAGCTAGTATTAATCCGAACAATTAAAATTAAATATATAATATATTGTCTCATCTCATCTCAGGACAATTCACACAGCGCCATCTAGACCTAAGTTAAGCTAGCTAAAGCTTGTGTTATGGGTACTAGATAGCTACATATATATAGATTTTTTTTGTGAATACGTACATATTATATATATAAAACACACAGACCGATACAAACAATCGTGCTCGTGAATACAAATGTTTGTGCCGTGCGAGGAATTGAACCCGCGACCATCGGTTGTAAAGCGGTGTGCTAGACCGCTAGACCACCGAGGTCGTCATTGTGTATTCAATATTTTTTCTATTTGATTATTTAATTGAATTAGTGCTAATCGGTAGTTTGTATTCACACAGTTAAACTTAAATTGTAAAGTAAGAATGAAATTATTTAAAAGAGCAACACACAAGTTTCTTGTTCGTTCTTCTTGTGATGAGATAGCTTTCCGAATGAGCGTTAAAAAAAATGTGATGACTGTTCAAAAGTGCTTCAATGTAAGTTTATTTTAATAAATGATTCTATTCTATATTAGCTAGACACCCCAGTTTTGCATGGATGTACATACATATAAATATTCCTCTTGAACACTCTATCTATTGATAAACTCAGTTGAATAGTTTAAAAGATATAACCGTACAGATAGCGGAAGCGATTTCATTTTATATTATATAAAGATATAAATATATAGAATTGAAGTGTATGTTTGTAACACGGTAATTATATAAAAAAATTAACGATTGTTTTGTTTGCCTGTTGTTATCATCATGGTATTCACTTACCATCAGGTGAGCCGCAAGCGCGTTTGTCCCCTATGCTTATAAAACACATCATCGTGTAACGCCCATGCACCGTACCAGCCATATGTTCTAATTCTAAAGGACTAAAGTGTATTGCCTCTATACTATGTAAGTTTCCACTTATATGAAAACAACATGATTATGTTCATTCCATTTCTAATTTTAAAGTGTTAATAATAAAGACAAAGTTGCAACGGACGTGTCGCATTGGCTGCATATTGACAACTAATGTGCATGATAAAGTCCTCTAATGTCGCCGGCCATGTCTATTTACTAACAATTTATGTCCAATCGAAACTGCGAGCGATTTGCGACGACACGACAATAATGGGTGGTCCAAGTCATAAGATGACGCGGCGTCAAACTCCTTGACTTTTTTCATTCTATCAGTATAACCTATATTTCAAAATTTACTAAAATCTCATCATCTCTCCCTGGAATTGAGTGATAATTAGTAAATCACGGGATCTTACCACCTTTATACTGTACGGCAATCAAAGTGTACAACAATCTTCCAAGAGAAATTAAAGAAATGGGATCTCATACGTTATTCAAACGCAAACTAAAGAATTGGCTGTCACTTGGTAATTTTTACAGTATCCAAGAATATTTGAGTGGCACAAGCGCCTTCACGTAATTTGCATGCCTGTATGGTAAATATTGCTGATCAATGGATTTCATGTGGCATCGTATTAATTATAATACTGTACCAAATATTTCGCAAATAAATTATTTCATTTCATTTATAATATATATTTTATTGAGTTCTCGATATTTCAGCAGTATTTCAACCGCCTTGATCACGGGTAAACTGAAGCGGGTAAATGGTAAATAAATCTCTTATCGGCAGACATATATGTCTATCTTCACACGTCTTCGTTAGTTGCTACTATTGAAAATTGCTCGATATGCATCTCGGCAAACTATACTTACAGTATCTTCACGTATACTTAATACACTTTCTGAGCGCGTTTTATGTTAAACCAATCACTGGATTCCAGGCATTAGAGAGTCTAGAATCTTCTCGATTGATTTTTTTATATTTCTCTATTTCAATCGGGAACTCAATAGAAACAAAACGTGGTAAGATCCCGTGATTTACTATTTGTACTTATAAATAATAACCGCGTCAAATTTAAAACAGTACATAATTGAGTTACATCTAAATTTTCTCAGGTTCTCATCCAATATGTAGTACATGAGGACACAGTTACCTAGATCCTTCAATGTAATAATTGTAATTGATTATGGTTAACAAGACAAACTAAATATTGTCTACTAAGCACTGCCATGTCTAAACTATGTCATCCCACCTTACATTTTACTATTGTTATCTAAATATTTATAAATCAAAGGTGACTGACATAGTGATCTATCAACGCACAGCCCAAACCACTGGACGGATCGTGCTGAAATTTGGCATGCAGGTAGATGTTATGATGTAGGCATCCGCTAAGAAAGGATTTTGATTAATTCTACCCCTAAAGGAATAGAATAGGGGATGAAAGTTTATATGAAACTTTGTCAATTTTAAACCGATCGGACTGAGACTTTGCATGCATAAAGCTGCTATGACGTAGGCCTAAGAAAGGATTTTGATAAATTCCACCCCTAAGGGGATAAATTAACGCGAGCGAAGCCGCGGGCAAAAGCTAGTTTAGTACATAAAATCGATATTTTATGTAGATTTTGTCGGTTCACTATCATTTGTTAGACATCTGACTAATATTGTCTCAATCGACAACATCGTCCAACATTACTGTCCTGTAACTGAATTTTGTCTATTTTTCTGAGATATCCGAACACTCCCGATGGAATGGGCATATTTCTGAGCGTGTTCTGTGAGCACATGAAATGCATCACAGACATCACTTTATCATATGACTTCAGATGCACATATGTATATAGTTTGTCACATATACATATATCTTTATATATATAAAAATTACGTGTCACGTTGTTTCTCCGCGATGAACTCCTAAACTACTGAACCGATTGCAAATTTGATTTGCACATTGTGTGCAATTTGATCCAAGTTGAAAGATAGGATAGCTTACATCTCAATTTATAGTCGCAATTTTATTGCAAATTATTCAATATAAACAAACCTTAGCCACAGCAACGCATGGCCGGGTCCGCTAGTATATATATACATCTTATATATAAAATCTCGTGTCACAGTTTTCGTTCCCATACTCCTCCGAAACGGCTTGACCGATTCTCATGAAGTTTTGTGAGCGTATTGAGAGGTCTGAGAATCGGTTACCATCTATTTTTCATACCCCTGAATGTTAGGGGTAGTCCACTCCAAATTTTTTTTTTTATTTTAAGGCCAAACCACGTTTGCCGGGACAGCTAGTTTAATATAAAGTTTACTTTAACGAGAAAATGTCTTGTACGAGAGTACATGCATGTTATATGCATGTACTCTCGTACAAGAAATTTTAAATATATATATATAGTTTTTAAATATTAAAAGTATTCCTAAATTACACCCGCCTGTGACTTGTACCATCAAATAAAATATTGTCGCCTCGTTTTGTTCTTTTTACGTAATGTCGTGTCAGACCATAAAATCCGAAACAAAATATACAGGACACCTAACCAACAAACTGTTGTGCTTATGAAAAACTGTGCAAACTTCGAATTACAACCTTATCTCTTTGCAATAAGAGTTGCAAGAAAATGATATAATTTTTTTAGTACTTGTTTCACCGAAGCGTTAAATGAACAAGATATTGAAATTTAGTCGTTATTTACACTGCTTTTGTCATATAATTTATTGTTGGAAATTCGATATTCCGCTTGAGATAAATTCAATACGGTCTCTTATTGTGGTAATTTTGGAGAGAGATATTTTTGGTATATAATTGTTCTATACAATACTACTTTATTATTTGGACCTTCTAATGTGGAATGAGTGTTCATGCTCACTATAATGTCCAGACATGTGGCGGCGTGGTGGGCCGGGTCACGGGCTCCCTAAAGTATGGTCGAACGCAGTGATGGCTGGCTCATCCGTCGTACTCGTGAACGAGTGCTGCTTGTCGGACTGGTCTGCTCTTATCACTATGACTGATTTAATCTTATTGTATATTTATATTTGACCCTAATAAATTAATGCTGGTTGGTAGTTTGCATTCACATGTTTCGACTTGTAAATTAAATTATGATTATTTAAAAGAGCAACACACAAGTTTCTTGCTCGTTCTTCTTGTGATGTGACAGCTTTCCGAACGAGCGGTAGATAAAAAAATTGTTATGACTATTCAAAAGTGCTTAAATTAAGTTTATTTTAATAAATGATTTTCTATTCTATTCTAAGGATTCTCTGTAGAATAATAGAATTTGTTACCTAGTATTTAATTAATTATTAAAACTCAAAATTGTTTCTAGAATATCATTATCATTACATAGTATAAAACAAAGTCGCTGTCTGTCCGTATGTATGTATGCATAAATCTTTAAAACTACGCAACGGATTTTGAAGCGCTTATTTTTAATAGATAGAGTGATTCAAGAGGAAGGTTTATATATATAATACATGTACACCCGTGCGAAGTCTGAGTGGGTAGCTAGTTCTAGTATAAAACAAAGTCGCTGTCGCTGTCTGTCCCTATGTATGCATAAATCTTTAAAACTACGCATCGGATTTTGAAGCGGTTTTTTAATAGATAGAGTGATTCAAGAGGAAGGTTTATATGTATAATACATGTACACCCGTGCGAAGCCGAGGTGGGTAGCAAGTAACTGGTCGAAACATAAATCGTTAAGATACAATGTTACATTGAGAAAATCTTTAAAAGTTTGGAATTAGAATTACAGACGTGATGTGATGTTATGCTACGCTAACACAGTCTACAAAGAAGCCGAGAAAATCCGCAGTGTCAGCACAGAAGTGATGAGCTCTGCAATTAGCTTTAGATACGCGTTTCTATATGATGACGTTAGTATAACAAAGTAGCTGTACGATGTAATATGTTGTAGGTACTAAGTACCTATACATATAAGTAAAACTAGCTTTTGTTCTTGGCTTCGCTCGCGTTAATGTATCCCCTTAGCGGTGGAATTTATCAAAATCCTTTTATAAGGGGATGTCTACGTCATAGTAGCTTTCGGCATGCAAAGTCTCAGCCCGATCGGTTTAAAATTGACAAAGTTTCGTACAAACTTTCATCCCCTATTTTATCACCTTGGGGGTAGAATTAATCGAAATCCATTCTTAGCGGATGCCTACGGCATAACATCTACCTGCATGCCAAATTTCAGCCCGATCCGTCCAGTGGTTTGGGCTGTGCGTTGATAGATCACTATGTCAGTCAGTCACTTTTGAGTTATATATATTTAGATTGAAGTGTCTCTTTGAAATATTGAAATAACCGTTTTTTATTGAAATAACATGATTTACAATTTTTGTCTGTCTATTTGTTCCGGCTAATCTCTGAAATGGCTGAAACGATTTTGACGGGACACGACCACTCTGTGAAGAGTGTACGACTAAAGAAATAGAAATAATGTTTGTTTAAATAAACTCAATACAAGCACATTTGAATAGTCATATTTTTTTCTCATTCGGAAAGCAGACTCATCAGAAGAATGAGCAATAAACTTGTGTGTTGCTGTTTTGAATAGATGTTTTTTTATAATATAAATAATTACCCAATAACAAGTAAGAGGCATGCGATAATCAATATAGAAACCGCTACGCAGCGCTCAGCGCTATGAATGTAAGTTTTACAGTATATATATAGAAAACACTTAGACCGATACAAACAATCATACTCATGAATACAAATGTCGTGCGAGGAATCGAACCTGTGACCATCAGAAGTAAGGCGGTGTGCTAAACCACTAACCCACCGAGGTCGTCAGGCAACACGTCCTATGTCTTTTTTAAGACAATATTTATGGTAAATATACATATAAGGCAATGAAGAAACTTATAATATCACTTAAAGATGTAGTCTTCTTTCTTAAAGAAAGAAAAGGTCATATTAAATTCAGAAGATTATTATATAATAACATAAATCATGGAAAAACTGTAATTACTCAGCCTGTTACAGTGGTTGGTCTATAGAGCTGTTGTTCTATGTACCGGAAGTGGCCGCGTCGGAAGCCAGGGTCTGGCGGAAGCACACCTCGTTTCCTGTATCTACAGCGCATTCAACTGTAAATGTAGTTTTATCTGTATACCATATTATCATTGCTGCGTATCTTAAATTATTCCATTTAATATATATTTCATTTACTTTATTTCATTTGTTGAATTTTAAATGTTTTTTTATTACGAAATTACGTCAGCTTGAGCCGAGGTTCGAACCCCTAGCGGTGTCCTCAGACTAAAGTCATATCCGTTAGGCAAGAGTTGTTCTTCAACCGCTCCAGCTGGAGTGCCGTCTACACTCGCCCTCTACCGTCCGGTGAAGCTGTAGAAGCCAGCTGCGGCCAACAGTATTGTCGAATCTGAGACTACAAAACCTTGTGATAAAACAAAATATTCTTACTACGTCCAGGAGAGTGTGGCGCGAGACACTTTAAGCGGATTTATATTCTGAGCGCCATCTCAGCGCTAGCAAAGAAATATTGGCAAGTTGTAAAGGTAAAGTCCCTGATAAAATTGGGAATCCCAATTTGTTGAGCGACGGACGATTTGTCGTACCCGCGTATATATATATGAATGAGGCTGTGAAAAATAACGGTATCGCTGGTGAAAAATTGCTGGCAAGCAACGAGTTATGCCGGCCAGTTGGTGTCTGAAAAGAAATTCTTGATATCTCTTGCGTTACCACACGCTGGCCAGACAGCTTGGTATACGTTTTAGTTACTTTCCTCTTACACAAGTATATTAATGTTTTATAAAATAATAAAAATTTATAATAATAACCTAGAACACAGAATTCACACAGCGCCATCTAGTTCCAAGTCAAGCAGAACTTTTGTTATAGGTAATAGACAACTGAAATAAAAACTTTTTTTTTTAGAAAGATACATAATGTAGATAAAAAACACACTTACCACATACATGATACAAATATATATTTTTAATGTAGTAGATATATACATAATGTCGTTAAACGATTTCCTGATTTGGACATATTTACATGTGACTTGTTGAATTTTAGCAGAATGGCAATAGATTTCCTAAATAACACATAAAATTTTCGGGTGTTATTGTTTTATTATAAATATATATTTTTTTGTAATTATTAATATTTCATATTTTGTAGTTTTTCCTAAGCGAGCATATTGGGAAGCTGTTAGGCTCGCTTAGTTTGATGTTAATAATAATAATAATAATAATAATCTCAGGACAATTCACACAGAACCATCTAGACCCAAGTTAAGCTAAGCTAGAGCTTGTGTTATGGGTACTAGACAACTGATACATATACATAGATATTTATTTTTTTTGTATAATCATACATAGAAAACACCCAGACCGATACAAACAATCATACTCATGAATACAAATGTTTGTGCCGTGCGAGGAATCGAACCCGCGACCATCGGCCGTAAAGCGGTGTGCTTGACCGCTAGACCACCGAGGTCGTCAAAAATAAATAAATAATATTCGAGTACTTAGGAAACACCCAGACAAATGCAAACGATCATAGAAATACAAATGTTTGTACTGTACGAGGAATGAACCCGTGACCATTGCAAGTTAGGCGGTATCTAAACCGCTAGATCACAGAGTTCAGTTTGTTTGTGTTGTCATCTCTTATGATACCTTCATTTCATATGAAGCTACGACACATCATATAACTCCCATACTACATAGAATATTAGTTAGTAAGAAAATCAATCAAGTCAAAATGAGGATGAACCTGCAACCATCTGAAGTAAGGGGTTGTGCTAAACTACTAAACCACCGGGGTCATCTAATTGTAATCCTTAACACAGAGACAAACGTATTATTACATCATCATCATAATTTCATCCCAGAAGACGTCCACTGCTGAACAGGCCTCCTCCAAAAATCTCCGACAATCGGTCCTGCGCTGCTCGCAACCAACGTCTCTTTAACTCCTCGTGTCTTTTATTATATGTGAAGATATTTATATGTTATGTTTTCGTTGGTGAAGTAACATCTCCGAAAGCCAATTACTCAATGTAAACGTGCCGATCTAACTTACCCAGTCCCAGGATATATAAGTTACCTCTGGATCCCCTAAACATGGCTTAAAATCTACGAATCCCGGGCTCGACGCGGCTCGGACGTGACCCGACCGGTCTTGATTTATTCCCGGGACGTACGCCTCAAATAACCACCTAATAATAATCAGACACGGCAATATTTAAATATAATCTATATTAAAAAACTAACCTTTGCCCGCTGCTTCGCTCGCGTTAATTTATCTCCTTAGAGGTGGAATTTATCAAAATCCTTTCTTAGGGGATGCTTAAGTCTTAGTAGATTTATGCATGCAAAGTCTCAACCCGATCGGTTTAAAATTGACAAAGTTTCATACAAACTTTCATCCCCTATTTTATTCTTTTGGGGGTAGAATTAATCAAAATCCTTTCTTAGCGGATGTCTACGTCATAACATCTACCTGCATGCCAAATTTCAGCCCGATCCGTCTAGTAGTTTGGGCTGTGCGTTGATAGATCACTATGTCAGTCAGTCACCTTTGCGTTATACATATATATATTTATATATATAATGACCAGCAACTACGTCCGATTGGAATTAAACTTATTTATAAAAATAATAACAATTTTGAAATTAAAGTTGCCAAAGTTACTCCTTATGACATTAGCTACATGCAAGTGAAAGTCCCGTCAAAATCGGTCCAACCGTTTTAGAGATTAGCAAGAACAACAGACAGAAGATAATTTGTATTTACATAAATATATACGATATGTCACTATCGTATACACTTTCATATGAATTTCAGTTTAATTTATTTATTTGTACAAGTACCTATATAAATATATATTTTTTTTTAACGAGTGATAATGGAATGGTGCACTCGATTGCGCTAAGGGGATGATAACATGAGCTTGAGATCAGGTCAGTTTCACCAGGAATTTATCATGCTGGTTTCCAGGTGGAGTTTTCCGAATGAGCGGTAGAATATAAAAACTTGACTATTTAAAAGTGGTTATATTAAGTTTATTTGAATAAAAATTATTTCTATTTCTAGCACAATAGATCTATGTAGGTCGCAGTGCTACAGGTCCAAGCACCTAACAATAGCCCAAAAATAAAATAGTAACCTTAAACTGAGAATAATGTACGCGCTAACTTATAAAGTCTCACGTACCGTATCTATGCCGTCATAAGTCTATGGTATTAGGGTGCCGACCCAAGAGCTGGCGAGCATCTCCCACCTGTATTAATGAACCCCTATCGGTGGTCGCACACGCCTCAATTACATTGGATTTTTCCTTACAACACCCTGCGCCTAAGGCTACATATTCATCCGGTGTTTTGCGTTCTCAGCTGTATCACAGTTTCCTTTGCCGCATCTATGACGAATATTTTTTTTTATTCAGTGCTTGGCGGGAAAATGCTCTATTGGCGATATTACGGCTGGCAACGGCAGTGAAATAGGGTAATATAAATAAAATTACTTACCAAACTTATAGTGATGTAGACTTATAGTGGTAGAATATATGACACAATGTAGCAAAACAATATAATAAAAAATATATATCAAAAATTGTATAAAAAAATATATGGTTTAAAAATAAAAAAGAGGTCTGTCGCCAATATGGCACGCCCCGGTGCAGAGCACCAATCTACAGTGGCGACTGTGCGCAGTTTTGGGTGCCCTGCTCTAGGAGTAAGGACACCATTTTGCGCACTGGTATATTACCCTATTTCACTGCCGTTGCCAGCCGTAAGAGGCAACATTTGGAGTGAAATATTTTTTTATTCAACTGTGCATTCAATGTTTTTTACAGTGGAATTTCATAAATAAATGTTAAAACCATAAACCAAAACACTACACTCGTGTATACAAAGTTTATTTGTCGGTTTCAAATGTTAGGTAGAAAAAATGTTTTTTTATTTTTCGGACTACTCTAATGCTGTTGGCCGCAGCTGGCCTTTACAGCTTCACTGGACGATAGGGGGCGAGTGCAGATGGCACTCCAAACCCGCGGAAGGACTTATGGAATGGCTGAAGGCCATCTCCCGTTTGTCCGATACGACTTTTTTACTCCCACTCTATGAAAGATATATTTCGTTTTTGTCTCTTTTATTGATATTCCAAGTATATATTATTTTAAATATATAACTCAAAGGTGACTGACTGACGGATTTTGATGAAACTTCACAATAATATAGCTTATATTCAAGCTAGTAAGCTATAATTTAAAAAGTAATATCTTTTTTCTGTTTCTAAGTTATATGTAAATTGGGCGAAATCTAAATATATATAACTCAAAGGTGACTGACATAGTGATCTATCAACGTACAGCCCAAACCACTGGACGGATCTGGCTGAAATTTGCCATGCAGGTAGATATTGTGACGTAGGCATCCTCTAAGAAAGGATTTTGATTAATTCTACCCCCAACGGGATAAAATAGGGGATGAAAGTTTGAATGACACTTTGTCAATTTTAAACCGATCGGGCTGAGACTTTGCATGCATAAAGCTACTATGACGTAGGCATCCCCTAAGAAAGGATTTTGATAAATTCCATCTCTAAGGGGATATATGAACGCGAGCGAAGCCGCGGGCAAAAGCTAGTTCTAAGTATATTTTTTTTATGTAACGGCTATGGATGCAATTCCTTTAGAACCCTATATTTGACAAGTTCTTAGTATTTTATCTGATTTCCCGATATGTTACAGACTTATAAGTTTTTAATGACGCACGTAAAGATGGCACTTTGGTAAAATGTTCTCTTTTCAAGTATAAATCATAAGAAATCAAATTTATTTTAATTTAAACATATGTGAATAAGTGATTTTAAAATTTAACTTTGGACTTGAATTAATATTGTCTTTGTATTTAATAAATTTTATTTACTAAACCGTATTCGACGACCTCGGTGGTCTAGCGGTTTAGCATACCGCTTTAAGTCCGATGGGCGCGGGTTCGAGTCCTCGTAGGGCACAAACATTTATATTAATGAGTATGATTGTTTGTATCGGCCTGCGTATTTTCTATTTGTAATATGTGTGTATTTACGAAAAAAATATGTCTACGTATTTGTAACAGTTATCTAGTACCCATACCACAAGCTTTAGCTAGCGTAACTTGGGTCTAGATGACGCTGTCAATTGTCCTAAGATTATTATTATTATACTATACTTTTCCTAACAAATCTACGTACCTGAACAAACGCACGCATTTATTCCGAACAGGCAAAAATCCAAACAAAACTGAAACCATCTCGAACATCACGGTTGGTTGTCTCTGAAGTGAAAGAAAAAATCTGAAATGTTTATGTATTCAGGCCAAGGTGGGCACAGTTAAAACGTGGAAATATGGAGCGATAAGTATGCATTCAGAATGCTGAGCGGCTTGTTCAGGCACCCACTAACTTGAGAATAACATTGGCAGGGGTGCCAACTGTAAAAAGTCTCGGCACGGTTGAGTACAGCTCAGTGTTAGCTTCAATAACTAAATTTACCGATTTGAGTAATTTGTAATTTCAATCGATATTGGAGGCGCCAGCGTCGTGCCCTCACGAATACTCATAAGATATACAACTGGGAAGATGACTATCCCCAGTCCAGTTGAAATGGGGATCGAAATATTGACGGCCCAATCCAAAGTGCTCTCAGACTAAAATCGTATCTCTCAGATAGTAGATGGCCTTCAAATGTGTCATTCTGCTGTAAGTGTGTCATTCCGCAGGAAGCTGTTCATCTTCGGGCAGCAGTATTAGAATTGTTCGAAAATAAAACAAAAAGTTTGGTATTCTGTACAAGCAGCCGAGATTACCAAACGTGGAATAGAATTATCATAAGTGTGTATTTAGTAATGATATAATATTGATATAGAAACCAATATTGCTGCATCGACGTACTATTTCTAAAATTCCCAATATGAGTCAGACTGACATATCTCTGCAGCGTAGCAACTTGCTTTGTAAGTTGTATTTCATGTAAAGGGCAATATTCGGGCATCGTTGGCTCGCCGGAGTCCGCGAGCAATGCTGCGGGGCGAGGCTAGAAGGGGGTGCGAAGGGGGTGCTCAATATTATATCTCATTCGCTGAATTTCAATATTTTAATTATTATACGAAGTTACAGTCCATATTCAAGTTTTAATTTAAAAATCGTTAGTGTAGGACCTTACAGGTAGGCAATGAATTTAAAAGATATAAAACAAGGTATGTTAATTTTCTGGAATAGCAACACATGATATCATGCCAACATGACATCGATGTTTGTGATGCTGATCATGAGCTTACTTCCTTTCCAGTTATATAAAAAGAGAAGCATCGTATAGGTCGGATACAAGAACAATAATAGTAAATTTACATAAAAAGACCCAACTAAATTAAGAATGACCCCGTGTAGTTCTTACATAAAACTATGTAACTCCCATGTCAGTTCCATACAAATATTTAACAAAGTATGCAGATAATTAGAAAGGAGCCTTTAAATAGATTTAAAATAGAACCACACAAACGTGTCGTAGAAAAATTCTTTTATTCTTTGCGAGAATTGATATAACATTTAATATTCTCATTATTATTTTGTAAATCATTGGGAAAAATTGTAATACTCATTGCTCCTGATTATAAGGCGAACATTTATAGCCTATTTTATGGTAAGATCTATACCGTAAAGAAAACACTATTCAAGAAAATAAATGATCTATCTACGTATCCATGCTAGAGAAGAAAATTGAGGCAATAAATGAAATTTTTAGTTCCTCAGAACTTAAAAGTTTTAAATTTGGCAACCCTAACTTTGGTTATTCTTTGGGTGAATCCACAGTAAGGAGTGTCGCTACAATAATTGGTTTATTGCGATTTACAGCTGAATTTCTTTCAGTTTGTACCATTTGAAGAGCGAATACAAATTTTACTATAAGATCTACACTGTAAAGAAAACAATGTTCAAGCAAATAAATGATCTATCTACGTGTCCAGGTTAGAGAAACAAATTGAGGCAGTAAATGAGAATTTTAGATCTTCAGAAGTTAAAAGTTAAGTTCGACAACCCTGACTTTGGTTATTCTTTGTGTGAATCCACACTAAGGAGTGTCGCTACAATAATTGGTTTATTGCGATTTACAGCTGAATTTCTTTCAGTTTGTACCAATTGAAGAGCGAATATAAAGTATTTAAATACTTTTTTGATCAAAGAATACGTTTTAGAATGTTTGAGTGTTGTATAAAAATTTTCAAGTCTCATTACTTCGTTAGTAAATGTAAATTATTATTGTTTAGTATTCCTACGCCTTTTTTATTTCTCTAATCTATTTCTGCGCTATCTACAACTTTCTGTCTTTTCTCCTCTACCCAAAGGTCGTCTGGAAGACATTGCTTAAGCGATAAAACCGCCTTTTGTACCTTTTTACTTATTAGCTTTTGCCCGCAGCTTCGCTCGCGTTAATTTATCCCCAAGGGGTGGAATATATCAAAATCCTTTCTTAGGGGAAGCCTACGTCATAGCTTTATGCATGCAAAGTCTCAGCCCGATCGGTTTAAAATTGACAAAGTTTCATGCAAACTTTCATCCCCTATTTTATCCCATTGGGAGTAGAATTAATCAAAATCCTTTCTTAACGGATGCCTGCGTTGTAACATCTACCTGCATGCCAAATTTCAGCCCGATCCGTCCAGTGGTTTGGGGTGTGCGTTGATAGATCACTATGTCAGTCACCTTTGAGTTATATATATTATATTTAGATTATTTGTTTGTTCTTTGTATAATTGTTATTCTTTCTAGTGCAATAAAGTGTTAATAAATAAATACTTTATAGAAAAAGTTTCTTTTGCTTGCATTTATATCTTTATATCTGCGTTTAATTTGAACGGGTTGAGTTATAATTTCGTAGATTTTATAATCAATCATTACGTCTACAGGTATTGTCACATTTAATAGAATTTATTCTCTAATTCTTGACACAATTTATTGAGAGAGGAGTGAAATATTCCAGCATTAAACATTCCAGCTAAGTACAACCGTGAAAAAGCTATGAAAATCTCATAAAAAATTATCCTTCTACCAGAAAGAAACGGGCCAAAACTAGTGTACATTCCACTATCTTCTATGTCTAAAGATAAGAAAACATTAGTAACGGCAGCGGTTGGCGCCCGAATAATACATCGACAGGACTCAATGAGCTGAGAGGGTCTCCACCGGAGGGACCGGGAGGGCTGGATGACGGGTACACATTGTACAGCGATAAGGACCTCTATTTCCTTATATTATCTATAGTGCCTTCACATGTCTATAATATGCCTAGTTTTTCGGGCAGAGTACAGAGCATTGAGATTCTGTGTTTTAATCTTTTGTCGTAATTTATTTACAATAAAGTGCCACAGTTACTTACTGCTTGCATTATTTTGTGTTGTGTATCTATTTGTTGCATGTTGTTATGATATATGTGTAGGTGTATATACTGTTTATATATAAATTTTACAATAAAATACCAAAGGATATATTGGAATTACCCTTAAATTCAAAACATCTGTTAAATCATATTTACTGAGCAAGGCCTATTACTCACTAAACGATTACTTGAATGACGAGCGTGCATGGCAATAGTTTTCGTGTTCGGGATTTTCATTTAATGTTAGACATAGACACCAATATAAATACCTATGCATTCTAAATAAACTGGCTTTTTTAAAAAAAGTACTTCAATTGAGTTTCTTGCCAGTTCTTCTCAATTGGATCTATATACCGAACTGGACGGTAGGGAAAAAAATTATAATGTAAAAACTTGACGTTCATAAGCGGCTAAAATGTCCTACATGAATAAATGATTTTTGAATTTGAATTTATATGTAATATGTAATGTTATTGTCATTATTATTATTACGAGTAGTTCCTGAGATTAACATTATCATCATCATCATCGCAGCCCGGAAGATGTCCACTGCTGGACATAGGCCTCCCCCAAAGATCTCCACGACGATCGGTCCTGCGCTGCTCGCATCCAATGCCTTCCAGCGATCTTGACCAGATCGTCGGTCCACCTTGCTGGAGGCCTTCCCACGCTGCGTCTTCCGGTCCGTGGTCGCCACTCGAGGACTTTACTGTCCCAACGGCCATCTGTCCTACGAGCTATGTGCCCTGCCCATTGCCACTTCAGAGTCGCAATTCTTCGGGCTATGTCGGTCACTCTGACTCCTGAGATTAACGCGTTCAAACAAATAAACTCGCCAGCTATGTAATATTAGTATAGATATGTAATATTATATTATCTGTGGTATAGATGACAAAAAGGTCCTTTGCACGCACGTTTAAAGAACGCGGAAATGCAAGAGCTGGTCGCGCGCTCGATTTTTCTCCTTTTATTAGTCTACTATGACGACTTCGGTGGTCTAGCGGTCTAGCACACTGCTTTACGTCCGATGGTCGCGGGTTCAATTCCTCGCACGGCACACACATTTGTATTCGTGAGTATGATTGTTTGTATCCGTCTGGGTGTTTTCTATGTATATTTATATGTATGTATTTACGAAAAAAAATTGTCTATGTACTATTAGTTATCTAGTACCCGTAACACAAGCTTTAGCTAACTTAACTTGGGACTAGATGGCGCTGTGTGAATTGTCCTGAGATTATTATTATTACTATATATATGTTCTTCCAAATCCAATAACATAATTCTATTCCCGAATAAGATGTAGAAAAGTTAGAAGTTTCATGCGTTTCGTCCCAGCGTCCAGGCGACCCGGGCATAGTAATGTCGGCATTATCCGGCTCGCAAAGGAATTTACCGGCCACCTGTAAGCTCCGGCGCTCCGGTTAAATTTTCATACGGAACAAGGAGTTAGGTGGAGTGTTTGTGCATTTTTTAACAGTTGGGAGGATGCTCTGGACCGTTTTCCTGCGGGAATTGTTTGTATATATTTTTTTCTATTTAAACTAAAGTTTCTGTTTAAATTATATTAGGTATATTTCAGTCTATTACAAAATTCATATTACCTGTCAAATGTGTACTAAGAAATTAATTTAAAAAAGTTATTCAATGTAAAAAAAAATATAAAATTATGTAATGATTTTTTTTATACTACATCTGTGGTACTACTATGGTGGCAAACAAGCATACGGCCCATCTGAAAGTAAAATATATTTATGACATTTCTTCAAAATCATTTTGTAGTTAAATTAACTATTGAATTTCAACGCACTTACGAGTATAAGGTAGAAATAAGGCATCGAGCCTTAATAATGTTTTCGTTGTACCTACGAGTATAAGAAATAAGGTTCCTTACCTTATTTCTTATACTCGTAGGTACATCTTAATAAACTTTTAAACGATTTGTTCACATTGATGTGTTTCACGGCCGTTATCCCAAACAGGGTAGTCAGATGCTCTGTCACTCGTCTATCGTTAGTATTTCGATTATTTATATAATTATACTTTTTTTTTGGTAGTTGGGTATCTGCTATTAATACTGGTACTATAAGCAGGTGAGTTGTTGGTAGTAGGCGTGGGAGGATCTCTATCCTTTGACAAGGTCCCCATGTTTCAGGTACCTAGAAATCTTTCATCCAGCTCAAGGATATTTGATCTTTTTAATCTTTTTGCTGGGTTGTTGGCTAGAAGCTTTAGAAGAATAAACCTTTCTCTAGAATCACTCTATCTATTTAAAAAAATCGCTTCAAAATCCGTTGCGTAGTTTTACACAATTTTTAACATATTTCTTTTATGACACACAGCTTTAAACTAACTAGGTGAAGCCGAAGTAGGACATAATGCTATATCAATGTTTCAATGGAGATATAGTCAGAAGTATAAAATGACATAAAAAGTTTTTTTGTGACATGTAGATTTGAACTAACGACCCTTAAGGCCGGAGTAAGCCACAACGCTTCTCAGTAAAACCCTTTGCATTTCAGATAAGTTTCAAAATTATTTATATAGTATTTTGTACATGCATCGAACCCGCAACCTGATGTGCTAAACCACTAAACCACCGAGTTCCTCAATTCATCTTCATTTCATAAATGGAATGGAACAACTTTCAGAACATACAATAAACATATTGATACTCGAATTTCAATAACACTACACCTGAATCCCCCTTCGAGAGACCACTTACAGGTGGCTCTTAAACATTACGACCGGACGACCGGGTGCGCCGGATAATAAAACCATTTGCACGCGCACATCCGGCCAGATCCGGATCTCAGGTGAAATGCCCTTTATATGCCATGGATGGCCTTTTTCCCGGTGATTCTGAGGTCTCCAATTTATGAACATTATAGTTTTACGAGTTCTTACCTCATCTATACATATAAATAAAATTGGTGTGTCTGTTTGTAATATTGAAATAACCGTTTTTTACTACATGCATATGAATATAAATACGGTGCATACACCAAAATATTTTTTTTACAATTTTTGTGTCTGTCTGTTTGTTCCGGCTAATCTCTGAAATGGCTGGACCGATTTTGACGGGACTTATATATGTTTGTGCCGTGCGAGGTATCGAACCCGCAACCATTGGAAGTAAGGTGTGCTAAACCGCTGGACTAACAGCAGCTATAAACCTTTATAAAAACCCAAAGTAAGTGATAGTACTCGTATACATAGGTGAACATTATCTCGCACAATAAACCTCGTATACGAGCCGGTTTCCAATCGCAACAGCGTCGCGACTCCATCGATTCGTGGATTAACTTGACATTATCCCGAAAGGGGTGCGTATAAAACCCGTTCTGGACCCATTCTGAGCCCATTCCGGGGACGTGGGATCTCTTTATTTTCTGTTAATGCGCACTGAATAAGCTGTTAAATCAATGATGCGAGTTGATGGCTCTGTACAGGTTACATTCAAGATTTCTTCAAATATTTCAGAATTAGAAATAGAAATAATCTTTATTCAAATAAACTCATTACAAGCACTTTTGAATAGTCATATTTTGATTGTACCACTCATTCGGAATGCAGATTCATCACAAGAAGAATGAGCAAGAAACTTGTGTGTTGCTCTTTTTAAGAGATGTTTTTTTATATAAATAACTAGATGTCCCGGCAAACGTTGTTTTGCCTTAAAATAAAAAAAATTAGGGGTGGACTACCCCTAACATTTAGGGGGATGAAAAATAGATGTTGGCCGATTCTCAGACCTACTCAATACGCTCACAAAATTTCATGAGAATCGGTCAAGCCGTTACGGAGGAGTATAGGAACGAAAACTGTGACACGAGAATTTTATATATAAGATTACAGTACAACAAGTAAGAGGCATGCGATAATCAACATAGAAATCGCTACGCACTCAGATTTCATTTATTCAGATACCTTGTTCGTGTACCTTTTCTTTTTATTTATTTATTTTATATAGATTAACGGTGGAATTTTACATGTTACTTGTTATATTAAATTGTCCAATGCCAATTAATAATCTCAGCTAATAGTATTACTAGATAAAAGTTTTCATTGTCCAATTTTAACAAATCCAAGTAATCACGTGACAGTGTTTTAGTTGTATCCTGTGGAAAAATCTATTTATAAGCGCTATTCGTACCTACCTAGAGGATTTGATCCCGATCGAAATATCGATCTCGAAAATCCCGGGATTTTATGTAACAAATCCCGGGATTTTCGGGATTAACAAAATTTTTTACTAATTAATAAATTTAGTGATTTCGCATGAAACAAAACGAACTTAATTTCTGTTTAACATTTATCGGCCATCTTGGATAATCAGGTGATTGATTGAATTAGTTTACGACGGCGCGGCGTTGTGTGTAAACTGAAAATCAACGCTGCAGCACAAGCTGAGTGGAGCTCAGCTCATAGCGAAACATTAGTTTTTAAGATTTCTATATTAATACTCTGTACTGTGATGCTGAATAAACGATTATTATTATTATAAATAATTTCGTCTTCACGGCAATCTGAGAAATTTTATTTACCTAAAATTAATTACAATAATAATTACATTAATACATACAATAAAAAAAAAACAGATAAAAAAAAAAACACCTAAAAGTTAATTGCTATGATTGTCCCGTTTCGTACCCGGCTTAAAGGTTCCCATAACGCTCGCAGCATTTCCACGTTGAATTGCTAGGGAAATCCAAAAAAATCCAAAAAAAAAAAAACGGGCCGCAAGCCGCGGGCCGCGCGTTGCTCATCCCTGGTGTAGACGTTTAAAAATACATACCAATCTAATCAGTTTGCATTAATAAACGAGACATCGAGATGTGGACTCGTTAATTAGTTCCATGTTGTGTTGCACAGCGTCTTATGTCCAATTAATTAATTAAGAAACACGATGAAATGACGCCTCGCTGCTGGTGTACGAATGCGTCGAGTCGGAATGGTCAGTGCATAAAATTGCGGTTCTGGAGATCAGGAGCGTTTTGAACTGACTGTATGAAAAGCTACGAGGTTTTAACTATATTATCGGTATTCAAAAATATAAAAAAAAAATACATTTCTTCATGGGATAATTGTATGTGTATGTATGTATGTAGGTACGTACGTGTATGTAGTATGTATATATTTATATATGTATAATTATTTATTCATATTATGTATTATAGTTTATAAGTATATTCGCATATGTATTTATATTTAATCATATTATTTAGTAGTGCCAGTCAGAATATGAGTTAAAAGCAGAAAATGGCGTTATTATTGATAATAAAGAACTAGTTGCTCAAACTTTTGATAATTTCTTTTCAACAATACCTCTCAAAGCTACGGAAAATTTAAATTCATCACCTAGTTTAGCTGAAACATTATTAAAAAATACCATAAATCCTTGCGTTCATGACTTTACTTTTCATCATATCAGTTGCTCCTGTGTAATAAAAACGTTCAACGCTCTCAATCTAAAAGGAACTGAGGATATCTGGGGTATGTCAGTTAGAGTAATGAAAACTGTAATAAGTGAAGTTGCTTCACATTTGACTGAAATATTTAATATGAGCATTGATCAAGGTATTTTTCCAGATCTAATGAAAGTGAGTAAAATAATACCGCTATTTAAATCCGGTGACAAAAACAATATATCAAATTTTAGACCTATCTCAATTTTACCAGTATTTAGTAAGATTTTTGAAAAGATACTACTTACACAAATGTTAGCTCATTTTAATACACATGATTTATTTCATAAACAGCAATTCGGATTTATGAGTGGACGGTCTACTACTGATGCAGGCATTAACTTAATACAAAGTATTTTCGGTGCCTGGGAAGATTCACAGGATGCCATTGGTGTCTTCTGTGATCTCCCTAAAGCGTTTGATTGCGTTGGCCATAGGATAGATATTATTACGCAAACTAGAACATTATGGAATTAGAGAAAAGTCCTCAGAACTCATTGGATCATATTTGCGCGATAGAATTCAAGTGGTAGACATTAAAGGAAGTAAGTCCAAGGGGTCATTTATAAAAATGGGTGTACCCCAGGGTTCTATACTTGGCCCATTTCTTTTTCTTGTTTACATAAACGACTTACCATACCAGTTTCAAAACATACTTGACATAGTATTGTTTGCTGATGACACATCACTTATTTTCAAAGTGAAAAGAAATACAAAGGATTTTAATAATATAAATATTGCTCTTGAGGATGTTCTAAACTGGTTTACATCAAATAATCTAGCGCTTAATTCAATGAAAACAAAATGTGTTAAATTCTCTTTACCAAATGTAAAACAAGTAACGACAACTGTTAGTCTGAATCATCATGTTTTGGACTTTGTTGATGAGACTTCGTTTCTTGGTATTGTAATAGATAATAAATTGCAGTGGGGTCCACATATATTCACATTAGCCAAAAGACTAAGCTCGGCTGCTTTTGCTATCAGAAAAATTAGACAGTTGACTGATACTGCAACAGCGAAACTAGTGTATTTTAGTTACTTCCATAGTATAATGTCGTATGGTATTATATTGTGGGGAAGAGCGGCTGACGTAGAATCAATTTTTATATTACAAAAAAGAGCAATTCGTTCAATATATAATTTACCGTGTCGCGAATCTCTTAGAGAACGCTTTAAAGAAACAGGTATCCTTACTGTTCCCTCTCAATATATATATGAAAATATTATGTACGTACGCAAAAACTTAAATTTATTTCCAAAAAATAGTCACTTACACGCTTATAATACAAGGAATAAAAATAAATTAAATATGCCTAGTTATCGTCTCAAAAAAGTAAGTACATCTTTCATGGGACATTGTATACGTTTTTATAATAAATTGCCAGATAGTGTTTTAAATTTAAGTGAAGGCAAATTTAAGATACATGTAAAAAAAACACTTTGCTCTAAAGCTTATTATAAAATAAACGACTACTTAAATGACTACAATGTGTGGACTTAATTACAATTTTAACTTTTGTCATGAGCCATATAATTTTTCCCATTGACATGGATAATGTAATAACATTAAAGAAACTTATTATAAATGATTTTTTATAATTTGTAATGACATATTGTAAATTAAATAATGTAAATTTAATATTGTAATGGGTGAAAACTGTGATCGGTACAGCCTATGCTGTAAATAATATAATTGACGTAGTGGAGTAACCTGAAACAGTCATGCTCGCTATAAAGTTCAAACTTGTGGCGGCGTGGTGGGCCGGGTCGATGTGCTCCCTCAAATATGGTTGAGTACAATGATGGCTGGCTCATACGTCATACTCGTGAACGGGTGCTACTTGTGGGGACTGGTCTGTTTAGGTTGTGAACACTGATTAAATTTTTTGTTCTTTGCGATAGCATATGCTGGAGGTCACTCTATTCTCCCAAATTTGAATTTTAAAAACTATATTTATTATAAACATGTTCCACTATTATTTGAAAAAAATACGAGCTGAGTTTCTTGTCAGTTCTTCTCATCTCGATATCATTCCGAACTGACGGTAGATTTGACATATCATAAGAGTCTGTAATAGACCTACATGAATAAAGATATTTTGAATTTGAATTTGAATTTGAATTAAAGTGATCTTCTTATTATTTTATTTTTTTTAGATTTCAATTTCAATTTCTTAATGCACTGTCTACATCTCTGTTTACCCAATGGTTGACTGGGAGAAAATGCCTCAATGTGTTAACTCCGCCATGTGTACCTTTATTTATGTATTTGTGCATTAAAGTTTTAATAAATAAATAAATAAATTTTTCAAACCACCATATCATTAATAATAATAATAATAATGACCCCGAACAATTCACACAACGCCGTCTAGTCCCAAGCTAAGCAGAGCTTGTGTTATGGCTACTAGACAACTGATATAAATACATGGATGCATTTTTTTTTAGATACGTATTATACATAGAAAATACCCAGACCTATGAACACAATCATACTCATGAATACAAATGTGTGTGAATCGAACCCACGGCCTTCGGATAGTAGAGCGGTATGCTAAACCACCATACCACCGATGTCCACTACAGAACAGAGCCCGAAAAATCCCCACATTGATCGGTCCTGCGCTGCTCGCAACCAACGCCTTCCAAAGATCTTGACCAGATCGTCGTCCACCTTGTCGGAGGCCTTCCCACGCTGCGTCTTGCGGCGGTCGCCACTCGAGGACTTTACTGCCCCAACGACCATCTCACCGCAATTCTTGCTGGCATGCTGGCAAATAGGAAATCGAAACATCATCATCATCTTCTTCATCCTCTGCTCTTCCTATTTGCGAGGCGCCATGCATTTCGCTGGCAGGCATCGCGAGAAATTCAACTGAATTTTAAATTAAAATTCAAGTAAAAAAATCAACGTAATATTTTTATTAATTTTTTTTTAATTTTCATTGTTTTTATAGTTTATTTACATTATATACTTATATAGGTGTCTATGTCTAACATTAGATGAAAATCCCGTGCATGAACGACTATTACCATGCACGTTTGTCATTTATCGGTTACATACGTTATCATGTTATTTGATAATTATTTGTTGAAGCATTGCATTCGACATTGACATCAACATTTACAGTAAGCATGTTGGTTGGTAGTTAAATTCACAGCAGATTAATTATAGACCCTATTGGACACAGCAAGTAGAAGAGAAGAGAAGACGAGTTTATTGTTATGTTACTAATATTATAAATGCGAAAGTGTGATTATTGTTAGATGTTTGTTACTCTTTCACGCAAAAACTACATAACTGATATTGATAAAACTTCAGTAATACAGTATAAGAAATCAGGTGGCAATTTGTTGGTTTGCACTTAGATTGTGGAATGAACTTCCTGCCGAGGTTTTCCCACGAGACTACAGCATTGGGTTTTTCATTAAGGTTTCTTAAGGGTCGGCAACGCGCAAGTGCTACCCCTGGTGTTTCAGGCGTTCATAGCCTACGGTAACCATTTACCATCAGAGGGGCCGTATGCTTGCCACCGTCGTAGTATAAAAAAAAATTGGTTAATCATTCAAAGTTCCTGTTTGTTCTAACTCCACCTAACTAACTTTCTGAACCGATTACCCCTTTTTTAGAAGAAGGGTAGTCGTTTCATTCCTTTCCTCTATCTATCATTACACTAAAATTATACAAAATAGTAGAACATATAATACTTAAAATGGTTTTAGAAAAAAACATAATTAATTAGCATTTCCTTGTAGATATTGTATCATTATTACATTTTTATATTATAAATAAGTTATGAAATAAACACGAATATCTCTAATCTAACTAATTGTAAGATGGCGCTGTATAGTCAGTACAATACTTGATAGTTTCCTTTTTCCTTTTTGCACAGGTAGTATAATTATCAAAATCGTATAAAGAAAATCAAATTCAGATAATTATTACAAATTCTTAATGTGGTCGTACCATCTTAATTTGATACTCTCTCAGACATAAGGCGTATGCATGTCGGTTAAGGAAGAGTAACCTGATAGTACAAGACGTGACACCCCGATAGCGTTACTCCGGAGCTGGGGTATATCAGTTCAAATTGGAAATATTTGGTGTCTAAATGCGCAAATGAAAATAGAAAGTGGAAAGTGGATTGTATTTGATTTTAAAGATGAAAGAAGGTACAAGGAGGTACAAGGTATCTGGATTACTCGGTGTCTTCTCCTCCGGCCGGCCGTGCTCTCTTTCTTGGACGATGCTGCACCAGCGCACTATGACACTTCACAAACACAAGTATTGTCTTTAAGCAAATCTACGTAATTACTTCGCGTGACTTCGTCCGCGTGGAATTTCACTTTATTTTTCTAAAATAAAAGTAGCCTAAGTTACTCCTTATTACATCAGTTACCTACCAAAAAAATTCTGTCAAAATCGGTCCAGCCATTTCAGAGATTAGCTGGAACAAACAGACAGACAGACAAAAATTGTAAAAAATGTTATTTTTGTGTATGTGCCGTGTTTATATTTAAATGGATGTAGTAAAAAACGGTTATTTCAATATTACAAGCAGATACTCCAATTTTATTTATATGTATAGATTTGTACATTAAAGTAAATAAATGAATAATATGTGTTTATAACGTAGGCATCCACGAAGAAAGGATTTTGATTAATTCTACCCCCAAAGGGAATAAAATAGGGGATGAAAGTTTGTATGAAACTTTGTCAATTTTAAACCAATCGGGCTGAGACTTAGCATGCATAAAGCTACTATGACGTAGGCATCCCCTAAGAAAGGATTTTAATGAATTCCACCCCTAAGGGGATAAATTAACGCGAGCGAAGCCGCGGGCAAAACCTAGTTATATGTATAAACCTTCCTCTAGAATCACTCTCTCTATTAAAAACAACCGCTTCAAAATCCGTTGCCTAGTTTTAAGCATACATAGGGACATCAGGCCAGCCGTATGTTTATTAAATCCGATGTAACTATAAAGGGAAAATTAAATCTGTCTTAACAAAAATCTCAATAAACACCGACCGTTATTAGACACGTCAGAATGGACACGGTTGTTGGATGGGACAGACAGAGAGACAGATAGACAGACAGGCGCGCGTCCAATTAGTCGCGAGACACGACACCGGCTGCCGTTCTGTTCCATTTTGTTGTAGCGTTCAGTTAATTTGCTTGGTATTATTTAAACGAGGAGCGTTATTAAACATTCTTTGGATCAGTTAATTTCTTCTTAGTTTTTTTTGTTGATTTTTTTTAGTTACATAGTTCCTGTTGCTACCAATATTATGTATCCCATCAAAAACATAAATGTGAAATGATAGCCAAGTTCAATATTCTGATATATGCCTTGATTGTTGTCTTCAACAGCAAAAGAAGTGAGATATATTTATATATGCCAAGTTCAATGGTCAGTCCTGAAATTTATTTATAACACTATAAAATGTCATTTCTACCTTATAACTTAGTATAATATATTGTAGCCTAATGTCTGATTTGGCTAGTTCTCATATACCAATTATTTATATATTATATTACTTATTGTTGTAGTAATAAGAAAAAAGACTAGGTAAACGGAGAAAATATATTAATATAGACTACTGACAATTAGGAATAGAATGAAGGAATTGAAGTATCAAAATAAAAACAAGAATTTAATATAAAAGAACTATAAATTCAAATACAATAGAACATAAAACTTTTCTTCAGTTACAACACTTGCTATGTCTAGTTACTACTTATAATAAAATAGGAACCAACAAGTAACAGGTTTAGAACTTGCGAAGGCTATAGTATAATTCGTACACACGGTGCTGCTCGCCAGATCTCTTACTTGAACTTGGCTTTGTCACGCCTCCGCGTGTCTAGATCTGACATTTTATTTGTGTATAGGTAAAACGAAATATATTCAGAAAGACTATTGACAACAGAACGAAGTATCAAACAGGAATCATAATCATTACATAGTATAAAACAAAGTCGGTGTCGCTATCTGTCCGTCCCTATGTGTGCTTAAATCTTTAAAACTACGCAACGGATTTTGTAGCAGTTTTTTTTAATAGATAGAGTGATTCAAGAGAAAGGTTTCTATGTATAACACATGTACATCCGGGCAAAGTTAGGGCGACTAGCTAGTTGTATATAAAATTATGTATAACACGGGATTATGCCATTATGTGTTTTGTTATTAATTAAGTATACGTTTATTATATTTATACTAGCTGTCCCGGCAGACGTTGTTTTGCCATATGAATTAATAACGCTATAAAAAAATGGGGGTTGATGACAGAAGGGTGAAAATTTAGGATTGTATGTATTTTTGTATGTTGTATCATAAAAAAATAGAAACAAAAACTTTTGTCTAAAAAAAATATTTAGGGGTGGACTACCCCTAACATTTAGGGGGATGAAAAACAGATGTTGGCCGATTCTCAGACCTACTCAATACGCTCACAAAATTTCATGAGAATCGGTCAAGCCGTTTCGGAGGAGTATGGGAACGAAAACTGTGACACGAGAATTTTATATATAAGATACTTCTTGTTGCTTTTCTTTTATTGCATATTCAACTCTATATAAAAGTACCAAAACTACCCACCCCGGCTTCGCACAGGTGTACATTTATTATATATATAAACCAACCTCTAGAATCACTGTAACTATTGCCCAAAACTGAATTAAAATCCGTTGCGTAGTTTAAAAGATCTAAGCGAACAGACAGCGGAAATAACTTCATTTTATACTATCTCAATAATACTGTTTTAAACAGTAGCCTATGTCTTATTCTGATATAAGCTATATTACTGCAAAGTTTCATCAAAATCTGTTCAGTAGTTTTTGTGTGAAAGAGTAACAAACATTCATACTTACAAACTATGGCGTTTATAATATTATTAATATATACGTATAATTAGTAAAAATCACGGGATCTTACCACGTTTTATATTTATTTGCTGAGTTCCCGATATTTCGATATTTTCCGTTTAATTAAATAAAAACAAAAAACGCGATCGAAAAGTGTATCTAGACACGCGGCAGCGTGTCAAGCCGAGTTTCAAGTAAACTGGCTTGCAGCACCGTGTGTATATTTACACGAACCATTTGGAGCCACTTTTGACCCCCTCATAACTCAAAAACTCTATCACACAAACCTGTCAAATTTGGTTCATATATTGAGACTTGCGAGATAAATATGTGTTCCAAATTTCATAAACATATCTCAAACGGTTATTTAGATATTAATGTCCAAAAATCGTCATTTTTATCACTGATCAACTATAGATCAAAATTATAACCCACTTCCAGATGACCTAGGAAGTTCAAATTTGGCATGCAGATAGGTAATTAGGTGAATATAAAGGAAAAAATCTGAAACTGGTAAATTGTTATCATTTTACTACAATTTTTCACTTTAATTGATTATATTTCAACTTATACTGGACGAATACTAAAATTCTATGAAAACGTCGATAGCCACCAATTGACATTGATCCCTGGCGAAAAATGTCATCTTGTACTGGACGGAAAGTAATATTGTATGAAAACGTCGATCATTACCAATTTACGTTGACCCCTTCACATCAGTGTCGATAACTAGCAAACTTCAAATATTGCATTGAGCGATAAACACTAGTTGCTATAATTTAGATTCTGTCTAAAATATACTCGTACTTATAACTAGGAGTATAGTCGAATTTCGTATTTATTATGTTATTAACTGAGATTTGGTATTAATTATTATTTCAATATTTAGCGCACATCGATATTGTAAAATCATTATTTTTATAAATAATTATTAAATAATAGACATTTCGGTATAGGGCGCCGCGGCGGCGCCGTGTGGGAGCGGTGCGATAAAACGTTGACGCGAACCTGTCCGAGCGAATGGCAGCCGCCCTCATATGTCTCAATGTTTTGTTTCTCGATATCTAACCTATAAGGTTGCGATTTATGCTACGAAATTTATAGCTTTCTTAAATTATACTTATATATTTGTGGTTATATTATTATTACATTATTTTAGTAAATACGTATGGTATAGACAATAGTTTAAACCAAAAATTAATAACAATTTTAGTATAGTTATAAGTAGGAATGTATAGTTAACTCGAGAATGAGAACTCATTGGTAACAAATTGTTTTCTTGAGAATTCAATAGATAACAGTCAATTTGTTACATAATCGTCTTTACGAACTATAACGTGTCAATACGAAGTTTCAGATATTAAATAATGTATATGTTGAAAGAGAACAATTCCGTATTTGCTTAACATATGCTATTACTATCTACAAATCACAAGGCCTTAGTTTTGGCAGTCCTCTTCTCAACATAGGCTCCTCCATATTTAATAAAGGGCAGGTTTACGTTGGACTCTCCAGAGTTAAAACCTTAGATGGGGTACGTCTTAACAATTTAGATCCAAGTCACGAGAGCTCTATTGTAGAGTACAACCATCTGTGGACGTTATACCGCCCCGATTTGCCCAAAAATTCCTGATACTGAATTGGCTTTGGACTTCAACATTTAAAAGTTACAAGAAAATATAGAAAATAACACAAAAAAAAGACAATTATACCCCGTAAATATACGAAAATACAGTAATTTATCAAAAATAATTTGGTATTAATTTAGTTATAAATACGTACCTCGTATAATTTATGTACAAAAAGTAATGATATCCCATCAAAAACATAAATGTGAAATGATAGCCGAGTTTAATATTATGATATATGCCTTGATTGTTGACTTCTACGACAAAAGAGATGAGATCTAAATGGGTGCCAAGTTCAATGGTCTGTCCTGAAATGTATTTATAACAATATAAAATATCATTTCTTCTTATAACTTAGGATAATATACTGTAGCCTAAGGTCTAACTTGGCTAGTTTTCATATACGAAATATACTGTAGCCTTCGCAAGTTCTAAACATGTTACTTGTCGGTTCCTATTTTAATATTAATAGTAACTAGCAATCGAAAGTAATAATTGGTATATGAGAACTGGCCAAGTTAGACCTTAGGCTACAGTATATTATCCTAAGTTATAAGAAGAAATGATATTTTATATTGTTATAAATACATTTCAGGACAGACCATTGAACTTGGCACCCATTTAGATCTCATCTCTTTTGTCGTTGAAGTCAACAATCAAGGCATATATTATCATAATATTAAACTCGGCTATCATTTCACATTTATGTTTTTGATGGGATTAAATGTACGTAAAGATACTGTGAGTACAGTTTGCCGAGATGAATATCGAGCGAGTTCCAGTAGTAGCAACAAACGAAGACGTGTGAAGGTAGACGCATATGTCTGACCATAAAAAGATTTTACTCACCATCTACCCGCTGTATCTTCAGTTTACCCGTGATCATGGTGGTTGAAACACTGCCGAAATATTGGGAACTCAGCAAATAAATATAAAACGTGGTAAGATCCGGTGATTTTTACTAATTATACGTATATATTAATAATATTATAAACGCCATAGTTTGTAAGTATGAATGTTTGTTACTCTTTCACACAAAAACTATTGAACAGATTTTGATGAAACTTTGCAGTAATATAGCTTATATCAGAATAAGACAGGCTACTGTATTATCAATTAAAAACAATTTTGTGATTTCATGTCGTAATACCTTGTAATAAATACGTGTTTTGTTTGTTACAGATCCTACATTAGTAGACAGACACGTTCAGGTATGTTTGTAACTTTATTTTAAGATATATTTAATCATAATTCAAACGAGCAAAGCCAGTGGCTACAATTAGTGAATACAGATAATATGATCAGTCAATTAATATTAATATTACTTTAGGGAACTTTACAGTTATATAGCTATCACGTAGGCAATATTTTATATAGAGTATTGAGTATATGAGTGCGTAGTGATTTGTATGTTAATTATCGCATGCCTCTTACTTGATATAATTACAGTAATTATTTATGTACAAAACATCAATAATTATTTGAAAAGAATACGAGATTCCCTTCGTTATTTAATTTATATATGTTGTATATGTATATATATGTTGTATACTGTATGAAGCGGAGGTATCAAATGTATCTGATGAGTGAGAGGTGCTGAGGGTTTTAATGAGGAAAAAACGGAGATTAAATAAAATGCGACTACTATGACAGCGATATATAATAGAAAGTAACAATAAAGAATATGTCAAAGAATATTATTATAAAATTTAAAAATAGTATAAAAACCTATCAAGGAGTTCGTTACACTGTAATTATTTAAATAAAAAAAAACATCTATTAAAAAGAGCAACACACAAGTTTCTTGCTCATTCTTCTTGTGACGAATCTGCATTCCGAATGAGTGGTAGAATCAAAATATGACTATTCAAAAGTGCTTGTAATGAGTTTATTTGAATAAAGATTATTTCTATTGGAATTTAACGCGAGTGAAACCGCGAGCACAGCTAGTGTAAAAATATAGCTATTGTAATCGTATTATGAGGCTTATAAAATACTTTTTTTTACGATATTCGACTTTTATATGGATATATAAAGTAGTGGTGACAAACGTAAACCCGTTTTATTGGACAGTGAAAAAGTTCCGGCCGCAACTGAATGGTAGTTTTTCAAAGCTACAACATCTCGCTATTTGAATTATAACAGGGACGGGTTCAGGGGCGATGAGGGCGCGAAATATATTAAAACAATAGGTTAAGGTTGGTTTGAAAAGATTGCTTTTAGTAATAAGGCCGCCTTATTGTAACGATACATGTGTCCTTCGTTATATTGTTTGTGATTCTTCTTTACTGTATGTTGCAAATAAAGTATATTCTATCTATATATCTATCTATATTCTAACAATATTGTAAACAGAAGAGAGATATAATTTTTTTTAAATATTTATCAGCTTACCAGAAATGGACTTGACAAATTTATACAATGTTATTAAGATAAGATTATAAACTAACTGACGCGCGCAACTACGTCTGCAATACGCTTACTTGACAATTATCATTATACTAGCTTCTGCCCGCGGCTTCGCTCGCGTTAATTTATCGCCTCAGGGGTGGAAGATGCCTATGTCATAGTAGCTTTATACATGCAAAGTCTCAATCCGATCAGTTTAAAATTGACAACGTTTCATACAAAATTTCATCCCCTATTTTATCCCCTTAGGAGTGGAATTTATCAAAATTCTTTCTTAGGGGATGTTTACGTCATAGTAGCTTTATGCATGCAAAGTCTCAGCCCGATCGGTTTAAAATTGACAAAGTTTCATACAAACTCATCACCAATTTTATCCCCTTAGGGGTGGAATTTATCAAAATTCTTTCTTAGAGGATGCCTACGTCATAACATCTACCTGCATGCCAAATTTCAGCTCGATCCGTCCAGTGGTTTGGACTGTGCGTTGATAGATCACTACGTCAGCCATCTTTGAGTTATATATATTTAGATTTCGCCCAATTTACATATAACTTAGAAACAAGATAACAGAAAAAAAATATTACTTTTTAAATTATAGCCTACTAGCTTGAAATTTATAGCCTATGTGTTATTTTGACGTATATGCTATATTATTGTAAAGTTTCATCAAAATCCGTTCAGTAGTTTTTGCGTGAAAGAGTAACAAACATCTCTTCAACCATCTATAGGTACTTACAAACTTTTGCGTTGATAATCTTACTAAATAGCTGACCCGCTTCTGGCCGTCTGCATCACATTTACTTGATATTTATGACTATATTTCGCCCAATTTACATAATATCTCTTTAAATTATAGCCTACATATTATTCTGATGTATAAGCTATATTATTGTAAAGTTTCATCAAAATTCGTTCAGTAGTTTTTGCGTGAAAGAGTCACAAACATCCATCCATCAATTCTCATGAACTTTCGCGTTGATAGTATACCAAATGTCGATAATATTGTAACTGGCTCAGTTGCGTCAGTGGCTAAAGTATTCAAAGTAGGGAATCGAGTTTGGTAGGTATGTCTTTATTTCCTTTGTCTTTGACTTGCAGGCGGTTGCGAATAATATTATAAAAGAGTTCGGTAAACATTGTAGATAGAGGTTATGATCGTAGCCCCGGGTCATATCTGCCTCAAAGGACTCTTGAGCAGTCCAACACAGAAATGCTTCTGGCGTCATGTGAACCTTTGGGCTATAGGTACGGGATGGAGCGATTTTTTTAAATAAGGATATACTTTTTCCCTTTTATCTCATATATAAAATTCTCGTGTCACAGTTTTCGTTCCCATACTCCTCCGAAACGGCTTGACCGATTCTCATGAAAATTTGTGAGCGTATTGTGTAGGTCTGAGAATCGGCCAACATCTATTTTTCATCCCCCTAAATGTTAGGGGTAGTCCACCGCTAATTTTTTTTTATTTTAAGGCAAAACAACGTTTACCGGGACAGCTAGTCTTATATATAAAATTCTCGTGTCACAATATTAGTTACCATACTCCTCCCAAACGGCTTGATCGATTTTTATGAAATTTTATATGCATATTCAGTAGTTCTGAGAATCGGCTACTATCTATTTTTCATACCCCTAAATGGTAAGGGATATCCACCACCATTAGGGGGTTCGAACCTCGGCTCATGCCGTCGTAATATCAATGCCCGTTTTGAATTAGACGGGGGATCGATCGGATTGGTTTATTGGTTTATTGGTTTATTATTAATAATTATCAAAAGACTACTCAAAAAGAAATCTTACTAGCGAGATGTAGAAAAATGTATAAAACTAAACAACGCCATCTAGTAGAACACTTAAGAACTAAAACAAAGAAATGTTATCTCGTTCGACTGTACATATAATAACAATAATATATTCATTACTTACTTGCCCATTTTGTTAGTATGACAATTTACTTACAGTTAATAGTACGTACAGACTCAAATTACATACACAATACCGCCAATCACCGCTGTACAATTCCATTGAAAATTGCACAGCATTAGTCTAACAATATATTTAAATACGCAAGTAATGTTAATTGAACACCTCACCCTCGGAACTGAAGCCGGCCCTGCTTCACCGAACTATCGACAAAGCATCCCATTTGTCACGACTACTACAAGGGACATATTTTACAAAGTTCGTCCGCAACTCCAGTGTTGGGCCCGGTTGATATTTGATACGCATATAAGTTGGTAAACTTCAGCTTATTTTCATGTCATGTTACGAAGTCTCAACTTCGTATATAGATATAATAGAATAGATAATCATTTATTCAAATAAACTTAATTTAAGCACTTTTGAATAGTCAACATATTTTTAAATCTATCGCTTATTCGGAAAGCTGTCTCATCACAAGAAGAATAAGCAAGAATCTTGTGTGTTGCTCTTTTAAACAATCCTTGTAAGTTCACATTTTACAAGTCGAAACGTGTGAATACAAACTACCAACCAGCACTAATTTATTTAGGCTCAAATATAAAAATACAATAAGATTAAATCAGTCGTAGTGATAAGAGCAGACCAGTCCCTACAAGCAGCTAGATAGATAAATATATTGTAAAAATATTGTGTGAATCTCAACAAGTTGCGTGGATGTATTCGTTGTAGATAATTATAAAAACGCCAAATTGTAAATTAAATCGTAATCTAAATAGATATAACTCAAAGGCTGACTGATATAGTGGTCTATCAACGCACAGTCCAAACCACTGGACGGATCGGGCTGAAATTTGGCATGCAAGTAGATGTTATGACGTAGGCATCCGCTAAGAAAGGATTTTGATTAATTCTACCCCCAAGGGGATAAAATAGGTGATGAAAGTATGTATGAAACTTTGTCAATTTGTCTCTGGGCTGTCTGTCCGTCCCTATGTATGCTTAAATCTTTAAAACTACGCAACGGATTTTGATGCGGTTTTTATTAATAGATAGAGTGATTCAAGAGGAAGGTTTATATGTATAATACATGTACACCCATGCGAAGCCGGGGCGAGTAGCTAGTAACATATATAGAAAACACCCAGACCGATACAAACAATCATACTTATGAATACAAATGTTTGTGCCGTGCGAGGAATCGAACCCTCCACCATCGTAAAGCGGTGTGCTAAATCGCTAGACCACCGAGGCCGTTAAATAATGTCTGTATGCAGTAAATATAAAACATATGACTGTTTAACTCCAAATTTTATTTATGTCACAATTTGGTTGACCAAAGCGAGTCGTTCCTATCATAATAATCGTAAACTATTCATTTTATACACGCATATTGGCTATTGAACGATGCCAAACCGATCACAATATGTCCTAAATATCACAAACATAAATCTAATCTGAAATAACCTCTATTACCTAAAGCATAAAGCTTATTACATGTTGTGAAACGCGCCTAAACAGGGGTCAAACGTTCACATCACATAAATAAAGATGTAATTCTCATTGCTGTCTGTTCCTATAAAGCGAGTCGCAATGATATTGTCTTGGCCTACTAACTCTGACCTTTACTATTGTCTCTATTTGTAAATTAGGTAGCTATTTGTGCCAGTAACGCCCTCGCGGAACTGTTCCCATGGGAATTTC
The DNA here is from genome assembly GCF_030625045.1 of Achroia grisella. NCBI lineage: Eukaryota > Metazoa > Arthropoda > Insecta > Lepidoptera > Pyralidae > Achroia > Achroia grisella. The sequence continues at coordinate 3,517,708 of NW_026712882.1, read as the reverse complement.
AAAGTAGGAAAATAATAACTTGTTGTTTTGTTACTTCAAACATAAGGAAATTTTATTTAAAAAAAGTTAAAAACTTTTAGACTTTATGGATATTTATTACAATTTTAATCTACTATACAGTTAAGCAGGTCGAAGTCCAATTCAAACGGGGATCGAAATTACGACGGCCTGAACCGAGATTCGTAACCCTAGCGGTGCCCTTAGACTAAAGTCGTATGTTTCAGGCAGAAATTTTAGCTCACCTTGTGACCATCTCCGATCGATTCCCCGTCCATTTCGAACGGGGACCTAAATTACGACGGTCTGAACTTAGGTTCGAACTCCTAGCGGTGCCTTCAGACTAAAGTCGTATACGTCAGGCAGAAATTTTATCTCACCTTGTGACTCTCCGATCGATTCCCCGTCTATTTCAAACGGGGATCGAAATTACGACGGTCTGAACTTAGGTTCGAACTCCTAGCGGTGCCTTCAGACTAAAGTCGTATACGTCAGGCAGAAATTTTATCTCACCTTGTGACTCTCCGATCGATTCCCCGTCCATTTCGAACGGGGAGCGAAATTACGACGGTCTTAGCTTAAGTTCGAACTCCTAGTGGTGCCTTCAGACAAAGTCGTAGGCGTCAGGCAGAAATTTTATATCACCTTGTGACCACCTCCGATCGATTCCCCGTCCATTTCGAATGGGAATCGAAATTACGACGGTCTGAGCTTAAGTTCGAACTCCTAGCGGTGCCTTCAGAATAGAATAGAATAGAATAAAAAATCATTTATTCAAATAAACTTACATTGGAGCACTTTTGAATAGTCATTCACGTCACACAATCAGTCACACAAGAAGAACGAGCAAGAAACTTGCGTGTTGTTTTTTTGAAATAATTTTATTATTACTTTACATTTTAAAGTTTAAGTGTGTGAATACAAACCACCAATTAGCACTAATTCAATTAAATACTTAAAAAGAAAAAATATTGAATACATAACCACTCCTAGCGGTGCCTTCAGACTGAAGTCGTAGGCGTCAGGCAGAAATTTTATATCACCTTGTGACCACCTCCGATCGATTACCCGTCCATTTCGAATGGGAATCGAAATTACGAGGGTCTGAGCCAAGGTTCGAAATCTTAGCGTACAGCCTTAGCCTTCAGACTAAAGTCGTATCCGTCAGCCGGGAGTTGGCCTTCAGCGGTTCTATAAGTGGTTCTATAAGGCTCTACAAGGCAGGCCAACAACATTGGAACAGTTCGAAAAAAATGGTATTTCAGTTATTAAGAACTGGTAGGGTACTCAACTGGTATATTATCCTTAAGATTAAACCTTTATATAAAATTCTCGTGTCTCAATGTTAGTTACCATACTTCTCTGAAATGGCTTGACCGATTTTTATGAAATTTTATACGCATATTTAGTAAGGTCTGAGAATCTAGCTATTTCTTTTTCATACCCCTAAATAAAGATTGTCCACCTCTAACATTTTTTTGACAATTTTTTCTTTATAATGTATCATAAAAAATATGTACAACTCCAAGTCTTAACCTTTCTATCATCAACCCCCATTTTTAATAGCAATTTAGTTTATATAGCAAAACAACATTTGCGGGGTCAGCTAGCAATATCTTATATATAAAATTCTCGTGTCACAGTTTTCGTTCCCATACTCCTCCGAAACGGCTTGACCGATTCTCATGAAATTTTGTGAGCGTATTAAGTAGGTCTGAGAATCGGCCGACATCTATTTTTCATCCCCCTAAATGTTGGGGTAGTCCACCCCTAATTTTTATTTTTTTATTTTTATACAAAATTTTTAGTTCTATATTTTTATGATACAACATACAAAATACATACAATCCTAAATTTTCACCCTTCTATCATCAACCCCTATTTTTTATAGCGTTATTTATATGGCAAAACAACGTTTGTCGGGACAGATAGTATATAGTATATATATATATTAAGATAATTAACATACATGCAATCTAAATTCTGAACGAGCCATAGATTTATCTTATCACAAAAATCTGTTTACTGTTACCTATATAACAAAAAAAGATGTTTCAACTCAATTTAATACAACATACTCTACTTATGAGTCTGAAAGTAACGCGTAATAAATTCTGAGGGTAGTCTGTAAAGGATGTGACGATTGCAGCCTATATCCCACCTTTTCATTCGTATAATATTTGAGTGAAACAAAGATATTTGCAGAGACTGCTATCACGTAGTAGATCTGAGGCCCTTGATAGTCTTGTGTTGTACGTGAACGAACTAGATCGGTAGAGCCCTCCTACAGATGAACTGATAAATTAGTTCGCAGACAATCCGCTCTTTAGTTCATTAGTACGTTTGATAACTAGTAAAAAATAACGTAAAAAAAATATACCAGTCAGGTTTCTTATTCTTGACTGAAATAACTAGCTAAACTGAACTATATGGATAGTGATAAAAATTCTGATTCGCAGGTGGAGAGGTCCTGTATGAATAAATATTTTTAATTTAAAAAGCGAGAACTTAATCGGGGTACACTACTTGAAGCCTAAAGAAATGATGTTTTCTCGTGTTTTTAGGAGCTAAAAAAGGGAGCACGTATAGGTCCATATAAGGTCCAGCCGTTGGCCATTCTCGATATCTAGTCGGGAACAAGTGATTTTAAACCATAGTTCCCAAACTTGTCCGAGTAGACCAACAAAGAAAAAGTCTGGGAATTACTGAGTTAAAAGAACGAACTAGTTCACAGAACAGCGGCGAACTAAAAGATCCCAGTCACGAACTATGTACAAGACTTGGACCTTAGCACAAAAAATCGCTAGTAAATATGAAATTTGGCATAGAAATTGATACGACAGCGACGCCGCCTGCCAGTAATAGATCCGGACGTTTCGTGAAAATTCAATTTGGACACATTTCAGCGACATGACAGCTGACGCCGGTCCCGTAATATCGGGTTATGTACCAAAATGTATTTTGTGTTGTTGATGCTATCGAATTTGATTTCTATTAGGATCAATCAAATGCCGTGTTACAGCAACGAAAATGTTGTTACGGCGCAATTTTGAATACCAATTGTTGGGTTTACAACGTACCTACACAAATAAATTTCTTGTCAGTTCTTCTGCTGCTGCTTCTTCTTTGGTTGAAGTGGATATAGTTATATATTTATTACAGGAAAACCAATGCTATTTAAGTATATCTTCTATACATATAAATAGAATTGGAGTGTCTGTTTGTAACATTATTAAATAACCGTTTTTTACTACATGCATATGAATGTATATACGGTACATATACCAAAATATCATTTTTTACAATTTTTGTCTGTCTGTCTGTTTGTTCCGGCTAATCATAGAAATGGCTGGACCGATTTTGACGGGACTTTTATTGGCGAGTAGCAGATGTAATAAGGAGTAACTTAGGCTACTTTTATTTTAGAAAAACAAAGTGAAATTCCACGCGGACGAAGTCGCGGTTACAGCTAGTCTAAAATATAAACATGAACAGCAAACTTTGTAATAACTTTTGAATTTTCTCATATCACAGCTTAGGGCCGGTATATAACGTCTAATATTGGTAGTGGAGTGTGGCACCTTTGACACGGCGCACCGACACTAACGAAGAGAGGTAATGCAATCAGCAATCAAGCCTGGTGGCCAGGTAGCCGGCAGATGCCGCCAGTTAGCAATTATAAGGTTATACAAACTGACGTACAGACTGTCCTATTATGTCTGATGTCAAATTGAAGCCAATATTGTTTATGTCAGGTTTGGGATTTTAGTCGTCTAATTATAGTAACTCTGTCTGTCTGTCGGGCTTTGGCGCCAAAACTACTAAAGCGATTTAAAGGAAATTTGAGAAAGGACACAGGCTATTTTAGTGCGAAAAAGGATGTAAGGGATGAAAGGGGAGATGAAAGGTTGTTGATGAAATTTTTTAGGGTTTTGATTAACTAAAATTAAATATGACATTTTCGAAGAAGTTTGTAAAGTATTTACCCTTAAGGGGGTGAAATAAAATAGGGGATGAACTTTTGTATGGAAATTCGTAATTTTTTAAGCTTACAATGTGTTTGGGGTAGATTATTAATTATTTTTCTTAAATTGGTCAAAGTCACTATTCCACACAAATGCGTAGGAACGAGGATAATATTTGAAGAAAGTTGTTACAAATGAATGTGGATGGTTATAAGGGCAGAGGAAGGCCAAAAAAGAGATGGATGGACTGTGTGAAAGATGATATGGTAAGAAAGGAAGTAAATAACGCGATGACTGCGAACAGGGATGAATGGAAACGAAAAACATATTACGCCGACCCCAAATAAATGGGATAAGGATGAAGCAGATGATGATGACTATTCCACACGAAGTCGCGGCCACAAACACATCTTTTTGAATGAGCGGTAGATTAAAAAAGAATAGTAATATCTGAACATCGCTTTTATGTAAATTAATTTGAATAAAGTATTTTCTATTCTGTTATTTTCTTATAACTCCTTATATATTCCAATAATTCTACATGAAATTACAATGCTTCCAAATACAATTCTTACTCATACACACACAAACACTCGCGGACTAACAAATACATATACAGACATCTGTAATTTTTATTATTGTATATATATTTATTTTTCTATCATATATTACCAGTATTCATTAATATTTTATAAACGCAAAATTATTATATACACTCTGATCGCCGTACCAATGTAACGTTAACTGTCAAACTTGCTTTGATTCCCACAATACAGGCATAGCCTAGTCATAGTTATAATGTTACTTAAGTTATATATGAAATAATATTATTCTTATATATTGTCGTGGCAATGCTTGACGTATGGATGTCAAACATGGAAATTCACCGCTAAAGCTACAAATAGAATCAACGTATGTCAAAGAGGACTAGAGAGAAGCATGCTTAATATTAAAAAATCAGACAAAATAAGACACACCAGGATTAGAGGGATAACTAAAGCAATTAACGCTAAGAGTTATGCAAAGAAGCTCAAATGGAAATGGGCAGGACATATCGCGAGAGTAACAGACCAGAGATGGACAACGCAAGTAACTTTGTGGAGTGGCTCAAACTGGACATTAGTAGCACAAAACAGAGACAAATTGACATCTTTGGAGGAGGCCTTTACCCAAAATGGGGTTCTTGATAGCTAAATATATGTAAATATATAAATACATATTAGTAACAAATAGATTAATAATAATAAATACATATAGTAAATAATAATAATAATAATAATTCTTGAATAATTATAAATTAACAAATAGTAATAAATATATATTTCTAAGTTACTAACACCATAAATTTGTAATAAGCAAGAAATAAAAAGGCTTTTTTAATTTTTAATTTAATTTAATTTTAATATTGTCGTGAGATTTCATTCCTAATTGCATGTATTAGAGACGAATGAAACAACATGTTCCCTACCGTCCTGGTGGACTTTGTCCTGAACATTATTCTCACAATTATTCTATTTGGACAACGGTGAACTGTCAGCAATCACGATCAGTTGTGATGGATCACTACGCTTGTTAGCACACGGCTTGCTTCGCGTATTACAATAAATTTATAATAATACTTACGAGTATATTTGACGAGCTCTATCGTTGGTTTATGTTTTTTTTTCCTTTCCTTTCTTCCCGGATGTCAATTTCCAGGTTTTCTACTTTTTAGGGACTATTCTAATCTAGACACGCGGTAGCGTGTCAAGCCGAGTTTCAAGTAACTGGCGAGCAGCACCGTGTGTATATTTACACGAACCATTTGTAGCCACTTTTGACCCCCTCATAACTCAAAAACTCTTTCACATAAACCTGTCGAATTTGGTTCATATATTGTGACTTGCGAGATAAATATGTGTTCCAAATTTCATATACATATCTCAAACGGTTATTTAGATATTAACGTCGAAATATCGTCATTTTTATCACTGATCAACTATAGATCAAAATTATAACCCACTTCCAGATGACCTAGGAAGTTCAAATTTGGCATGCAGATAGGTAATTAGTTGAATATAAAGGAAAAAATTTCATATACGAAATATACTGTAGCCTTCGCAAGTTCTAAACATTTACAACAGTTACTTGTCGGTTCCTATTTTATTATTAGTAGTAACTAGCAATCGAAAGTAATAATTAGTATATGAGAACTGGCCAAGTTAGACCTGTAGCCTTACAGTATATTATCCTAAGTTATAAGAAGAAATGATATTATATATTGTTATAAATACATTTCAGGACATACCATTGAACTTGGCACCCATTTAGATCTCACCTCTTTTGTCGTAGAAGTCAACAATCAAGGCATATATCATAATATTAAACTCGGCTATCATTTCACATTTATGTTTTTGATACTTATGTTTTTGATTTTGAATTAATATATATCCTATATATTAATTCCACAGTTTACATTTTCGGTCTTATTGTAATACATTCTTTTATCTTCTTACTTTCTAACTTATTGCTATTTTACCTATTTTCTCTTTACATTTCCTTATCCTCTATTCCTATTTCTATTCTATTTGCTATTCTTACTTTACACTTGTTCTATTTTAACCGACTGTATAGTCACTATACATCGTAAAGTATGCCTACTTGCTATTGGTCTTTGCTACTTTTTCTATTATTTTTCTGCTGCTCTATGAATTTTTTCCTATTTTTCCGATTTCTTACTATTTCTAATCCTATTTCTATTTCTGTTTCCATTCGTTCTGCTCCAAAGCGAGTGCACTGTGATATTATGTGCTGTATAGTTTGTGGTGTTAACTGGTTTATTGTTTAGCACATGGGTTTACTTCCGACATTCGCTGGTTTGAGATTATAGAATACAAGAAAACTTTAAATATATTTATATCAAAAGAATTTCTCAACAATTATGTTATATTCCAGTAGTTTAGTTTTTTTAACGATTTAATATAATAATTTGTATAAAAATTTAACAAATAAATTAAGTTCTAAGTTTAATGAAATTTATTTACAAATGATATTTCTTTATTTATAAATAAATAGGTTACGAAAAAATTACCGTTTTAGTGAACTGTTTAATCAGTCGTAGCCGTACTCGTATAGGGAAATGACGTATGTTTACCACAGATAATGCAGGTCAGTCAAAAAAAAATAACGTAACATATATACATAGCAAACTTTAGTATAAATATTTTATTTGGCGTCGTAACTCCAACAGTGTTACACTAAACAATTTCTCATTTTATTCATTCATCATAACTGTTTGGCATGCGTGTAATATTTATGAATGCGCGTGCGCAGTGCCCTGTACTCAACTTGCCAGAAAAAAGATTAAAATGTCTTATAAAACTTGTAAAAAAGCTTATAAAATTGAATTATAATAATGTTTTTGTAGAAAATATCTAACTTAAATTTCATAGCGCTGACAATGTTATCTGATTGAACAGAGATTGAGTGCGTAGCGGCTTCTATGCTGATTGTCGCATGCCTAATCCTTGTTAATATAAATCTACTTAAAACAACATTTATTTAAAAGAGCAACATACAAGTTTCATGCTTATTCACCTTGTGAGTGAATCTTCATGAGTCTGCGTTCCGACAGAGCGGTAGAATAAAAAAAATGTGACTTTCCAAAAGTGCTTATATTAAGTTTATTTGAATAAAGATTATTTCTACTTCTATTTCATTCCCCATAAATAGATCACATAATGACCAGTCTCGACAGTTGTCGATTAAACATCAGTTCAACGCAACCCTTGACCTGTCCACATTTCGCTCGATATACGTATACTATTTTAATGGGACGCTTTGAAAGCGATTGTTAGTAATTATATTGTCATCTTATTCAATAAACATCTACAACTATCAATCTCTTAAATTCACAAGCAATATTCAAAATCAAATTCAAAAATCATTTATTCATGTAGGACATTTTAGCCGCTTATGAACGTCAAGTTTTTACATTATAATTCTTTTCCCTACCGTCCAGTTCGGTATATAGATCCAATTGAGAAGAACTGGCAAGAAACTCAATTGAATTACTTTTTTTTAAAGACAGTTTATTTACAATTCATAGGTATATATAGGTGTCTATGTCTAACATTAAATAAAAATCCCGAACATGAAAACTATTGCCATGTACGCTCGTCATACTGGCTTTTTATTTAAAGAGATTACCAAAAATCATCACTAGATGTCGCTGTCAAATTTCTAAAACGCGCTATTAAGATTTTTTCTCCTCAAATGACCTTCTCAAAGCGAGTATTTGAAATCATACTTACCTGGCGTAGGGGACACCGTGATCACAAAGGCGGTTCCCCCAGGGTGAGACCCACCATTGCACTGCGGTCGGGTTGACCCCTGCGATTATCCCTAATGTGGATAACTCGGACGCGTAATTTTTGGTAGTGGGGACTGCGTACGCGCTGCCCCCTCTAAAATATCAGTATATTAAAAAAATATTTCAGTAATATTTTCACAATAGACAACTGTGTGACGTTCTTTTTTTAAAATTGATTATTATTTTAGGGTTTATAATTGTATTTTTTTTAATCGATTAAAAGAACAAAGGCAAAAGTGTACTCCCATTCATGTAGGGTGATGCCAATCTTTTTTTTTAATTGCATCATTTTCTTAGAATAATAAATTTACTATTAAAACAATTAAAAATAATTATTATTTTATGTTAATAATGATCTTTTCCACAAACCTACCGTTTGGCGCTCTTGCTTGATGGGCCTTGTTGTCTTTTCGTTTTGACATTTGTATGAATGAAAATATTAAATTAATTTTTCGTGTTACTGGCAGCTTGTCTGCCATTCTTTTTATAAACATTGTTTTTTTGATATCTGTTTTTATATGTCACTTTTGACTAACTCTTGTTACTTTCTCTTCGCTGTGAGCCCTTTTGGGAAATATACATACTTTTTACTATTATTTGATTTTTATTAAAATAGTAGTTGTGTTCCCGCTCTAGTCACAATTAGTATTTTTTGAATATTAATCTAAATATATATAACTCAAAGGTAACTGACTGACTGACTGACTGACTGACATAGTGATCTATCAACGACAGCCCAAACCACTGGACGGATCGGGCTGAAATTTAGCATGCAGGTAGATGTTATAATGTAGGGATGCCTACATCATAACATCTACCTAAGAAAGGATTTTGATTCATTCTACCCCCAAGGGGATAAAATAAGGGATGAATCTTTGTCAATTTTAAACTGATCGGGCTGAGATTTTGCATGCATAAGCTACTATGACGTAGGCATCCCCTAAGATAGGATTTTGATAAATTACACCCCTAAGGGGATAAATTAACGCGAGCGAAGCCGCGGGCAAAAGCTAGTTATATTATAATGTTATACTTTTATTTAATAATTTATCAATGTTTCAATAATCAATTATTTTTTCACTTCCTTTAGTTTTAAAAATAATAATGATCCAACAGTAAGGACAAATAAAGAAACAAATTTCAATTAAAAAGTATTACTTAACTATTTATAATTTGTTATGGATAATAAAATGTGTCAATTTATATGGGCATTCTACCCTACAAATTGACACTTTTTTTTGTCGGCCATTATCGAACCCCTGACCTTTCGGTGTAAATCCCGGTAGTAATCCATGACGTTCTCAATAATAAATAATACTGTATTGTCAATATTCTAGAACATTCCCCTGTCCTAACACGAGAAGCGAATTTGATGAAGTCCACTCAATGTTTATGTTTAACATTGCCTCGCTGGTTATTCCACACCTCTCTGCAACGCTCCAATCAACAACAACCTCACTATGATAATAACCAATCGCATGCAATAATCAACTCTATCTCTATACCTACTGAGTTATAATTCCCTCAACTGTAATCACAATCAGAGACAAATTTACTAATAATAAACTACAATCGAAAATCAATCGTATGTATGTAGATTGTAAATTGAAATTGGTTTGGTGTATTGTATGTGTAATGAACTGACTGGCCAGTGTTTGACAGGTTTATCGAGAGATGTAAAATGGACCAGTGCACTGACTCGTTAGATTGTTCTGTATTTAAATGCATTCAATTGGATTTTTTTAATACTAACTGACAGACCCGGCATTGCTCTGGGGTACTCATGGAGAAAATTAGACCAATTTCATTCAAAATATTCATTCATGTAGGTCTATTAATGTTAGATATATCAACTCTATGTACTAGTAAAAGTATGTATTATAATAAAATAACAACTATATAGCATTAATTTAACTATGTCTCTAACACAATTCATTTTAGCAATTAAAATACAACCAGCACATCCTATGCTCAAAGACCGAATGCCGCGGCCGCAGCTGGCCTTTACAGCTTCACCGGACGTTATGGGGCGAGTGCAGATGGTACTCCAAACCCGCGGTAGAACTTATGGAGCGGCCGAAGGCCAACTCCTGCCTGACGGATACGATTTTAGTCTGAGGGCACCACTAGGGGTTCGAACCTCGGCTCAGGCCGTCGTAATTTCGATCCCCGTTTGAATTGGACGGGGGATCGATCGGAGGGGGTGCCGCGGCCTACAAAAACCCTCCCTTTTATACAGAGAAGATATGAGTGGGGATTATGAAACTACCTTCTTTTAATATAAAATATCAGATTTTTCGACAATATCGATGTGAACCCTAACAATAATAAGTTTTATTTTTTTAAATTTAGAATAATTTTATTTAATTTTATGTTTATGATATATATTTATATTTATTTATTAATTCATAACAATAATTATTGTGTCGAATTTCAAAGTACAAAATTAAATAATCTAGATCTAAAGTAACAATGTCAAAATAATAATAATAATAATGCTGCTGTAGATCAATTCGGAAATTATTATTGGTATAATTATTATTATTTTGCCCTCAGACTAAAGTCGTATCCGTCAGGCGGGAATTGGCCTTCAGTCGCCCCATAAGTCCTTCCGGGTTTGGAGTGCCATCTGTACTCGGTGAAGCTGTACTGTACTGCTGTCGCCACGTATCATAATACACGCCGCCGACTGTACACCACAATAAATCATACACAATTTAAATTTTCATATTTTTAATAACGGCCTCGGTTGTCTAGCGGTAAATGTCACCGCTTTCCTTCCGATGGTGGCGGGTTCGATTCCACGCACGCCACAAACATTTGTATGAGTACGATTGTTTGTATCAGCCTGGGTGTTTTCTATGTATAATATGTATGTAATTAGGAAAAAAAAATCTATGTACTTGTATCTATGTCCATAAAAAAAAACATATTTTAATAGCCCTGTAATACTCGTAAGGAGTCGCCTCGTCCGGCCCTGATGTATCATGCGGAAGTGATCTGTCACCCGGACACGGGACACCATAATGGCTAACGAGCACAGATTCACAATTTAATATTAATTTAATATACGTGTTATATGATATTATCTGTGCTCTCGTTAATTAAATAATTTGTATGAAAGATGTTTATTTAAGGTGTGTAAGACCCACTTAAGGCCATTAATCTGCAGATATTGTCAAACAGAAGAGGAAACGCCACTGCACATCCTATGTAGTTGTCCTCTCATGCAAAAACGAAATATCTCCTTTGGAAAGTATACACTATATCCTGAGGAGATAAAAATCATCGCTCCTAAGAATATCCTTCAATTGTTGGCCCTGACGGGTCTAGGTAGCGGACTTTGAATAAGGGCGAGCACAATAGATCTGTACAGGTCGCAGTTTTACAGGTAATAGCACCTGATAAAAGCCCATCCCCCAATAAAAGAACAGACCTACCTAATGTATGGAAAACATTGCTTATTTTATAGTCCAAATAGCCTAAATACAGTTTCCTATAACAAACGAGCTTGCGGCTCACCTGATGGTAAGTGATTACCGCCGCCCATGAGCACCCGCAACACCCGAGGAATTGCAAGTGTGTTGCCGGCCGTTTAAAAAGGAAAGTCCCCGCCTGTCTTTTCTTGAAGGTTTCAATATCGTATCGGTTCAGAAATACCATTGCTGGAAGGTGGTTCCACAATGTGGTTGTGCGTGTCAAAAAGTTTACAGGAAAATAACACGATAGAGGACCGCCATTCATTCAGATGTTCAGAACAATAATCTTATATATAAAATTCTCGTGTCACAGTTTTCGTTCCCATACTCCTCCGAAACGGCTTGATCGATTCTCATGAATTTTTGTGAGCGTATTGAGTAGGTCTGAGAATCGGCTAACATCTATTTTTCATCCCTCTAAATGTTAGGGGTAGTCCACCCCTAATTTTTTTTTTATTTTCTTCTCATCTTATATATAAAATTTTCGTGTCACAATGTTAGTTACATACTCCTCCGAAACGGCTTGACCGATATTTATGAAATTTTATATGCATATTCAGTAGGTCTGAGAATCGGCTATTATCTATTTTTCATACCCCTAAGTGATAAGGGATGTCCACCCCTAACATATTTTTAAAATTTGGGACAACATTTTATATTTTTAATATTTTTATAATATGACTTTAAAAATAGATACATACAACCCTAAATTTTCAGTCTTCTACTACCAACCCCTATTTTTTTTATAGCGATTTTAATTTATATGACGAAACGACGTTTGCGGGATCAGCTAGATTTTTTGTAAATACATACATATAATGCATAGAAAACACCCAGACCGATACAAACAATCATACTCACTAATTCTAATGTTTGTATCGACCGAGGAATCGAACCCGCGACCATCAGTAAAGCGATGTGTTATACCGCTGGACCACCGAGGCCGTCTATTACGATAACAATGGTGTCATATCATTACCAATTTGAATTAAGATCGATCACTCTGTCCGCAGGAAACTGAGCTGTTCACTGCGCATGCGCATCGATCCATCACAGCCCTTACATTACCAATGAACTGTCTAATTTACTATTGTTACGAATTAATATGTCCCCAATTGCTATATGTAGGTATTGCGCAAGATTGTATTTGACCAATGAAGACTAGAAGTACATTTATTTTTTGACGACCTCGGTAGTGTAGCGGTTTAGCACACCGCCTTACTTCCAATGGTCGCGGGTTCGATTCCTCGCACGGCACAAACATTTGTATTCATGAGTATGGTCTGGGTGTTTTCTATGTATGTATGATATATATGTATTTACAAAAAAATAACTATGTACTTGTATCAGTAGTCTAGTATCCATAACTAGATGCTTTAACTAGATTATCTTGGGTCTAAATAGCGCTGTGTGAATTGTCCAAAAAAAAATTATTTATTTAACTTTAATGCACACAATACAATATATAAGTACAGTACATTTGGCGGACTTAACACCATGCGGCATTTTCTACCAGGCAACCATAGGTGGTGCAGAGAATAATTGTTGGCGGTGCAAATATAATAAATGATAAACAAAATGCAACAAAATATATATATCTATAGTAATTGTATATGTATATATATATATATATAACTTTTATTAATGTTTATTTTATTTATTATTGTATATCTTATTATAATTATAATATAATTAGAACTTTATTTAATATGTTGAATTTTAAATGTTTTATTTTTCTCAACTTTTGGACATTTCCACATAATAGTGTTAATTGCACAGGTGTTACCTACTCACCACTAGCTATGCCACATTGTTGGGTTGACTGGTAGAGATCTCTCTCAGAGATAGGTCCACCTTTGCTCAATTTGTATATGTTTAAGATTAGAACTGTATTTAAAAGTGCCATAAAATAAACAGGGGTTGCTTATAAAACGTAATTTTGAAAAGTAATTAAAAAACAATTGCTTATAAAAGTGCAATATTAAAAATACATAAATAATAAATTACCCTTGATAATTCACACAGCGCCATCTAGTCCCAAGCTAAGCAGAGCTTGTGTTATGGGTATTAGACAACTGATACAAACAATTTTAAATACTTCATCCTTACATAGTATAAAACAAAGTCGCTGTCGCTGTCTGTCCGTCCTTATGTATGCTTAAATCTTTAAAACTACGCAACGGATTTTGAAGCGGTTTTGTTAAACAGATAAAATGATTCTAAAGGAAGGTTTACATATACCTAAACCTAAATGCCGTCTGCACAAAGTCAGTAATTCATTCTATGGTAATTGTGTAAGATTTTAGAAGTAACTGCCAGAATCTGCACTAAATTTGACAGAGAGGCAATTCAAATCTTATATTAAACAATTTTTGTGTAAGAAAGCCTATTACAGGATAGACGAATTCATAGACGACAACATATCAAGTAAATAATTAGTTTATTAGCATACAACGTTATAATTTAATTTTCTCATTGCTTTCTTGATTTAATTGATTGATTTTAGAAATATGAAAGCGTAGCGGTTTTTGTATTGATTGCCGCATGCATTCTTATGTGAAATGTGAATCTATAACTATCAGATGGCAATTGTGAGTAGCTATGACGTGGTCTGGTGTTTTGAGTAGTCATGCTCACTAAAATGTCCAGACTTGTGGCGGCGTGGTGGGCTGGGTCATTGGGCTCCCTAAAATATGGTCGAACGTGGTGGCTGGCTCATCCGTCATACTCGTGAACGGGCGCTGCTTGTGTGGACTGGTCTGCTCTAATCACTACGACTTATTTTCTCTTATTAATTGTTTAACCAGTTGTTGTGTATTGAATGTTTTTTCTATTTTATTATTTCATTCAATTAGTGCTAATCGGTAGTTTGTATTCACACACTTAAACTTAAATTGTAAGTAAGAATAAATTATTTAAAAGAGCAACACACAAGTTTCTTGCTTGTTCTTCTTGTGATGAGACGGCATTCCGAATGAGCGGTAGATTAAAAAAAAATTTTATATAGATTTTCTATTCTATTCTATATATATATAACTAGTTTTTACCCGCGAATAATAATAATAATAATACATGTAGCTACGTGCGAGAAGCTAGTAATATATATAGAAAATACCCAGACCGATACAAACAATCATACTCACAAATACAAATGTTTGTACCGTGCGAGGAATCGAATCCGCGACCATCGGACGTAAAGCGGTGTGCTAGACCACCGAGGCCGTCAAGAATGAATTCATAACATAATTATTGAAATCGAAATTGTAAATTATTACCGATTTGCGTTTATTTATTTATATTCGAACTGAACTCGTACTGGCTGGCACACGACGTTTGGCAGCCGAATGCGCCCGCGCATGCGTTTACATACAAAATAAGATTTGTTCATCTTCGTTCCTACTCTAAATAAACTTTACATATACCAAACACAATTAACTTTATACTCTCTAACTATACATGTTTAAAGCACATTTTTCTTTGACACAATTTGAAAAGATTACAGTAACATATTCTTGAATGATATTTGAATTTCGAATTTATTCTTTTTTTTATTTGTAATTATGATATTCCGCCTCGGGAATCACTTCATAAATCCTGCAGATGCAAACGATTAACGACTTTACGGTAAGGTTTTTAAGATGACTTTGGAATGCAGGTGTTGGTTTGTTTGTTAAAGCAGCTCATATCGCAGGAGCGGATGCTGTGGCGAGGGTAGACGTAAATTTAGAATAGAATGTATTGAACGGATGCGAGTATAAGGTGTAACGTTGCAACTTAGCCTTTGTTTTGTATTACACTAATATTATCTGTGGAACAGTCGATATAATCGAAGTCCCGTCACTTGCCGCCTCGGTCTGAGTGTTTTCTATGCATATTATGTACAAGCTGTACAGGCGACATCGTCCGCGGGGAATTTAACTCTATTTTTCTAAAATAAAAGTAGCCTAAGTTACTCCTTCATCAGCTACCTGCCAATAAAAGTCCCGTCAAAATCGCTCCAGTTGGAGATTGGCCGGAACAAACAGACAGACAGACCGACATTGGTGTATGTATCGTATTTATATTCATATGAATGTAGTATAAAACGGTTATTTCAATATTACAAACAGACACTCCAATTTTATTTATATGTATAAAGTATAGATGTACAAAAATAATCTAACTATTTAAATCAGTTGTCTAGTAGGTACTCATAATACAAGCTCTGCTTAGCTCGGGACTAGATGGCGCTGTGTCAATTGTCAAAGTTTTTTTATTATTTACTTACTAAGAAAGAAATATTTTTCGTTTGAAACTGTATCTATTATTTTTTAATATTACAGTTTTATCAGCTATTGTTTTTTTAATTGATTTTAAAAAAATACTGTTTATAAGCAATCACCGTCTATAAAATATTAATTATTAATATTTTGTGTAAATTAAAAAAATAAAATAAATATATGAATAAAAATTATTTATTTATCTGTATATGTAAAGGAAGATTATGATTGCATTATGTTATTACATTGTTCTGGATGACGCACCTTTTCGCCGCGTACTCCCACCCGTAAACGAGTGTCAACAAAGTGCTTTTACAAGCTTATGAATACTTATTCTAGCGTTTTTATGATTTATACCATAAATTCTGCACGCCTGAGATTTTTTTAATGGATTATAATGGAACTTGCTACTCGCCCCGGCTTTGCCCGGATGTACACGTATTATACATATAAACCTTCTTCTTCAATCACTCTATCTATAAAAAAAACCGCTTCAAAATCCGCTGCGTAGTTTTATAGATTTAAGCATACATAGAGAGAACTATAATTGATTAGTTACTTTTAAACTTTGGTGTTTAATGTACATTATTTAAATTATTAACCGGGCCTTAACAAGAAACGTCGAGAGAGGTAAATACCTTTATTTGCCATAAAATTATTCGTGTTAAGACCCGGTTAATAATTTAAATAAGCTAGAATTGAGTTTACAAAAATCAATAGAAAATAAAGAGACATTTTCAGAGTTCTCCAAAATAACAGTTAGATTTTTTTTACAAAAACAAGTAGCAAATAAAGTGACATATTCAGGGTTCCAGTAACAGTTTGTTTTTTTTTACTAATTTCAGTAAATTCAAATTCAAATTCAAAATATATTTATTCATGTAGGTCTATTACAGACTCTTATGATATGTCAAATCTATCGTCAGTTCGGAGAAATTTCGAGATGAGAAGAACTGACAAGGAACTCAGCTCGTATTTTTTTCAAATGTTGTACATGTATAAAATAAAGAAACATTTTCAGAGCACCCCAGAATAGTTTGTGACACATTGTCGTAAAACGGTGCCGTGTTAATCTCACAATAAGTACAATCGGACACTGATCGTAAATATGCGTCCTGACTAATATTAATTGCGCACGCGCAACTCCGATGGCGGCGCTGAAAGATTCAGCGCATTATATGGTTAATTTTACATCAAGCAAAATTAAATAGTTCACTAAATTGTACACATTTTAGCGGTATATAAAAAAACTAGCTTTTGCGCGCGGCTTCGCTCGCGTAATTTGTCCCCTTAGGGGTGGAATTTATCAAAAACCTTTCTTAGGGGATGACTACGTCATAGTAGATTTATGTATACAAAGTCTCAGATCGGATTAAAATTGACGAAGTTTAATATAAACTTTCATCCCCTATTTTATCCCCTTGGGGGTAGAATTAATCAAAATCCTTTCTTAGCGGAAGCCTACGTCATAACATCTACCTGCATGCCAAATTTCAGCCCGATCCGTCCAGTGGTTTGGGCTGTGCGTTGATAGATCACTAGTTGAAATAATGTATTAAGTAAATTATTACTATGATTATAAATTTCAATTTATGAACGAAGTTATTATTATTTATTAGTCATTTTACATGCAACTTAACGTAACTTAACTTAACGTTGAACAACAAAATACTATTTATAATGAAATGAAATACGAATAACTTCATTGTTGCATTCTCTCGAATTGTACATACATAAAGATCTCCTCTCACGCCGCACCAACATTACAATGACAGAACGCTTCTTATTAATTTTGGCAGCGATTCAAAATCACAATGCGACCACTCCCAAACTCTGATTGTATCATTCCGCGGATGTTAAATATAATCCTGGAGTTCCGTACCCGGGATTTGTGGGTGACAGACCGATGATGAATAAAGTGTCGGGGCGTGAGTGTGTCGCCTTTATGTCCCTCAATGCGATTTAATGTCACGCAAAAAATGGCTGCTGCCGCGACTTGCGACGCGTATCCATTGTTACACGGTTTTTTTAAAGCATTAATAATAATAATAATAATAATTATTATTATTATTATTATTATTATTATTAATAATAATAATATCGTGCTATACTCACTGATAAGACTATTCATTACAACAGACCAGACATAATACTACAAGATAAAGTAAATAAAAAAACCTACCTCATAGATATTGCAGTTCCTAATACCCACAATCTCCAGAAGACAATTGCTGAAAAAATAAACAAATATGCAGAGCTAAAGGAAGAAGTAACAAGAATTTGGAAACAGGAAAAGTTTATATAATACCCATAGTCCTCTCATCTACAGGTATCATACCCAAACACCTACATCATAGCCTGAAACAATTAGATATACAAAAAACACTTTATATTACCCTTCAAAAAGCTGCCATCTTAAATACTTGTCGTACAGTCCGAAAATTTCTAGAAATTGATGAAAATGATATAACACCAGTCACACCAGGCACACAATAAGTACACACACACTCACACATACATACACGCGCACACACACATACACACACTCTGCACTTACTTGGTTTCGGCCCGTAAGTGTGGAGAAAACCAGCAATAGCTGAGAAAAAATAAAGAATAACAATAATAATCTCAGGACAATTCATACATCGCCATTTAGTCCCAAGTTAAGCTAGCTGAAGCTTGTGTTATGGGTACTAGATAACTGATACAAATACATAGATACATATTTTTCTTAAATACATATATATTATACATAGAAAACATCCAGACCAATACAAACAATCATGCTTATGAATACAAATGTTTGTGCCGTGCGAGGAATCGAACCCGCGACCAACGGAAGTAAGACAGTGTGCTAAACCGGTGCACCACCGAGGCCGTCAAAAGCAAGTCATAGGATCGTATTTAAAACTTGTGCACGATGTAGAGTCTAGACTGAAATTGGTGTATTTTGATTATATTGATTTACAATACCAATTATGTTTTTTTTTTACTTGGAATGAACGCAGTATATTTTGGTTTATTAATTTATACATTATGAGCGAGGCAAATATTTGTACCCGTTCCGAGGATTACCACTTATAAGCGGGGCAGGCACTAGAACTCCTTCTTCATATTGTCGTTTAAAAGCAGAAAGGTATTAGTACCCGTTTAAAATAAGTAATTTTAAGTGACACAAGGGAAAAATATATATACATATAATATACATATTTAATAATAATAATAATAATCGATATCGTGGTGATGGATCGGGCACTTTCGAGGGTGTTTTTGGTGGACATCACCATACCGCATGACGAGAACCTCGTGAAAGCCGACACTGAGAAAAAGAGAAAATATCTCGACCTGGCTCACGAGGTGACCGAAATGTGGAGGGTAGTGTCCACCGAAATCATTCCAATCGTTATGTCGGTGAACGGTCTTATCCCAACCAGTCTGGAACAACATCTCAGACGGTTGGTATTCCGGGGCGGCTCACTCCCGGGAAAGATGCAGAAAGCGGTGCTCTTAGATTCTGCCCGCATTGTACGCCGGTTTCTCTCCCTGGGGCCCTGAACCCCGGCCGACTGTGCTTCTGCCTGGGGTATGTTACCATCTCCTCTCTTTAAGAGGGGAGATCATCATTGCCTTGCCTTTATCCCATTATTTGGGGTCGGCGCAGTATGTCATTCTCTTCCACTGCTCTCTATCAGTCGTCATATCTAAACATACTCTTCTTTTATTCATATCATCTTTCACACAATCCATCCATCTTTTCTTAGGGCGTCCCCTCCCTTTACATCCATCTACATTCATATTATACACTTTCCATAAGACATGAAAATGAATATTTGGAAAAAAAAAAATAATAATAAAACTCTTTATTGTGCATAAACGAAACAAATAATTACAAAAAAGAAATAAAAAAAAAGAAAGATATTGAGGACATGTTTCCTAGGTAGTAAACTGTATATGTAATATACGAAAAAGGTGAAATAAATATATCTATTAAACACAAAGACAATTACTTACAGAGAATTTACAATGTACTAAATATATATGAAATGGCTGGACCGATTTTGACGGAATTTTTTTCGGCAGGTAGCTGATGTAATAAGGAGTAACTTAGGCTACTTTTATTTTAGAAAAATGAAGCAATGTTGCAAAATTCCAAGCGGACGAAGTCGCACGTACAACTAGTCTAAAATAAACAAAGATATAAATATACATACTTTTATTCATTTCTACGCCAATTACAAGATAAAGCTAACATTGATTTCGTCCGTCATTCGTAGATATGTAATTCACTCAATTTCTCGTAACGTACAATGGAAACGTACACTTTTAACAAAGAAAAATACTTGAACAGTGCCGTTTAAGGGTTCTTGAATAACGTCTAATTCGCCAATTGTTTGTCAATACTGTTCGTCACAATATTGTGGTACACTATTGTACAGGACAGACCCGAGGCAGCTCAGATGACGCATGCACAACCAGGGTTGAAAGTTTTACATGTTATCTTAATCTTAATATTATATACGCGAAAGTTGTGTTTATTACTCTGTTGTGCAAAAACTACTGAACATATTTTGATGAAACTTTGCAGTAATATAGCTTATACATCAGAATAGCAACATATTTTGATGAAACTTTGCAGTAATATAGATTATACATCAGAATAGCATATAGGTATATATTATATTGAAATTTAACGCGCGTGACACCGCGGGCACAGCTAGTTACTCGTAATATAATAAATGCGAAAGTTTGTTAGTATGGATGGATGTTTGTTACTCTTTCACGCAAAAAGTACTGAACAGATTTTAATGAAACTTTACAATAATATAGCTTATACATCAGAATAATCAAGCCGCGGACACAGTTAGTAATATCAAAATACAATCACTTTAAACTCCCACGACATTATACAGACATAAATAATTTTTAATTATGTTTTAAGTTTTTTTTTATTTATTTATTTAACTTCAATGCACACAATTCATAATATATACTTAAACGGGTTTTAAAACGAATAATGTTATGGTAAATAAAGGAATTTACCTCTCTCGACGCGACGTTTCGACTAAATTCGGGAGGTCCGTTGCTACTACGTGGGCCGGTGCTGGCAGGGAGCCGGTCAAATTCCTCAAGCAATCATATATGTTAAAATAATGTCAAATATGTCAAGAAAAATTCTGAGCACGAGTCACGAGCTGACTGAAAAAACTATCCGTGTTAAAACCCGTTTAACTATAATAATAATGTGTACTAAACGCTAAAGATTAAAAATAAGTGAAGTAACATAATATTTTCCTATGGTAATATTAACGTGGGAACGCGCAGCTGGCAACCCTATTTGAAAATAATCGCTACATCTAAAACCGTTGGGTGATTTGTTCATTTAATTGAGCGTGAACTCACTCGCTCGCTGAAATGTACAATTCGCTCACCAGATTCCGGAGCTGATGCTTTAAAATAGCCACTTTATGCAAATCATATTCATTCATTTGTGTTTTCAAGTATTACAGGGAATGATGTAAAAAAATTAATAATAACATTTGGCTATTTAATTAATTTAAATTGTTTATTTAAATCAATTTATTTTTCTTAAACTACGTTCGTAGCAACAAGTATACAGCCCATCTGAGGGTAAACGGTTACCGTAGCCTATAGACACCTATTCTTACATTGCATATACATAATAATATAATTGTATATGCAATGTAAGAATTCATAATGTAACAATACAACACAATGTAATGTAAACTAAACTAGTAAACTGTGAAGTTAGTAGTAGTGTAAGATTTATATAATTGTATATGCATATTGGTAAATGTAACTGGCTCCCTAGGAAAAGAAAAAAGAATTCTATAAACAAAACAAAAATATATATATAGAAGCCTAGGAGCACAGACTAACACTTCTGAAGAAACAGGAAAACCAAAAAAAAATCCTAATAAAGATAGGTGACACTGCATGTTGTCAACTCACCCGGCCCGCCAGCGGTGGTTCTGGGCCGGACGGATAAGGTCTGCCTCGGTACCACTGTTAGGCAAATTATAACATCTCGGCTGGAGGCTCCTCTGGAGTTGTACAAAAGTGGAAATTAAAGAAATATAATAATATTAAAGTAAATTTAAAAAGGCACGGACGAATATGTCTGTGGAAACTTGTATTTAATTAAAAAAAAAAAGCCTATAGAGACCTGAAATACCAGAAATGTCACGTACGTGTTGTCGATACTTAAGAAACATCACAATTTCTTGTGGTGCTGCTGCGCTGTGCTGCCCCCATGCTGTAGGCAGGCATTTTTCTCGGCAGGTATTTTTACCACTTTCTTTATAATTTTTAACGACTAAACGACGAAATAATAAAATTTGTCATAAAGATTGCGACATTGAGAATTGTATTACTAGGACAGTCATAGGCTATATTTAACATTATAACATAACCTGGTAAGGATGAAAAGGGAGTCGAAGTCGCGGCGAAATGCCAGTTATTTACAAAAAATAAGTTTTTCCAATTGAACCTTTGTGCTTATAACTCGGGGTGGTCATCTAATCAGCTCCCAAATTATAGCGTTATTGAGGGAGACTTTTGAAGAAACTTAGTTACATTGAAAGATACTTTTTTGTAAGAGATTCACAGTAACTTAATTATATTGAAATATACTATTTTGTGAGAGACTTGAAGAAATGTAGTTGTATTGTAAGATACTTTTTTGTAAAAGACTTGAAAAAACTTAGTTATATTGAAAGTAATTATTTTGTAAGAGGCTTAATTACTTAATTACAAAAATACTTTTTAAGAGATTAAGCATATAATTGTACGGCCCCATCCAAGATGGCTGCCAGCTTATCCTCCATTCGCGTCATATAAAAAACGATATCTATATTGTGACACAATTTCGCTAATCACCGTCTAAACGAAGTTACCGAATACCCATCAGTTGAATGCCAAAACTCCTGAAACCGTAACAAACTTAAACAGAACATTGAAATCCCTACAATTCGCTAATGTATGTTAAATACGGCAAAATATATTACCATACAGTCACCACGGAACCCTCCGTCCCGACTTAGCCCTCTCTAATCGCATCATCAAAGTTAACTGCTAAATCTACACACGTATCTACCTACATATTATACATATATATTATGCTAAATTAATCAGACAGCTGCCTGCTAAACATACACGAAAATTTGTTTGTTAATTCAGCTCGTGACCACGGCTAGTTCAACCTAGTCAAAACATGGAGAGGTAAATACCATATTTACCATACAATTATTTATGGTAAAACCCGTTTACCTATATATAAGTTTTGACGGCTCTGTTTTTATTTTTAGGAAAGAAATAATACTACCTTATAATTACAATTTAAATAATGTTATTATACATACATATGTAAAGGTGCTAAAATAGCCAACATTAACACACACAATTTTAGTCGCGTATTTAAAAAAAAAGTTTATTTAAAACTTTACTTGTAATTTAAGAAGAACAACGTACTGGCCAGTCACGTTATATTAAAAAAGGAATTGTGGTAAGTGACAAGGATTTCCCTAGCCTTGCTTTTCAATTGTTTTTGAAAGAAAATATGTTACATTAACAATTAATAATCTGAAATCTGATGAATGTCTGATTAAATACGTTTTCCTAAAGAGCTTTTGTTAAAAAAGAGGAATCAAATATTACATCTATGTTATGAGATTGTTTTTTTAATCTATACATATAATGGAGTCTCTTTTTGTAATATTGAAATAACCTGTTTTTACTACATTCATATGAATATAATACATGCACCAAAATAACATTTATTACAATTTTTGTCTGTCTGTCAGTCTGTTTGTTCCGGCTAATCTCTGAAATGGCTGAAACCTATTTTGACGGGACTTTTTTGGCAGGTAGCTGTTGTAATAAGGAGTAACTTAAGCTACTTTTATTATAGAAAAATAAAGTTAAGATCCACACGGACGTCGTCGCGTGTACAGCTAGTATATATAATTATATAGGAAACACCCGGCCGGACCAAAACAAACAATTATACTCAGTTAGCATCCTTTAAGAAATCGAACCCGCGACATTCGTCAGTAAAACGGCGTACTAACCTCTAAACCATCGAGGCCATCAAGATAAATATGATGTCTAAGTACTTACACTAATTTTAGGTAATTATTAAGCACGTGCTCGAAATGTACCCAAAATCCCGCTGTAATTGCGTTAATGTCACTTAAGTGCGCACTCGCCGTGTTTAGGTACGTTTTAATTCATTTAAAATCTCCTCGACACTTTAAAATTCATGCATCCCTTTTGAGTCAACTTTCTATAACTCTGTCCAATTTTTGGCCCTATTTAACCTTACGAACTGTTCATTTTAATTTTTATTACCTTCCTTTACATGAAACATTCGTTCACGCGCGATTTAGCGCGAAAATGACAGTTTTTTTTTCGGACTATTCTTTCTTTTATAACGTAGGAGAGAAAGCAGCGCTTGCTGGCTTGTCCCTCACCTGATGGTAAGTGATTACCGCCGCCCATGAGCACCCGCAACACCAAGAGAATTGCAAGTGCGTTGTCGGCCTTTTAAAAAGACATAACCTCTTTTCTTGAAGGTTTCGAAGGTTTCCGCCTGGTGGTCAATCTGTCAATTAGTTTACTAATTGACTAACGCTTTACTTCCAATGGTACCGGGATCGATTCCTCGCACAATACAATTGTATTTGTGAGTACGTACCACGGTCGTTACCATGTGCCTCTTATCCTGTAATTTTACTGCCTCATGTCAAAACATATCTTACAAATTAAACAATTTCACGACTGAAATACCTCCAACTACATATACGAATGTTCACAATAGCTCAGGCTCATATCGTATCGGTTCGGAAATACCATTGCTGGAAAGGGATTCCACAATGTTTAGCACACCGCTTTACTATCCGATGGTCGTGGGTTCGATTCCTCGCATGGTACAAACATTTGTATTCATGAGTATGATTGTTTGTATCGGTCTAGGTGTTTTTTATGTATAATATGTATTTATTTACAAAAAAATGTATCCGTGTATTTATATCAGTTGTCTAGTACACATAATACAAGCTCTGGTTAGCTTGGGACTAGATGGCGCTGTGTGAATTGTCCTGAGATATTATTATTATTAATGTGGTTGTGTGGAGCAAAAAGTTTCTAGAAAACCACACAGTGGAGGACCGTCATTCATCCAGATTAGGGTTCATTCCCGGGAATTCTCGGTTCGAGAATTCCCGGGAAATTCATGGGTTTTGTTCCCGGGAAATCAAGCTCGAGAAAAGTCGAGAACTCGAGAAATCATGTACCTATATAGATATTAAATTGCCCTTTGTTTTGTTGCGTGGCGGCGCAATAATTTAAGATATTAACGTTTTTGTTTTCTTTCATGTTATTTTTTTATTTTGTAGTAACTATTTTTGTTTACGTTGTTTTTATTTTCTAAATAAGCAGCCAAAAATGGTGCTGTCATTATAAATATATAATATGTCATTATAAATAAGTCTAATTATAAGAACAATTAGGTCCTGAAAAATTTTAATTGGCGTTTTGTAAGGGAATAACCTGAAGTATTTTTTTTTCAAAATATAATATATTTATTTAATCTAGGTACATAGGTACCATTTCTATTTATGCACTTTTGCCTTTTGTTTTTGCACTTTGGACTGCCCCATCGGAGTTTAATTTTTTCCCCTTGCAAGAAGTTATTAAAATTACTTAGTAAATTTTGAAAAAAATGGTAATCTGTTGGAGCAAGGTCCGGGAAGTACGGTGGTTGTCTTAGACATTCCAACTGAAGCTCTTCTAATTTGGTAACTGTCTGTTGTGCAGTATGTGGTCAAGCGTTCTTGGCGTTTGACCAGCCTCGGTTGTTTAACAGCTAACTTTTCCATCATGGTTTCTCAATTGCTGACAATACACATTGCCGAAGTGAACAACACCGGAAATAGTCCACCAAACGTTCACAAGTAACATTTTTTGAGCCAATTTTCGCTTGGGGCAGGATTTGGTTGGTTCGCCAGGGTTTAGCCATTGCAATGAGCGTTTCCGATTATCGTACAAGATCCACTTTCCATCACAGGAAATGATTTTATTTAAAATCCCTTCATTATTATGCCGGTTGACTAATGTAACGCAGCAAGCTACGCGCGTTTGTCGATTTACTCCATTGAATTCTTGAGGGACCCACTTTTCAAGCTTTTTCACCTTCAGTGGACTCGAAATTACAATGGGGGCCCCATATTTCAAAATTGGCCAATAGACTCAGTTCAGCTGCATATGCAATTAGAAGAATTAGGCAATTAACAGACGTGGCGACGGCTAAACTTGTATACTTTAGTTATTTCCATAGCATTATGTCATATGGTATACTACTGTGGGGTAAAGCAGCCGATATAAATACTATATTTATTTTACAAAAGAGAGCCATACGTTCTATTTATGGTATGGGTTCAAGAGAGTCATTACGTCAGTGTTTTAAAGACTCAAATATCCTCACCGTTACTTCACAATACATTTATGAGAATATCATGTATACACGGAAGAATTTAGACAGTTTTAGAAAACTTAAAGACTGTACAAATAGAAACTTACGCAATAAAAATAAGCTAATTTTACCTAAATGCCGCCTGCACAAAGTCAGTAATTCATTCTATGGTAATTGCGTAAGATTTTATAATAAACTGCCAGAATCTGCACTAAATCTGACAGAGAGGCAATTCAAATCTTATATTAAACAATTTTTATGTAAGAAAGCCTATTACAGGATAGACGAATTCATAGAAGACAACATATCAAGTAAATAATTAGTTTATTAGCATACAACGTTATAATTTGTTTATCTCATTGCTTTCTTGATTCAATTATTTTAGAAATATGAAAGCGTAGCGGGTTTTGTATTAATTGCCGCATGCATTCTTATGTGAAATGTGAATACTATAAACATCAGATGGCAATTGTGAGTAGCTATGACGTGGTCTGGTGTTTTGAGTAGTCATGCTCACTAAAATGTCCAGACTTGTGGCGGCGTGGTGGGCCGGGTCATTGGGCTCCCTAAAATATGGTCGAGCGCAGTGATGGCTGGCTCATCCGTCATACTCGTGAACGGGTGCTGCTTGTAGGGACTGGTCTGCTCTAATCACTATGACTGATTTCCTCTTATTAATTGTTTAACCAGTTGGTTATGTATTCAATATTTTTTTCTTTTTGAGTATTTAATTGAATTAGTGCTAATCGGTGGTTTGTATTCACACACTTAAACTTAAATTGTATGTAAGAATAAATTATTTAAAAGAGCAACACACAAGTTTCTTGCTTGTTCTTCTTGTGATGAGACAGCATTCCGAATGAGCGGTAGATTAAAAAAAAAAAATGTTATGACTATTCAAAAGTGATTCAATGTAAGTTTATTTGAATAAATGATTTTCTATTCTATTCTATTCTATTCTATTCTTCCCAATTTGCTAAAGGATTAAAACAGTTTTGTCACTAACACCGCAGCCTGCAGCTAACTCGGACGGGTTTGCGATGGATCCGCTTCCACAATAGCCTTCAATTCTTCATTATCAACCTTGGATTCCGGCCGCCCACCGAGATTGCTTTGCATTTTTTTTTCGGACTACTCTGATGGTGTTGGCCGTAGCTGGCCTTTACAGCTTCACCGGACGTTAGGAGGCGAGTGCAGATGGTACTCCAAACCCGCGGAAGGACTTATGGAGCGGCTGAAGGCCAACTCCTGCCTGACGGATACGACTTTAGTCTGAGGGCACCACTAGGGGTTCGGCGCCGGTGTGGAGCGCACAGGCGCCCGGTATGCGCGATATTGTGTGTTTGAGGTCGTCGTCTTCGCCGGTGAGGACGGTGTCGTGTGTATGTGTAAAAGTGTGGTCGGAGTAGAACGGGTGGGCCCGTGGAGAGGTTACCTGCCGTTATGGGGTCGTCGGAGTCAATGAGAACGTGCCTCGGGCGACGTTGTCGCGTATGTCTGATATTACTCCTTGGTGCGTAGTTGACCGCACTGACTATAAGCGGGTTAGGGTGGGATTGGGCAGAGTCGAAGTAGCGTCGGGACGCTTCCTTCATAAACTGCTTGATGGAGGGCAGATTAAGATCGCGGTGGAGGTCTACGCTGCGAACGAACCACGGCGCACCGGTGGCTCGACGCAGAAACCTATTCTGTATGATTTGTAGTCGGTTGATTAAACAGTAGGGTATGTGGGCGAATACGAGACTAGCGTAAGTCATGATGGGAAGGATGCAAGCCTTGTATAGTGTCAGCTTGTTGCGAAGCGACATTTTACTGTGCTTGTTAATAAAAGGATAGAGTCGCCCTAGTATAAAGGCGGCTCGGTCGCGGACATGCTTGATGTGAGGACGAAACGTTAGTTTCCTATCTAGGATGACGCCGAGGTATTTCGTTTTCGAAACCCACGGGATGTTTTGGCCGAATAGTTCGATCGGGTGATTCATAGAGTCGAATTCCCTGCTAAAGTACACTGCTGCACTTTTTTCGGGATTGACTTCTATGCGCCACCGACGGAACCATTCGCCCAGTATCGTTACGGCTTTCTGAAGCCGTCTGTCTATTGTCGCACGGGACTTGGCGGATGTAAAGAGAGCCGTGTCATCGGCAAACAGCGATATTTCGACTTTTAAGTCGGAGAATTTAGGGATGTCGTTGGTGTACAACGAGTAGATGAGTGACCCAAAGTGAATAGCGGAATAAATTTGGAAAAGGAATTCCTAAAAAAGAGGAGATATTTGAGATCAAAGTGGCCAGTACGACAAAACGCCAATTTCATATGTAAGGACCTAATATTATTTCTCTATTTAAAAAAAAATAATTTATTCATAATATTAATGTTTTTAAATATACTCAATAAAAGTTTAATTTGATACTTTTATTTGAGAGGAAAATCACTGAATTTTTGACGTTATTGGAACCAAATAATATGAGAAAACGTACGTAAATGTAAATTTCTCGACAACCCGAGAAGACCCGAGAAATTGACCTCGAGAATTCTCGAGACCCGAGAAATTGAAAAGCTCGAGAAATCATGAACCCTAATCCAGATGTTCAGCATGGTATTTTAGTTTCTAGCAGGTGGTTTAGTAGAGAAACTCAGCAGCTGGTAGTAATCGGAATAATTCCTCAGAACAATGTATAATGCTGTTGGCCACAGCTGGCCTTTACAGCTTCCCCTGACGATAGATACAGCGATACAGCTATAAATACGAGCTGAGTTTCTTATCAGTTCTTCTCATCTCGATATCATTCCGAACTGATGGTAGATTTAACATATCATAAGAGTCTGTAATAGACCTACATGAATAAAGATATTTTGAATTTGAATTTGAATTTGAATAGGGGGCGAGTGCAGATGGCACTCCAAACCCGCGTAAGGACTTAGGCGGCTGAAGGCCAACTCCCGCCTGACGGATCCGACTTTAGTCTGAGGGCACCGCTAGGGGTTCGAACCTAGAGGCCGTTAATAACCTCAAATCCTCGTTTGAATTGGACGGGGGATCGAACGTAGGGGAAAGGGAAAGTGATCGCGCCCAATCGTGAGTGATTGCATTTTACTATTCCTTGCATTCGCTTTTCGCGCGTGATCACGCATATATTTCATGTCATTATACTTCCTTTTAAAATTTCCTTTTTTAGTCCACTAATTTTATTTTCTAAAGATAAGTTTAAAAATTATAAATTATCAAGAGCGGTATAATTATATCTTTGCTTCATAGTTAGATATCCGCCATTTTGCAATAATAATTAAATCTTACAAAAAGGCGCTATTTCTCCCAATGAAATGACAAACGTGCATGGCAATAGTAGTCCATGCACATACAATAAAAATAAATAAATAAACCTGGTTTTTAAAAAAAAGAATGACTGTTGAATAATGTTGCCAATGTTTCTAAATCGAATCTGTATACTGAACTGGACGGTAGGGGAAAAATATTAGAACAAAGAAATTTACATTCATAAGCGGCTAAACTGTCCTACATGAATAAATGATTTATGATTAGACTGATTTAGAAAGCGTATTCTATTTACCATTTTCCATTTAGTGCGTAGCGATTTCTATGTTGATTATCGCATGCCTCTTATCTACTTGTTATACTGTAATTATTTATATAAATAAACATCTATTAAAAAGAGCAACACACAAGTTTCTTGCTCATTCTTCTTGTGATGAATCTGCATTCCAAATCAAAATATGACTATTCAAAAGTGCTTGTAATGAGTTTATTTGAATAAAGATTATTTCTATTTCTATTTCATTTATCAGTTTCAGTTATAGAAAAAAAAGTTTTTTACAGTTTATAATATTATTTTTGACATACGACACAGTTTGCAGTAAAGCTCTGCTTGCAAGACAACAAGTCAGCGTCTTGAAGCTGCCACAAATGATTCACATGGCAAATGATACGTTTTGCTGTAAAACGCTGTCATAAATCAGCCGCGATGTAACCCGGCCCGGAACTGCTGTGTTTACGACGCGGTTGCGACCGCCGCGCTGTCAATGCGCCGTTGTGCAGGATGCGGTTAACGCCCCTAGTTAACGGCTAAACTAGACAGAACATACTGTCACTCTGTGAGGAGAACACGTGTGATGCTAGCTTTTCGGACTACTCTAATATTGTTGGCCGCCCAGCAGTTCGCGCGGAAGGACTTATGGAGCGGCTGAATACCAACTCCCGCCTGATGGCTACATCTTCACGCAGCTGGCCTTTACAGCTTCACCGGACCATAGGGGGCGAGTGCAGATGGCACTCGCGCGGAAGGACTTTTGGAGCGGCTGAATACCAACTCCCGCCTGATGGCTACATCTTCACGCAGCTGGCCTTTACAGCTTCACCGGACTATAGGGAGCGAGTGCAGATGGTACTCGGGCGGAAGGACTTATAGAGCGGCTGAATACCAACTCCCGCCTGATGGCTACATCTTCACGCAGCTGGCCTTACAGCTTCACCGGACCATAGGGGGCGAGTGCAGATGGCACTCGCGCGGAAGGACTTATGGAGCGGCTGAAGGCCAGATCCCGCCTGATGGCTCCGACTTTACGCGGCTGGCCTTTACAGCTTCACCGGACCATAGGGGGCGAGTGCAGATGGCACTCGCGCGGAAGGACTTATGGAGCGGCTGAAGGCCAACTCCCGCCTGATGGCTCCGACTTTACGCGGCTGGCCTTACAGCTTCACCGGACCATAGGGGCGAGTGCAGATGTCGCTCGTGTGGAAGGACTTATGGAGCGGCTGAATACCAACTCCCGCCTGATGGCTACATCTTCACGCAGCTGGCCTTTACAGCTTCACCGGACCATAGGGGGCGAGTGCAGATGTCACTCGCGTGGAAGGACTAATGGGGCGGCTGAAGGCCAACTCCCGCCTGATGGCTACGACTTTACGCGGCTGGCCTTTACAGCTTCACCGGACCATAGGGGGCGAGTGCAGATGGCACTCCAAATCCGCGGAAGGACTTATGGAGTGGTTGAACATAACTCCCGCCTGACAGATACGACTTTAGTCTAAGGGCACCGCTAGGGGTTCGAACTTCGGCTCAGGCCCGTTTGAATAGGATGGGGGATCGATCGGAGGGGATGAGTATTGGCGCGCGGCCTGCGATCACCGCGGGACATCCAACCGGTCTGCCGCGGCTCACTCATTCTTGCATTGGGCACCACACGTTGTTCACATTTCTTCGCGTCAGCTTCTTTACTAATCTAGTTATTTTAAAAACTTACTCTCAACGAAATGCTCTCCGAACGTGACGTCCGTGTGTCCCACAATATAAACTGTGAAGTTACACACTATATGCATGTAGGTAATTACTGTTTTACAATAAACGAAGTAATCCACAATGTAAACAAATAAGTAATTGAGATGTCGTGCCGTGTCGGACCGGACGTCGTAAATGGCTACATTTATCACCAGTTATCACTAGACCACCGGACTTGAATGGATGCTGTTTCATTCATCTTACATGTCATTAAGTACTCATCATAAATTGTTATGATTTTAATGTATGGATTGATAAATTCTATATTCACCAATTAGAAACAAATGTCATAAAAGATACAGATAAAATAAATCTCAGTAATATTAGAAACGCGATATTTTGTGAGTATAAATGGATGTTTGTTACTTTTTCAAGCAAAAACTACTAAACAGATTTTGATGAAACTTTGCAGTAATATAGCTTATACATCAGAATAACACATAGGTTACTGTATTAGTAATTAAGAACAATTTTGTGATTTTAATGTCGTAATACCTTGTAATAAATACGTGTTTTGTTTGTTACAGATCCCACATTAGTAGACAGCCACGTTCAGGTATGTTTGTAACTTAATTTTAAGGTATCTTTAATCATAATTCAAACGAGCAAAGCCAGTGGCTACAAATAGTGAATACCGATAATATGATCAGTGAATTAATGTACATATTACTTAATAAGAAAGGGAATTGTTATGTAGACTGATGACCCCATTTGCCAGCAATATACCATGTCAGATAGACTTCCACGTGGTTCTCCCTGAAAACCATCCTGATATTTTTTTTTTATTTATAACACAGGGGACAAATGAGCATGCGGCTCACCTGATGGTAAGTGATTACCGCCGCCCATGAGCACCCGCAACACCAGGGGAATTGCAAGTACGTTGTCGGCCTTTTAAAAAGGAATAAGCTCTTTTCTTGAAGGTTTCAATATCGTATCGGTTCGGAAATACCATTGCTGGAAGGTGAATCCACAATGTGGTTGTGCGGGGCAAAAAGTTTCTAGAAAACCGTACTGTGGAAGACCGCCATTCATCCAGATGATCAGGATGGTATTTCAGTTTCTGGCGGGTGGTACGGTGGTGAAACTCAGCAGCTGGTATTAATCCGAACAATTCCTCAGAACACTCCCCGTGATATATGCGGTAGAAAATTCCTGGTGAATTTACCTAATGGGCTAACGGACCTGCCCTCATGCTCCACTGGTGCGTCGCCAGCGTAAACCGCTAGCATAGGAGGCAGGAATAAAGCGAACTATAATATTTTTAGTATTTCATATTAGTTTTATAAATACTAAATTGCATTATTTGAAACTATATCCGTTACACGCGCTGATTTATTTCGAGATGCAAAAATATTCAAAATATTTTCTTTAAACATTGAAGTTATTAAAATTAACACTTTTTTTTTATCGTGTGGAAAAATCTTCAAAGTTCCATATTCCCGTCAAAAGGGTGACTAGGGGATGTGTGGGATTTTTATCCACAAAAAAACGCACAGAGACAATATGGTAACCAATGGAAGTTAATCTGAAATAGGACGCAAGCGACTTTTTGTTAAGTTATGCATCGGTTAAATATTTTATTACTTAAACCAGCGTGGATGGATCCTATATCAATAAACTAATTAAACTTTGACTTTTAGAACCCATTATTTTAAATTAAAATCGGTACAAATAAATAATAATTATTTAATTAATTTCAAATTAACAGCTTTTCACTAAGTTTTAAAACTATGAAAATATAGGTATATATTAAATGCATATAACTTATATATACATACTAGCTTTTGCCCGCAGCTTCGACCGCAGCTAAAACCGATCGGTTTAAAATTAACAAAGTTTCATACAAACTTTCATCCCCTATTTTATCCCTTTGGGGATAGAATTAATCAAAATCCTTTCTTAGCGGATGCCTACGTCATAACATCTACCTGCATGCCAAATTTTAGCCCGATCCGTCCAGTGGTTTGGTCTGTGCGTTGATAGATCACTACGTCATTCACCTTTGAGTTATATATATTTAGATACTTATAACAAAAAATAATAAGAACAAAATTTTATATGTCTGTGTGTATATTCTGCTAATCTTTGAAACGGCTGGACCGATTTGGATAGAACTTTCACTCGCAGCTATCTAATGTTATAATTTTAATTCTACACGGACGAAATCGCAAGTAACAGCTTACATATACAAAATTCAATTTAATCACATCGTATCTGCATACAAGTGATCCTATAATTCCAAGTAGGCTTACGGACATAAAGGCGTGAGTACATAAATGTACATAAATATACAATTACAATGTCGTCGTTAGCAAAATGACGGCCGGTGGGCGGATGTACAGGACTCAATGCAAAGAATAACATTCTAACTATAACAGATGTGATAAAAATAATATTAAAAAAATAGAATATGATAATGTGATCCTCGTACCTTCGCATAACATACTTATATTAACAGATTGAGCTTGTATGGACATGTTATAAGGAGGAACGAGCATCATGTCTTATTAAGTTTATATGAATGTGGATGGATGTAAAGGGAGGGGACGCCCTAAGAAAAGATGGATGGATTGTATGAAAGATGATATGAATAAAAAAAGAGTAGGTTCAGATATGGCGGCCGATAGAGAGCAGTGGATGAGAATGACATACTGCGCCGACCCCAAATAATGGGATAACGGCAAGGCAATGATGATTTAAAAATAGAATAGAATAGAAAATCTATTCAAATAATCATAAATTAAGCACTTTTG
This sequence comes from Achroia grisella, assembly GCF_030625045.1. Taxonomy (NCBI): domain Eukaryota; kingdom Metazoa; phylum Arthropoda; class Insecta; order Lepidoptera; family Pyralidae; genus Achroia; species Achroia grisella. The sequence goes on along the minus strand of NW_026712882.1, from coordinate 3,483,117 downwards.
AATAGTCACAGTTCTTTTTTTTAATCTACCGCTCATTCGGAAAGCTAGCACATCACAAAAATAACGGACAAGAAACTTGCGTGTTGCTCTTTTAAATAATTGTTGTAGCTTTACATTGTTAAGTTAATACAAACTACCAACTATTACCAATTTAACTAACCGTATTAAAGTACAGATATCGTGCTTTACATAGCAATGGCATTTATTTACAGATATCGTGCTTTACATAGCAATGGCATTTATTTACAGTTTTCGTTGCTTTTCTTCTCATTTGTTTGACCGTGGTGATACTTCTCAGGCATTGTCGTTTTAAGGTACTGAGGCTTTCATTCCGTACCTTATAAATTCACTGTACACCAGTTTTCAAAGCAAACTGCTTAACAGTCAAATCCATCCTTTAAAACCATCCAACCCATACACAACCCTGGAAACTATTGTGATAAATCTTGTTTACCACGATAGGCTGAGTCATTTAACATCATGATAATCCTGTAATGGATTTCACTGGTGTCCAAGAGCATATCATTAGCGCAGGCGGTTGCATCAATCCATAATCATTCATAGAGAAAATAAGTGGGAGAGATAGTTTTACATCCCATCAGAGTATATATTATAGATTTTTCTTCAGAGGAATCATAGTTTTCATTACATTCATATTCATACATTCAAACATTTATACATTAATACATTCATTCATTCTGTTAGACATCTACAGTTATTCTATGTAAGATATGGTAAGTGAGATAAGTGAGTTTGCGAGCATCTCGGGCGCCGGTGTGGGCGACAAGCGACAGTCATGTTACCACTGTTTTATTGAGAGGAATAATAGTTTTCAGTATTCATACATTCATTCTATCATTCATTCATTCATTCATTCATTCTGTGAGACATCTACAGTTACCTACTCTATGTAAGACAAGGTGACAATAAGTGAGTTTGCGAGCGTCTCGGGCGCCGGCGTGGGCGACCACCAACATAAGTTACGCGCGTCCATGTCGCCACAACTCGGTTCATGTTTTTATATGAATACCAAACAATAAAGTTGTAATAAAGGAAGGAAATCGTAATCGCGTTGGTGGACTTAACATTTTACATACAGATAATAATAATAATAATTTCCGTATTTGCTCAAATCACAGCACAAAGATAACCGTTTAGGGAGATCATATGGTATTATCGATGCCTTGCGTTTTAGTTTTAGAGGATTAAAACAGACCTGCCAACAAACTGTTCTGCAGTTTGGCTAGTCATTGTATAAAAATGAATGTACCTATCTTTATTAAATACTAGCTATTCCTGCAACTTCGTCCGCGTGGAATTTAACTTCATTTTTCTAAGATTAAACATTTTTTCTGAAATTTAAGTAGCTTAAGTTACTCCTTATTACATCAGCTATCTGCCAAAAAAAGTGGCGTCAAAAGCGGTCCAGCCATTTCAGTGATTAGCCGAAACAAACAGACTGACAAAAATCGTAAAAAATGTTATTTTGGTGTATGTACCGTATTTATATTCATATTCATGTAGTAAAAAACGGTTATTTCAATATTACAAACAGACACTCCAATTTTATTTATAAGTATAGATGTATTGATATAAATAAAAAAAAATACATGTTTTAGTTCTCTAAAATGGCAACGCATCGCGGATACTACTGCTCATTCGGAGCGCTGTCTCATCACAAGAAGAACGAGTGAGAAACTTGCGTGTTGCTCTGTTAAATAATTGTTGTAACTTTCATTTTTAAGACAAAATAGGTATGTGAATACAAACTACCAACTAGCACAACTTTTTCAGAATCAAGACGAAAATATTATATACCTGATTTAGGTATATAATATTTTCGTTGGTCTTTTAAACAAATGTCATTTATAAAACATTTTGGTATCTAATCACAAATGTATTTTGTATTTAAATTCTGTAGTTGCTTTTATTGTACATTCTTGTTTTGTTACTTCGTTCATTCTCTTATGTCAATACTTACCGAATATATATATATCCGTATACCAAATATTTTCCTTTTACCTATAAACAAATATAATAAAACTATAACACAATTAAAAATTTTCCGTGAATACAAATTACCATACTACATGAATTATATCTTCATATGTATAAATTCGAAATACATCGTTTATTGAAACCCACGTATTTAATAATTATTTATTAGTGTTATCGAATACATTTTATACGATTATGTGCGAATGCGGAGCCGTGTCCCAGTGGGACGCCTGACAGTATTTACTTTTATTGCGACCACTAAATCAACGATACAAAATATCATATGACTGTTGCCGTCGCGTGGTCGGCACGAACAATACACTTATATGATTTTTATGCACACCGTACAAGTATTATGTTATTGGTTTTTATGTAACTAAAATTTAGGATTTACGGCCTTAGTTCTCCAGCGGATTAGCACACCCCTTTACATCCGATAAGGAAAATTTCGATGAGACCGATACAAACTATCATCATCATCATTGCATTGCCTTGTATTTATCCCATTATTTGGGGTCGGCGCAGTATGTCATTCTCTTCCACTGCTCTCTATCAGTCGTCATATCTAAACATACTCTTCTTTTATTCATATCATCTTTCACACAATCCATCCATCTTTTCTTATATACAAACAATCATACTTATGAATAAAAATATTCGTACTATGCGAGAAATCGAACCCGCGACTCGGAAGTAACGATGTACTAAACACTAGTCTACCGTCTATACTATAGATAATATTCATAACATACAGAAAGGAATATAAGAATATATATATTGCCAAATTCTAAGAATTGCCAAATACAAACAAACAAGCGTCGTATTTGTCGCAGCTGAGCAATCATTGATCACCGCCTGCACGCATTATCGTCTCCATTAACTGCTCGCAGTTAGTGAACGATGGTGAGCTCAGCACACTCCGCTACGATATCGGTTGCAAACATATTTTAGTTTAGGGTTGCCACCCTTTAATTTACGGGTTGTCTTTCCCGTCCAATAAAATTACGATGTACGTATTAATAATAATAATCTTAGGACAATTAGTGCAGTAAAATTTAGTTCTGTATCCAGTTTTAGCGCAACATATAAAAATAAGTCCACAAATACATCAATAATAATATTCAGAAAGATTTTGATTTAAGTTAACGGGAAAGGAATAAATAGAAAAAAAAGGGTTGAAAAACGCCTTTTTTCAAAATAACTCGATAACGGTAAGAAATATGAAAAAATGTTTTAAATAAATGTTGTAGAGAATAAAAATCTGCACAAAACAGGTTCTATTAATTTTTTCATTATCTGCTGTTATTTGGCCACAAAAACAAAAATTAATTTGGTTCGTTGTCAACTGAAAAATTAGTAAAAAGTAAGTAATAGCCCTGTATAATGCAGCGCGCATCACACAGATAATCTTTTACAGATCGTTCAGCTGCTAGTATTAGTTAATTTTTTTTTTATTTTTGTGGAAAACACCCAGACATAACATACATACAAACAATCATACAAACAATCATACTCATGAAAACCAATGTTTGTGCCGTGCGAGGAATCCATCCAGATCTAGGTGTTAGGTCAGTATTCGTTCTATCTCGCGCTGGAAACTATTTCCAGCATTATACTGTGTTTTGGTCTACATTGACTCTGTTTTGCCATATGTGTACACGGTTACTTATATTTTTTGTGTTTACTGTTATACTAAGACAAGTTCGGCCTCGGTGATCTAGCGATTTAGCACACCACCTTACTTCCGATGGTCGCGGGTTCGATTCCTCGCACGGCACAACATTTGTATTCATGAGTATGGTTGTTAGTATCGGTCTGAGCGTTGCGGAAAAATATATATTTATGTATTTGTATCAGTCGTCTAGTACCTATAACACAAGCTTTAGCTAGCTTAACTTGGATTTAGACGGCGCTGTGTGAATTGGCCTGAGATTGTTATATGTAGATTATTCTATCTCTATTCAGAAACTATGCGTCTCCCTACACCCAAGCGCGATAGTAAAACGTAAATATTTACGCTATAATTTCGATTGAAAGTGCCGTCGAAATTATGCCGTAAATATTTACGTTTCGCTCTACTCGACTTATTCTATTATTGCAGCATATATAAATGAATATTTTCGTTATTCTGAAAATTCACTTCACCTCTTGAATCACTTTATCTATTAAAATCGCTTCAAAATCTGTTGCGTATTTTTAAAGACTTAAGCACATATAGGGACAGACAGCGATAGCGATTTTGTTTTATACTATGTAATGACTAGCTGTGCCAGTTTCAATCGCGTCAAATTTATAGCTTATATGTTATTCTGATGTATAAGCTATGTTACTGTTAGTTTACAACATTGCAGTTAGTTTTGTATATTTTTGAAATTATTTATACTGTCTTGGATTGTTCATACGAACTAATTCATTATATCTTATACTAGCTACTCGCCCCGGCTTCACACGGGTGTACATACATGTCAGTATGAATGGATGTTTGTTGCTCTTTCACGCAAAAACTACTCGACCGATTTTTATGAAACTTTACAGTAACATCGCTTATACATCATAACATATAAGCTATAAATTTGACGCGGTTGAAACTGGCACAGCTAGTCATTACATAGTATAAAACAAAATCGTTATCGCTGTCTGTCCCTATATATGCTGAAATCTTTAAAAATACGCAACAGATTTTGAAGCGATTTTAATAGATAAAGTGATTCAAGAGGAAGGTATATATAAATATATAATAGATGTACACCTGTGCGAAGCAAGGGCGAGTAGCTAGTATTATATAAAATATGAATACATTAAATAATAATTATCGTTGGGGTGACAACCCTAGATTGTTAGGCGCGTTCGAGCATTGCAGAAACATGATAAGTCACAATTGGAAGCACTTACCCTGCAACACCCTCGGCGCCGCACTCACCTCTGTTGACTCCATGACGTTCAAGTTTCGAGGGACTCTCACTGTATATGATGATGCCGTATCTACTTTACTACATCTAATATGTAATGGACCTTTTGTGGATTGCCCGTGGTTCATCTGTTTGCATTACAACTTGTCAGGTGAGGGCAGGAAGGAATATATCCATTTGCACCGTTTACGTTGAGTAAATTCATTTTTTTCAATCAATGTTGGTAGCAAAAATACTATAGTCATTGTTTTTTTTTTTATTTCATTATTTCTACAGATAGTTGTGCCTTTTTTTATTAATTTTGATATATTTCATTATAATTTTCTTTTATTAATACTTTATGTATTGTAATTTTTAATATATTATGCACTATATATTAAAAATTACAATTAGAACTAAATTAAACTTAAACTTAATAATTTAGACCGAAAGAAACCTAAAAATACTAATAAATTCAAATTAAATTATTGTCAAAAATATATTGGTAATAAAACTAAATTAATCAATTTTTTTAATTTTCAATATATACAGATTTATAGTAATTTTATAAATAGTTAATGTTTGTGAGTACAGATCAGGTATTCTAACTAAATACATAGATTTTTTTTTAAATACATAAATATATAATATACATAGAAAACCTCCAGATCAGCACAAACAATCATGCTCATGAACACAAATGTTTGTGCCGTGCCAGGAATCGAACCCGCGGCCGTCCAAAAATGGTAAAAACTTGTTTTTCCAGTGTCTATTTAAAATGTCTATTAAATTAATTAAACTTTTAATTGAATTAGTGCTAATTGGTAGTTTGTATTCACACACTTAAACTTCAAAATGTAAAATAACAATAAAATTATTTAAAAGAGAAGTTTCTCGCTCGTTCTTCTTGTTATGAGACAGCTTACCGAATGAGCGGTAGATTAAAAAAATGTGATTACTATTCAAAAGTGCTTCAATGTAAGTTTATTTTATTTTAATAAATGATTTTCTATTCTATTCTTAAAAATATATATCTACTACCAGATTTTTTTGCATTTAGAGCACATTTCTTCAAATTCATATGGTATCATTTTAAGGTTTAATAATTTATCCAATAAATTAATTAATAAAATACACTATAATAAATAAAGAGTGACCGACATAGCCCGAAGAATTGCGACTCTGAAGTGGCAATGGACAGGGCACATAGCTCGTAGGACAGATGGCCGTTGGGGCAGTAAAGTCCTCGAGTGGCGACCACGGACCGGAAGACGCAGCGTGGGAAGGCCTCCAGCAAGGTGGACCGACGATCTGATCAAGATCGCTGGAGGGCATTGGATGCGAGCAGCGCAGGACCGATCGTCGTGGAGATCTTTGGGGGAGGCCTATGTCCAGCAGTGGACGTCTTCCGGGCTTCGATGATGACTATAATAAATTATATGTGGTCATCCTTTAAGATGAAATCCGTTTAGTTTTAAGTCGCGGTTTACTAATTGATCTGGAATTTCTGAATCATATCCAATTCCGGACGACTTTATTTCACCAACACATTATGGTAATGCATTTACCATTCCTCGTAACCAATAAATAAGAAATTCTGAAAATTAGTCACGCTTGCATTTCCCCCATAAAAAGGTTTACAACCAATATTTGTTCACTGGAAGCTAACACCAATGTACGATGCAGTTCAAACCAACCTTATGGCGTACACATAGAGGTGATTTTAATGCAATCTACATGTAGGAATAGCTTGGGAAAAGATTATTAATTTACTGCACCTCGTGTTGTTTTAGCAAATGTGCGCATACGCATACACGGGTCGTTCTGCTAACGGTCTTGTTTTATAACGTTTTTGTTTGCACAAAAGGAAATAAGGACGCGAAACCTATAATATTTCACTTCCTATTGTAATTAAGAATCCACTTATATTATTTTATTTACTACTAGCTGTACACGCGACTTCGTCCGCGTGGAATTTAACTTTATTTTTCCAAAGTAAAAGTAGCGTAAGTTACTCCTTATTACATTAGCTACCTGTCATTAAGAGTCCCGTCAAAAGCGGTTTCAGAGATTTCAGAGATTAGTCGGAACAAACAGACAGACAGACAAAAATTGTAAAAAATAATATTTTGGTGTATATACCGTGTTTATATTTAAATGCATGTAGTAAAAACCGTTATTTCCATATTACAAACAGATACTTCAATTTTACTTATAAGTAGGTATAGATTAGAGAAATCAAGGGATCTTACCACGTTTTATTTATTTCTATTGAGTTCCCTATATTTCGGCAGTGTTTACAGACTTACTGTTGTTTATTGTTAATTGTTAAAGTCCGTGGTCAAATTTATAATAGATTATGTATGTTATATATAATATAATATTCAATATGGCTACTAGTAACTTTTGCAAACACGATATCTATCAAGATATCACCTTAGAACACGTGCAACACGTGAACACGAACACATTTTATTATAGAAAACTAAAGTTAATTTTCACGCGGACGAAGTTGTGAGTACAGCTAGTTGTACATATAAATCAGGTGCTTACCGGTCATGGTTGTTTCGGTAAGTACCTGTGCGAGATTGCCCGGAGGGAACCAACGGCCGCTTGCCATGAGTGCAACGACTGTAATCAGGACACGGCGCAACACATATTAGAAGAATGCTCGGCATTCACCGAAGAGCGTCGTGTCCTGGTTGCAGTCATAGGAAATGACCTCTCGTTGCCAGCAGTTATACGTGAGATGGTGAGTGATGTGAGGTCCTGGTCAGCCGTAGTCGCATACTGCGAGTCGGTAATCACCAAAAAGGAGGCGGCAGAGAGAGGACGTGAAATTGCTTCCTCCGCCGACCCAATTCGTCGGAGACGAGCTAGACGGAGGAGGGATGTTGTTCCTCTCCCTCCGCAAGGGCCAGGCCCCTCCGGCGGCCGTGGGGGCTGCTTCCCCGTCGACATCGCAGCCTTGAGAAGGTGCGCGCGTGTACCCGCGCTACTTCTTCTGAAGAAGAGTAGTGACCCGTCTACTGAGATGGGTTCCCGCCGTCGGAGCTGCGGAAGAATGCTCGCGCACACCCGGAGCTCCGGCAACAAGCAGTAGAGGTACACCTCGGGGTTTTAACCGGTAGGAGTCCGGCAGTACCCGCTCGTTACCCCTTGAGCGGGCGGGCCTCCATGACGGATTTCCCCAAGAAAAAAAAAAAAGTTGTACATATAAATAATGACCGCGTCTTTAAAACAATATACAAGTTCTTCAAAAAACTAATAATAACCTATTCTGGGACATTTCTACTTAATTTACAGCTTATAAAACTGCAAGGATCTAGATTAACTGTTTGTATTTCTGTATCAACTTATCAGTCTACATTTCTACAGTTAACTTCGCATATCAATGTGAATGTTTCCTAAACATCCGCCAAAGGACTTCAGTGCGAGATGAGTACTTACCGTCGTCTATTGTTGACTCGGCCGGAGCTGTGTGTACAACGGCAGTTACCATTTCCTTGTTGCTGTATTTTATTCTCGTGTTCGCGAACAAAACACGACTGATTTAATCTTATTGTGTACCAGCTTTTTCCCGCGGCTTCGCTTGCGTTCAGAAGTATTATTATTAATTAGGTATAGTTTTTGTGGCTTTACTTTTGTTTCCTTTCTTAGGAGATGCCTACGTGATAGTAGCTTTATGCATGCAAAGTCTCAGCCCGATCGGTTTAAAATTGACAAAGTTTCATACAAACTTTCATCCCCTATTTTATCCCCTTGGAGATAGAATTAATCAGAATCCTTTCTTAGCGGATGCCTACGTCATAACATCTACCTGCATGCCAAATTTCATCCCGATCCGTCCAGTGGTTTGGGCTGTGTGTTGATAGATCACTACGTCAGTCACCTTTGAGTTATATATATTTAGACTTATATTTAATCCTAATAAATTAATACTAGTTGGTAATTTGTATTCACACTTGAAAAATGTGAACTTACAAGGATTATTTAAAAGTTTCCTGCTCATTCTTCTTGTGATGACAGCTTTCCGAATGCGCGGTAGATTGAAAAAAAATGTTGAAATAATAAAGGAATAAAGAATTGAATAAAGGAATTTCTATTCTATTCTATTCTATAAATAGTTTGAAGGACCCAATTACGCGAACTAGTTTGCAGAACTAGTTTGCAGATCATGATCCTGTCAGGTTGATCTCCACGCGGTTTCCTCTGGAAACCATCATGATAAATTCCTGGTGAATTTATCACAATGGTTAACTCACCTTACCGTTGGGAGCCTCGTCAGGGTAAACCGTTAGCGCAGGCGGGTGCACCATACCATTATAAAATTATTTAAAAGAGCAACACGCAAGTTTCTTGCTCGTTCTTCTTGTGATGAGACAGCTTTCCGAACGAGCGGTAGATTAAAAAAAAATGTAATCATTATTCAAAAGTGCTTCAATGTAAGTTTATTTGAATAAATCATTTTCTATTCTATTCTATTCTATTCTATTATAATCTATAAAAAAAGTTCGCAGATCTTTCACTCCCTATATATGCTTAATTATTTAAAACTCCCTACCTCCGAATATATTTCTGTAATCATTAGGTACATAGTATAAAATAAAGTCGCTGTCGCTGTCTGTCCGTCTCTATGTATGCTTAAATCTTTAAAACTACGCAACGGATTTGTAAGCAGTTTTTTTTAATACATAGAGTGATTCTTGAGGTAGGTTTACATATATAATACATATACACCCGTGCGAAGCCGGGGCGACTAACTAGTATATTATAAAAGCATTTTTCTAATAACCGTTTCTTAAAAACTGACTTAAAGGCTTGCTTATGATACAAATAATAAGATCTTTCTTCAAACTGTAATGAGATGTTATTATGAATAATTAATACGCAATACTGAGAATATAAAAATTACAGATAACGTTATCGAACCCGCGACCCTGCGTATGATGGATTACTGACCCACAGACATTGTTTCGCAAATACTATGTTATTCATTATGAAAATAAAGACATTACTGACCCACAGACATTGTTTCGCAAATACCATGCTATTCATTAAAGACATATCTGTTTGTAAAGTATATACGATTTATGTTTAGTATTTAACCGATTTTAAAAAGGTGGATGTCCTCATTTGTTTTTTTTTCTATGTTTGTTACATGTGAATAATTTTTTATATGATTTATCCTATTTTGATAGTTTTGTACAGTAATAATATACGATTTGTTTTTAATATTCAACCGTCTTTAAAAAAGGTGGACATTCTCGTTTCAATTGCCTTTTTTTTATGTGTATTGCGCTGTGAATATTTTTCTACGGAATTTATCTATTTTTGGTTATTTTTTTTATTAATTACTGAAAGTTAAATTAAATTTATTATAATCTTATATATAAAATTCTCGTGTCACAATGTTAGTTACCATATTCCTCCGAAACCGCTTGACCGATTTTTATGAAATTATATATATACAGTAGATCTCAGAATCGGCTACTATTTATTTTTCATAGCCCTAAGTGAGAAGGAACGTCCACCCCTAACTTTATTGTTTAAAATTTTGTACAAATTGTGTTTTTTAATAATAATAATAATACTTTATTTGCCAAATGTAGGTAAACAATAAGGTATTAAGAATGTTGTTGAGATCCGTACATTAACCTCGTAAGAGTGTGCAAAATTTCAATTTGTAGGTACAATTATTATATATAATAATAATAATCTCAGGACAATTCACACAGCGCCATCTAGTCCCAAGTTAAGCTATATAAAGCTTGTGTTACGGGTACTAAATAACTGATACAGATACATAGATATTTTTTTTCGTAAATACATACAAACAATCATACTCACGAATACAAATGTTTGTGCCGTGCGAGGAATCGAACCCGAGACCATCGGAAGTAAAGCGGTGTGCTAGACCGCTAGACCACCGAGGTCGTCAATCTGTTATATATCTGTTAATATGTTTAATTAAATAAAATCACTGCGCTACATCATCATATAAATGGCCATTAATCAACTGTCTTTACTATAATGTATCAGTCAGGAAATCACCAGCCACCAATTTTATAATATAGCATTAAAAATACATACAACCGTAATTTTTCACCCTTCTACCATCAAACCCTATTTTTAATAGCGATTTTAATTGATATGGCGAAACGTGTGTACGGAGTCAGCTAGTACTGTTATATACATATATAATTTCCCAAGGAACCGTACAGCGCTGAATGATAAAGGGTATTGGTGTCAGAGTATCGTATAGAAACACATGTGGGCATGAGTGTTGCGCATACACAGCGCCGAAAATTATCCCTCGGTTATCCAGTATCCCACAGTAAATCTGTCGCTAATGTTCACGAAATATCAGGGCTACCAACCAAGGCAGCGCACCAACTGACTCTGGAGGCGTGCGTGGATACCATCATGCTTCCAAAATTAAATAGGGCGCCCTAACATCGTGATAGGGCCTGCACTACACCATCTACGCGTTGTGGTGGAATGCTAACGCGACCTCGAGACTCCGGCTATGGCACTCGCAGGTACACAGGTGAGGTTTTTTAGTGGGTAGGAATCAAACACCCTCATCACGGGACTACGAGGGAGTGTTTTGGATTCTTGGGCGTTAACTGAGTAGACTACACACATTAATAATAATAATAATTTATTTATTTACCAATATTGTTTCAATACAATCACAACAGCATTGATTATTACACTAGGCTGGGCCTGTCCTTTACTAAGTTAAAATAACAAAGGATATATTGGAATTACCCTTAAATAAATTCAAAACATCTATTAAATCATATTTACTGAGCAAAGCCTCACTCACTAAACGATTACTTGAATGACGAGCGTGCATGGCAATAGTTGTTCATGCACTGAATTTTCATTTAATGTTAGACATAGACACCTATATAAATATACATTGTAAATAAACTGGCTTTAAAAAAAAAGTAATTCAATTGAGTTTCTTGCCAGTTCTTCTCAATTGGATCTATATACCGAACTGGACGGTAGGGAAAAAAAAAATAAAATTAGAATATAAAAATTTGACGTTCATAAGCGGCTAAAATGTCCTACATGAATAAATTATTTTTTAATTTGAACCAGAATACGAATTATCTTGTAAAGTACAGACAATTTGCTAAGTTGAAATATCCTAAAACTTTCTAGCAAAACTAATATAGTAAAATGTGAGGTGGCGAGTGAGTATGTGTAAGTATAAGGTGTCTGTGTGTAGGTGGTGCATGAGTATGGTTGTTGTGTTTTATGAGATTACTGTGAGTATGTTTTCAGAATCATCATAATTCATACTCTTCAAGAGATTGCTTACGTTAACTTTTACCTCCATGACCGTATAGTTTTTTAGATTTGACAATTTGTTAATTTTTTTCGTCCGCGTGGAATTTAATACTATTTTTCTAAAATAAAAGTAGCCTAAGTTACTCCCTATTACATTAGCTACCTGCCAAAAAAAGTCCCGTTAAAATCGGTTCAGCCGTTTCAGAGATTAGCTGGAACAAACAAAACGACAGACAGACAGACAAAAACTTTAAAAAGTGGTTTTTTGGTGTATGTTCCGTATTTATATTCATATGCATGCAGTAAAAAACGGTATATTCAATATTACAAACAGATACTCCAATTTTATTTATATGGATAGATAAATGGAATCATACATGGAGGGAAGCACCTGGCATAACTATTAATATATAAACATTACAGACTTGAGATAGGTTTAGTTTGGTACCCAAACAATCAACTCTAAACTTCCAAGTTATAACCAAATTCCAGTCAAGTGTCAAACAAAAATCTCTTCTTTGTATGAGAATCCTCGCACTGGCATCCCTGTGTAAAGCTTATTGTCTGTTCGCACATTTTAAAGTTGTCAACGCTGCGCCTGCGCATGTCAATGGAGTAAAAACAGTTATCTCAGTTTCTTATGAGAGTTATGGATTAGGGTCGATAATAATAATACCTCAGAACAATTCACACAGCGCCATCTAGTCCAAAGCTAAGCAGAGCTTGTGTTATGGGTACTAGACAACTGATATACATACACAGATACATTTTTTTTTGTAAATACATATATATACGCAGTAAACCCCCATACTGATACAATGAAATGTTTGTGCGAGGAATCGAACCCGTGAGCATCAGAAGTAAGACGGGCTGCTGAACCGGTATACCACCGAGGCCGTTTATATGTTCACTTAAACCTTTTAAACTATGCAATTTAATGCATAGTTAGATAGATTGATTCACGAGAAAAGTTTATATATATGTATATTATAGATGCGTATTGTAGTATAGAAGAAGCCAAGATATCAAAAATTTCTAATGCATCCGTACGAAGTCGGTACAGGTTGTAGTTTCGCGCGGCAAACCGCGGGATACAACTAGTTCTCCAACCAATTAATTCCTGCTTGATCTGGCAGTTAGTCTGTCGTGAGGTTTACTCATTAGTTATCACAATTAAATAGCATCTGTCAGTTAATTACTAAATAAATGTACTTAATAAAACATGTGCAAAAAACATTACGACAGGGCTTCCCAAACTTATTCGTTTTGTGACGCTCTTGGGACTTTGCAATTTATCCGTCATATTCGTGAACGGGTGCTGCTTGTGGGGACTGGTCTGTTCAGGTTACGAACACTGATTAGATTTTTTGTTTTTTGCAATAGCATATGCTGGGGGTCACTCTATTCTCCCAAATCTGAATTTTAATGACTGCGTTATTTGAAAAGAATACGAGCTGAGTTTCTTGTCAGTTCTTCTCATCTCGAAATCATTCCGAACTAACGGTAGATTTGATATATCATAAGAGTATGTAATAGACCTACATGAGTAAAGATATTTTAAATTTTTGAATTTTCTACGCCTGGGCGTAGGGGCGCGCCCCTCAACCCAGCCACTAAAAATACTTACTAATTTTAGTAATAGGTTAACAGAAACATTTATATTTTTTATTGGAAAACTAGCTGTGCCCGGTCTTCGTTCGGAAGGAATAGAAGACGAATGAGGAATTACCATTTCATCCCCTATTTTATTTTACCCCTTTAAGGGTAAAATTTGTACAAACTTTGAATGTCATATCGATAGTCAAAAGTTTTTAAACTTTTGAAAGTTTCAAGCTTCTAGGTTTAAAAATGTCGATACTTCCATAGAACATTTCATCTCCTCTTTCAACCCCTTACAACCCTTCTTTCCATTAAAAAGTATATATGTCCGTACGTCTTTTTTTAGGGTCTAAACGTACGTCTGTATACCAAATTTCATATAAATCGGTTCAGTAGTTTTGACGTGAAAGCGAGACAGACAGACAGAGTTACCTTCGCATTTATAACATTAGTAAGGGTTAGAAAAAAATAAAAACATAAACACAAAAAACAAGAGATATTTATGTAACTGGTTGGTTAATGTGAATACTGATGGTGATATTCAGTGGATTACACATATACATTTGATTAATACCAGCTGCTGAGTTTCACCACCGTACCACCCGCCAGAAACCGAAATACCATCCTGATCATCTGGATGAATGGCGGTCTTCCACAGTGCGGTTTTCTAGAAACTTTTTGCCTCGCACAACCACATTGTGGAATCACCTTCCAGCAATGGTATTTCCGAACCGATGCGATATTGAAACCTTCAAGAAAAGAGCCTATTGCTTTTTAAAAGGCCGACAACGTACTTGCAATTCCTCTGCTGTTGCGGGTGCTTCTGGGTGGCGGTAATCACTTACCATCAGGTGAGCCGCATGCTCGTTTGTCCCCTGTGTTATAATAAAAAAAAATACAACAGCAAATATAATTTGCTCTCGTTCCGATCACAGTTGCACGTTACATATAAACTGTTACTTAGCAACATGATTACTTATTTGAAATGTGATGGATTGGACTTTTTCTTCTAAAATCAATGTGCCTAATAAATACTCAGTCGCAATTTTACATGTGCCTAATAAATAGTCGCAATTTTACATTCGACGCCCCTGAGACGACCTGGGGCGTCGCGACACAGTTTGGAAAGCCCTGCATTATGGTAGAACATATGTAGAATCCAGATGGTCATATAATCTAAATATATATCTACACGAGTATTGTAAGTCTAATGACATCAAAATAATTCTTGTTAACTTAGTTAGGCACTTTATATACAGGAAAGGTATTTCTAGAAGCGTCTTCTACCGAATATGCAACATAGTGTGTTCTGAACAATTCGACATGCTGTCTACGGCTACCTTTCACCGCCGCACCGCTCGCCATCGACAGGGAATTCATCCCCAGACGCTAGAAGTAATAAACTACAAAATTCTGATTATATCCATTTTTTTTAACTTTTGGGGGAGGCCTATGTCCAGCAGTGGACGTCTTCCGGGCTGCGATGATGATGATGATGATGATACATTATTTAAATTATTAACCGGCAAATAAAGTTATTTACCTCTCTCGACGTTTCGACTAGGTTGCACTAGCCGTGGTCACGAGATGACTGGAGTAACAGTGATGTCAATGTAGATAGGTGATGGCAGTTTTTTCTTCATCTACCGTCACTAGATTGTTTAACGAAAGTTCGCGACACACAGCACTCACGGTATCCGTACACTTATTGACTGTTGATGCTACTGAACTTTGCTTGAATTTATTTATGACTGGATTCCACGCAGATGATAATTTTAAGCCATCCTCTCTGTTGAAATTGGGATGTTTTTTTAATTTCAATCGCCCCCCGGACCATTCGTGGGTAATAGTGGCGATGACTCGTGACCACGGCTAGTGCAACCTAGTCGAAACGTCGAGAGAGGTAAATACCTTTATTTGCCATAAAATTATTCGTGTTAAGACCCGGTTAATAATTTAAATAATGTATATCCATTTTCATCAGACGGTGAGGCAGGCTATAGCTATGTAGCCGGCTGAAAGAATAATAGGAGTTATGGAAAACTAGGGTTGCTCGGGATGGCCGCCCTATCGCGAATGACGTGTACAGACCAGCGGTGGGCGGTCTACTCCACAAGTACAGTTCATCATTGAGTTCCGTAGTCACCTCGAAGAAAATGTCAAACTGGCGTCCAAAAAACTCTGTGTCCTCAATAGAGCGAAGCGATACTTCACTGCGGACCAGAGACTCCCCTTATATAAGTCTCAAGTTCGGCCGCACATGGAGTACTGCTCTCATCTCTGGGCAGGAGCACCTGGATACCAGCTCGGTCCTTTTGACTCGGTTCAGAGGCTATGAGAATTTTCGATGATCCCAATCTCTCTGGCGGTATCGATCCATTTAGTTTGAGGCGAGACTTCGCTTACAACGGACTGTATTCTGAGGAATTGTTCAACATGATGCCTACGTCCACCTTTTACCATCGCACCGCTCGCCATCGACAGGAAAATTCATCCCCCCGCTCTGGAACCTAAGTGGTCACGAACAGTGCGGTTTCAGAGGACTTTCTCCCGTATACACTTAGATTGTGGAATGAACTTCCTGCCGAGGTTTTCTCACGAGACTACAGCATGGGGTTTTTCAAGAAGGGTATATTGAGGTTTCTTAAGGGTCGGCTACGCGCGCGTGACACCCCTGGTGTTTCAGGCGTACATAGGTTACGGTAACCATTTACCATCAGATGGCCGTGTGTAGTATAAAAAAAAGTGAACCAGAATGGTAGCCAGTAGGGAGAAATTCGTCTATCCCGTAGTAGGCTTTCTTACACAAAAATTGTTTAATAAAGATTTGAATTGCCTCTCTGTCAGATTTACTGCAGATTCTGACAGTTTATTATAAAATCTTACGCAATTACCATAGAATGAATTACTGACTTTGTGCAGGCGGCATTTAGGTAAAATTAGCTTATTTTTATTGCGTAAGTTTCTACTTGTACAGTCTATAAGTTTTTTAAAACTGTCTAAATCCTACCGTGAAAAATTCTGATATATCCAATTTCATCAGATGGTGAGGCAGGCTATAGCTATGTAGCCGGCTGAAAGAATAATAGGAGTAATGAAAGAATGGTAGCCAGTAGGGAGAAATCTCGAGTAAGGAGGATGACATCTGCCTCTCACTCCACTACATAATGGACCACGACCGTTCTGTCAAGAGTGAATCTAAAAAGAAGTATTGTTCAGAAAATATTAATTAATATTTTTGAATTCACTACTAAACTGTGATAGTCACTTTTTAATATTTTTTATGTTACGAACAGAAATATTACAGTAAATATGTGTAATTTGAAAAGAATACGAGCTGAGTTTCTTGTTAGTTCTTCACATCTCGAAATCATTCCGAACTAACGGTAGATTTGATATATCATAAGAGTCTGTAATAGACCTACATGAATAAAGATATTTTGAATTGTAGAATTTTGCGACGCCCCTCAACCCAGCCACTAAAAATTGAAATGAATTGAAATATTTTTTTTTACTTGGTATATTTATATTATAATTTTAGATCCCGACATGTAAAAAGCCTAAAATATTATAACTACCTACTCAATAACAGGACTCTAACGAGGCGACCAACAACCAGTTTGTAAACAAAAAATTCATAGTGCAAATATCTCTTGACGCTTAAAAAAATAACACGATCTCCAAATCAAAGTCGACTGAACATCGCCGACTCCAATTGACCTCGACGACCTTCTAAATGTATAAAACATAAACAAATAATAGGTTTTTTTTATATAAAAACTTGTAAGTTATTAAAACACTCGAGTGTTCTTTTTTATTTAATCAATTTATCAAGAATTAAATACAAAGAGGCGTGACTAAAGTTCTAACAGACAGTGGTGAATCATAGTCCGCGAGCCGGGGACTAATTTCGTCAAGGTTTCCTCTGCTCCGAAAACTTCTAGAATGTTAAAAATTGTAGAAATTAATAGCAATAATCTTCATTCTAATAAACTTACTTAGCACTTTTGAATAGTCATATATATTTTAATGTACCACTTAAGTGTTTTTTTTTTATTTAATCAATTTATCAAGAATTAAATACAAAGAGGCGTGACTAAAGTTCTAACAGACAGTGGTGAATCATAGTCCGCGAGCCGGTGACTAATTTCATCAACCTTTCCTCTGTTCCAAAAATTTCTAAAATGTTTAAGATATTAGAAATAGAATGATGTGATGTGTGATAGTAATAAATATTGTTCTATTCTATTCTATTCTATAAATCTTTATTCAAACTAATTAGAAGCACTTTACATGAGTGTACAATAAAAAATATATCACTATTCAAGTCATATATTTTTTTATTGTACCACTCATTCCGAACGCAAACTCTTCACAAGAAGAACGACCGTGAAACTTGCTTGTAACTCTTTAAACTATTATAACTAATTCCTGTTCCCCTAGAAATCAAATCCAAAATGAAGTAATTCGCCAGAGAACTAAGGTCACCGACATAGCTCTTCGTAGCTGCAAGTTGAAGTGGCAGTGGAATGGTCATATCTGTCGCAGAACCGAGGAAACCGCGAATTGGCAAACGTAGTGTAGGACGCCCTCCAGCTAGGTGGAACGACGATACACGTAGGTTTGCGGGTAATAACTGGAAGAGAAGGGCTGAAGATCGTGCCCAGTGGTGTGCCTTAAGAGATGCCCAGCAGTGGACTGCAGTGGGCTAGTGATGATGATGATAAATTTCTGGTGTTTTTTTTTACTTATCACCGCAGAATGTCATGGGGAGTAGTAACTTACTACTTACTGACTTCGGCTTCGGCTACTTTTGTTTTAGAAATTTATGTATAACAAAAAAGTAAGTTAAATCCCAGACGAAGTCGCGGGTAACTGCTAGTATTATATTATTTAATCAATCAGTGTCTAGTTTCTATCTAGTTATAATAACTTCTTAACATCTAAGCCGCTAATGTACAGACTGAACAGCCGAGCCGTCTATACCTATCAAATGTATTTGCATATTGAATATATTGAAACTAAAATTGATCTCACTACGTTACAGCCTCAGTGGTCTAGCGGATTAGCACACCGTCTTATTTCCGATGGTCGTGGTTTCGATTCCTCGATGGTACAAAAATATGTATTCATGAGATTAAAAAATATATATAGTTTAAAAAAGTCGTCTTTCTGTCTCTCTCTCTCTGTTTGTTCTTGCTAATCTCTGAAACGGCTAGACCGATTTTTGAACTTTCACTCGCAGATAGCTAATGTTATAATTAATAACTTAGGCAACTTTATTTTAGATATTTTTTTTATTTATATCCACCAGCTGTCACCGTGACTTCGACAGTCCTGGTGACAGCTGGTGACTACAAAAGAATGGCTTCTAATTAGGTCTACTGCAATTTAAATATCTTAGTCCACCAATGACTAGAAAATCTAATAAAGATAGTAAAAAATAAACATTTTCAATTATTTATACACAAACTAGCTTTTGCTTGCGTTAATTTCTCCCTTTAGGGATGGAATTTATCAAAATCCTTTCTTAGGGGATGACTACGTCAGAGTAGCTATATGCATGCAAAGTCTCAGCCCGATCGGTTTAAAATTGATGAAGTTTCATATAAAGTTTCATCCCCTATTTTATCCTCTTGGGGGTAGAATTAATCAAAATCCTTTCATAGCGGATGCCTACGTCATAACATCTACCTGCATGCCAAATTTCAGCCCGATCCGTCCA
The DNA here is from genome assembly GCF_030625045.1 of Achroia grisella. Classification (NCBI taxonomy): domain Eukaryota; kingdom Metazoa; phylum Arthropoda; class Insecta; order Lepidoptera; family Pyralidae; genus Achroia; species Achroia grisella. The sequence continues at coordinate 3,463,602 of NW_026712882.1, read as the reverse complement.
GTGGTTTGGGCTGTGCGTTGATAGATCACTATGTCAGTCACTTTTGAGTTATATATATATATTTAGATACAATGTGATGTAGTTGCGTCGCCCACAACATGTTCCTATGTTTTTTGCATCCATACTGGTACATCTCGTTTGATTGTGATTCTAAGAAACATTTAATATTCATAATGTTGTCCTAACATGCTGTTGGAACCGCTTTATTATGATCTGTACTATGTTAGGTTCGATATTTTTTGTTATGGATGAATAGAAATGATGCAACCCAGGCGGTTGCATCATTTCTTACTGGATACACTGACGAGGCATCATTGGACGGTGATAAGATGATAATCATGATTAAGCGGTATACGCTAGCGGGGCACATCACCAGGAGGCACCATTGGACGGTGATAGGGTGATGATCATGATTAAGCAGTATACGCTAGCGGGGCACATCACCAGGAGGCACCATTGAACGGTGATAGGGTGATGATCATGATTAAGCGGCATACGCTAGCGAGGCACATCACCAGGAGGCACCATTGGACGGTGATAGGGTGATGATCATGATTAAGCAGTATACGCTAGCGGGGCACATCACCAGGAGGAACCATTGGACGGTGATAAAATGATAATCATGATTAAGCAGTATACGCCAGCGGGGCGCATCACCAGGAGGCATCATTGGACGGTGATAGGGTGATGATCATGATTAAGCGGTATACGCTAGCGGGGCGCATCACCAGGAGGAGCCATTGGACGGTGATAGGGTGATGATCATGATTAAGCGGTATACGCTACCGGGGCACATCACCAGGAGGCACCATTGGACGGTGATAGGGTGATGATCATGATTAAGCAGTATACGCTAGCGGGGCACATCACCAGGAAGCACCATTGGACGGTGATAGGGTGATGATCATGATTAAGAGGTATACGCTAGCGAACCCCCTTCAAACGAAGACAGGATGAGGTTCAAGTCACGTCAACCCATCATTGCCAATTCCTGCGGAAGTTGATATTGTTATCACTGAGGTGGATTCGATTCCTCGGACAGTACATTGGTTTTGATTGATTTGGATTGGTTCTACCGGCCTGGGTGTTTTCCATGAATTATATATGTATATGTATTTGCTCATAAAGGCTATAATATAATAGCAAAGAAGGTGGACTCGCTGCCCCCTCTGAGTTATAGAGCGTTTTGTCTCGATAATTACTTCTAAATTTTATTATAATCTGCAATTGTAATAGTTTATTATTTGACGACCTCGGTGGTCTAGCGGTCTAGCACACCGCTTTACGTCCGATGGTCGCGGGTTCGATTGCTCGCACGGCACAAACATTTTGTATTCATGATTGTTTGTATCGGTCTGGGTGTTTTCTATGTATAATGTGTATGTATTTACGAAAAAAATATCTATGTAGTTGTATCAGTTATCTAGTACCTGTAACACGAGCTTTAGCTAGTTTAACTTGGGACTAGATGGCGCTGTGTGAATTGTCCTGAGATTATTATTATTATTATTTGAGACAAATAAAGATTATTAATTACAAATTTTTGTAACAGTTATTTAGTTCCCGTTACACCAACCTTTCTTAGCTGGGACTGAGTGCTGAGTAAAGCGTGATTCAATATTCAGGCTTGTGTTATATGTACTAAACAACTGATATAAAATACATAAATATTGTAAATAATTGTATCGTAAATACATACGTCATACACATAGAAAATACAATCATACTCATGAGTACAAACTGAGTATAGTGCGCGCAATCGAACCCGCGACCGTCGGGAAAAAAACTAACAGCTAAACCACCGAGGCCTGTAATTATTGTATAAAGATTACTTCTCTCTGTGATCATTCCACCTTCATTTTTCCTGTTAGCAAACTATAGATAATTACCACGTAGTATGTTGCACCAACCTGCGCGTGCGCCGCCAAGCTACCATTCCGGTAAATGGACTTGATGCACGTGTTAACAACTCAATAATAAGATATACTTGGTATTCTATTTAAAAAACATGCAAATTGTAATGTTATTTAATTTTATTCGTAATACTAATAATTTCAATATATATTAATACTATAAAGAAACAAGATCCTATTTCTTACATTTTTATGTATTTATCATCACACAAATTTAAGTCTACAGTAAAAACAAACTTTAATTTTCTAAAATAAAAGTAGCCTAAAGAACTAAAAATTATTTTGTTCGTCTTAATTTATTCGTTCCATTAGGTACTGGTAGGTTCAAACTAATACATTTACATCCTGCATCATCCCTTTTATCCCCATGGGGGTTGAATTTATCAAAATCCTATTTAAGCGAACGTCTTCATCATAGTAGCTCCAATCTTTAATTTCAGTTCAATCAGTCGAAAATCTAAGAAAATTTACACAAACTTTCATCCCCTATTTTATACCCTTAGAGGTGGAATTTATCAAAATTTTTCTTAAGGGATGCCTACGTCATAGTAGCTTTATGCATGCAAAGTCTCAGCCCGATCGGTTTAAAATTGACAAAGTTGCATACAAACTTTCATCCTCTATTTTATCCCCTTGGGGGTAGAATTAATCAAAATCCTAAGAAAGGATCCGCTAAGAAAGGATTTTGATAAATTCCATCCCTAAGGCGATAAATTAACGCGAGCGAAGCCACGGGCAAAAGCTAGTACAATATATAAAACATTATTTAAATAGTTTTACAAACCATTACAAGGAAAAGAAGTAGTCTACTTTTGAAAAGTAGCTGTAATAAAACAAAATATTCGACGACCGCGTCGTACCGTGGAGCCCTATATTTCTCTCACGTTTTGAGGATAAAGCGTGCACATGTTCAACATATAACATATACATATATTGCACTTGTATAACAATTTCGAGAAGAGTTTGTATTAAAGAGCTCAACATACAAACATCGGCTTCTGATAGTCGCGGGTTCGATTCCTCATACAATACAAATATTTATATTCATGGATGTCGTTGATTGTTGTAGGTATTTAAAAATGTATTTTTATGTATTTTATCATTTAGTATTAAATTGTAATTATACAATCGTAATTGCTCACGGTGTATGCTAGCTTTTAAATATAATATTATTACTAGCTGTCCCGGCAAACGTTGTTTTGCCACATAAATTAATGTATAAAAAATAGGGTTTGGTGATAGAAGGGTGAAAAATTAGGGTTGTATGTATTTTTTAATGACAATAAAAAATATCAATAAAATATTTTGCACAAAAAATAATAAAAAAAATCTTAAGGGTGGACAACCCGTACCACTTAGAGGTATGAAAAATAGATAGTAGCCGATTCTCAGACCTACTGAATATGCATATAACATTTTATAAAAATCGGTCAATCCGTTTCAGAGGCGTATGGTAACATTGTGACACAAGAATTTTATAATATATAAGATTAATTAATATTTTCAATACGTCACCTACTTCTTTCATATAATGCATCATATAGATTTTTTAATTATCATATATATCGGTCACTGTCTGTCCCTATGTATGCTTAAATCTTCAAAACTACGCAACGGATTATGAAGCGTTTTTTTTTAATAGATAGAGTGATACAACAGGAAGGTTTATACATATAATACATGTACATCCGAGCGAAACCGGGGTGAGTAGCTAGTAATAATATAAATAGAAATTATATAAGAAAATAAGGCATTCGATCCGCTATGACAGGCTTGTTATTATTTATTTATTTATTTAACTTTAATGCACACAATATAATATATAGTATAGTACATTTGTCGGACTTAACACCATGCGGCATTTTCTACCAGGCAACCATAGGTGGTGCAGAGAATAATTGTTGGCGGTGCAAAATTATAAACATAAACAAAATATAAACACAACAAAAATATATACAAATATGATACCTATATACACATAAATACATACATATATATGCAATAAACTTAAATATATATCAAATAGTCTGACAGTCACAAAACTAAAGAGAGTTAAATGGAAAAAAAGTGAATTCAGAGAAGAGAGAAAGTTATAAATTCAAATAACATTCCCGTAGTTTACGTTTAAAAGAAAATTATCCCTATATCGTCGCTAGGCAACGCTGTTACCGAGCGCTATCCATAGATTCGCCACATAGTCACAAATACTACCCAGAATTGCCAAATCTATTTATCACATAACTCAGTTCGAAGGAATAATATAAAAATTATCATACGCACGCACAAACAAAAATAAGGCAGCAAAAGTGAAACTAGCACGTAATTATATATTCCCCCTCGGCTTCAATGTTTCAATAAATCGCGCATAAGAGGTACATTTTCATACAAATCACTATCGCACAAATCATACATATTTACACACGGTAGGTACCTGCCTATTCCCCCTTTCGGTCTTGTTGTTTACAAATATGAAGGGAATACGAATAAAACTTGATATACTCATAGTAAAAATTTCCGCAGTGTCTCGAGACGAAGGTTTACGACCAATGTGTGTTGCCAGTGATGACTTACGGAACAGAGATGTGGTCGCTAACTATGGGCCTCATCAACAAGCTCAGAGTCACTCAGAGGGCAATGGAGAGGGCTATGCTCGGAGTTACTCTGCGTGATCGAATCAGAAATGAGGAGATCCGCAGAAGAACCAGACTCACCGACATAGCACGAAGAATTGCGACTCTGAAGTAGCAATGGGCAGTGCACATACCTCGTAGGACAGATGGCCATTGGGGCAGTAAAGTCCTCGAGTGGCGCGGACCGGAAGACGCAGCGTGGGAAGGCCTCCAGCGAGGTGGACCGACGATCTGGTCAAGATCGCTGGAAGGCATTGGATGCGAGCAGCGCAGGACCGATCGTCGTGGAGATCTTTGGGGGAGGACTATGTCCAGCAGTGGACGTCTTCCGGGCTGCGATGATTATGATGATGATACTCATAGTACATACATATCTTGCAAAATAAGCTTAAACAATTCATCAAAATTGACGAAAAGACATATATTAATATTATTTGAGGGATATTATTTTGTTTAACTCCGCTTCCGGACTTACGGAATTAAACAAAATAATAATAATCTCAGGACAATTCACACAGCGCCATCTAGACCCAAGTTAAGCTACCTAAAGCTTGTGTTATAGGTACAAGATAACTCATACAAGTACATAGATATTTATTTTCGTAAAGACATATATATTATACATAGAAAACACCCAGTTTGTATCGGACAAACAATCATACTCATGAATACAAATGTTTGTGCTGTGCGAGGAATCGAACCCGCGACCATCGGATGTAAAGCGGTGTAACAGACCGCTAGACCACCGAGGTCGTCGCATAGAATATTAAAACCTTCAAGAAAATAGCTTATTCCTTCTTAAAATGCCGGCAACGCACCTGCAATTCTCTTGGTGTTGCGGATGCTCATGGGCGGCGGTAATCACTTACCATCAGGTGAGCCGTAACTTTATTTGTCTCCTATACTGTAACAAGAAGTCAATTCTACCGTCAGTTTGGATTGTACTTTAAGCCGATGAGTGACACGTAACTTTGCTTTGGCGGTGATCACTTACCATCAGGTGAGCCGAAAACTCGTTTGTCCCCTATACTATAGAAATATACATATATATATAAATAGATATATATATATTTTACAATATGCTACAAAGAAGTCAATTCTACCGTCAGTTTGGAATGTAGTTTAAGCCTATAATTGACAAGAAATTATATATTTTTTACTTTTTATAAACTATTTTAACTTAGATCTAGATGGCGCTGTGTGAATTGTCCTGAGTTTATTATTATAGAATCCATGACCACCGCGATCTAGCACACCGCTTTACGTCCGATGGTCGCGGGTTCGATTCCTCGCACGGCACAAACATTTGTATTCATGAGTATGATTGTTTGTATCCATCTGGGTTTTTTCTATGTATAATATGTATGTATTTACGAAAAAAAATATCTATGTACTTGTATCAGTTATCTAGTACCCATAACACAAGCTTCAGGTAGCTTAACTTGGGTCTAGATGGCGCTGTGTGAATTGTCCTGAGTTTATTATTATAGAATCCATGACCATCAGCCAGCAATGCAATGCTAAACCGCTAGACATATAGGTCGTGAAACATTAAACCAGCATGGTTAGTAGAGTATTCTGTGTCTAGACATTCCAGATAATCTGAACACAATACCTCATGTGGGTGCGAGAGGGCGGCATGTAGGTGGCTCCAGACAGTCTGTATATACTATATCAATACATATTGTATGTTGATAATAAATTCTAATCATTTTTTAAGGAAATGAGGTATATATATACTAGCTGTCCCGGCAAACGTTGTTTTGCCATATAAATTAATAACGCTATAAAGAAATAGGGGTTGATGATAGAAGGGGGAAAATTTAGGATTGTATGTATTTTTGTATGTTGTATCATACAAAAATAGAAATTAAAAATTTTCTTTAAAAAATAAAAATTTAGTAAATAGGTATATATAAAATTCTCGTGTCACAGTTTTCGTTCCCATACTCCTCCGAAACTGCTTGACCGATTCTCATGAAATTTTGTGAGCGTATTGAGTAGGTCTGAGAATCGGCCAACATCTATTTTTCATCCCCCTAAATGTTAGGGGTAGTCCACCCCTAATTTTTTTTTTATTTTAAGGCAAAACAACGTTTGCCGGGACAGCTAGTATGATATATATACCCTACAGAGAAAACTTCTATTAAAAACTTCCTCTGTATCAAATCGCAGCGGGAGCCTAAGCATTAAAATAAATCAAAATATATACGTTTAAAAAAAAACTGTGAAACAAATAAAAGGGAAAAAAAATATAGCTTATGCATCAGAATTTGAAAGAGTAACAAACATCCATACACACTAACTTTGGCGTTTATAATCTTATTAAGATAATATATGTATATTTAGGTATATAATACCTTGTTTGTATAAGAAGTTTTTGACGCCCTCGGTGGTCTAGCGGTTTAGCACACCGCTTTACAATGATTACGGGTTCGATTCCTCGCCCTTTCCGATTTTTTTGTATCAGACTGAGTGCTATGTATATTATATATACGTATTTACAAAACAAATGTATCAACGTGTTTGTATCAGTTGTCTACTACCCATAACACACGGTCTGCTTTTATAACTGACTTTCAGGTGATGGAAACACCGAAAACAATCAAAAACATAAATTTATATAACAATAACCTCTGTATAGAGATAAATAAATACTATCCTATGATATAAACGATTAAATATGAATATTACGAGAAAACAACCTACCTGGAATTGAATCTCGATAACATCTCTATAATCCGGATGTAAAAAAAGGGGCAAATATCAATGTTGATAGTATTATACGAATGCAAACGTGCGCTTAAAGTCAACATTGTCCTCTGAACCGATAACTGATAAATCAGTAAATGGCTGCCCAAAAAAAACAAACAAAAAACAATGGTACACACTCGTACAGTCGAGCGGTGAGTTATTTTGTAGAAACATTTTTAGGGATCGGTAGATTGCTGTTAGCTATGCGTTATTTCTAGTTATTACTAGCTTTTAACCCGCGGCTTCACTCCCATTAAATTAAAAATATTTGTTCTTTTTAAATAAAAAGTATCCTAGATATGAGAATGACCAATACCTCCAAGGACATATGTATATATGCTTAAATTTTCGAATATTAAGTTCATTTGAATAAAGATTAATTAGTGCTAGTTGGTAATTTGTATTCACATACTTCAACTTAAAAATGTAAAGTAATAACAAAATTATTTAATAGAGCAACACGCAAGTTTCTTGCTCGTTCTTCTTGTGATGAGACAGCTTTCCAAATGAGCGGTAGATTGAAAAAAAGAACTATGACTGTTCAAAAGTGCTTAATTTATAATTAATTGAATAGAGGATTTTCTATTCTATTCTATTTTAAATCATCATTGCCTTGCTTTTATCCCATTATTTGTGGTCGGCGCAGTATGTCATTCTCATCCACTGCTCTCTATCGGTCGTCATATCTGAACACACTCTTCTTTTATTCATATCATCTTTCACACAATCCATCCATCTTTTCTTAGGGTGTCCCCTCCCTTTACATCCATCCACATTCATATTTCATTATATTCATATTCATTGAAAAAAAATGTGATGACTATTCAAAAGTGATTCAATGTAAGTTTATTTGAATAAATGATTTTCTATTCTATTCTTCTATTATATTATTTATATTTCTACCTTTGGTACTTTTTCCCTTTATATATATATATATACGGAACCTATTATAACATTCAAATTAAAAGCACTGATGTCACTATTTGTCCCAAAAAAATAACTTATCTGTTGAATCTGTGGCCCAACAGATTTCCTAAACTTGTCCATCACAGCAGTTGACATTTCGGTATGCCTGCTTCCTATCTATGGGTTGCCTGGTGTAAAAAGTAATTTACAATACTTCAAGTTGCCTTAGCAGATAATGGCCGGGTTCGAGTCTGCTAAATGTCATTTTACATTCAAATGTTTAACCCGCCAATACATACCGTTAGCGAACAATTACATTATCACCTATTTAAAAAAATTGTAACTAAGAACAATACTGGTAGATAACAGATTCCTCGAATTTTATTCCAGCATTGTCAATTGTCCTCACAATGAAGGAACTATGACAGTTTTTTTTATAATATTTGGACCCTCGTTAGAGGATTATGAGGTGATTATTCTTAACACTACAAAAACTATCAACTGCCATTGTTATCGGACAATTCTTAGTAATAATCGCTGAGCTGTCAAAACATTTGACGTGTTACCTGAGTTGGAGATGCCACAAAAAATTACTAGTTCTCGAACAGGCTTACGGTTTTATATTTTTTATATATAGTTATTAATTGATTGTTTAACTTTAAACGTTTATATGAATTGGTTTATTGAAAATATGAGAATAATCTATTCATATAAATAAAATTGGAGTGTCTGTGTGTAATATTGAATTAACCGTTAAAAAACGGTTATTTCTATATTAATACGGTATATACACCAAAATAATTATTTTTACAATTTTTGTCTGTCTGTCTGTCTGTTTGTTCCGGCTAATATCTGAAATGACAGGACCTATTTTGACGATACTTTATTGTCTGGTAACTGATGTAATAAGTTGTAACTTAGGCTTTTATTTTAGAAAAATAAAACTACATTCCTCGCGGACGAAGTCGCGTGTACAACTAAATAATTATAATTTTTGTAATATGTTGTATGATTGTTATGTATGCGCTAAATGAATGTATTTTTCTTTCTTTCTTTCTAAATATTAATATCATAAAAACGGGTGCATTCTACAAACAACTGTCTTCTATATGAACTCATGAAGTAATAGCCCAAGAGCCCACGACTGCCAGACATACGTCATACCTGCCAAAGGAACCACGATCCAAGTTTCATGTTTGGGGATCGTTCTTACCTATGTTGGGGACACTCATACAAGAACTTTCACGTTTACTAAAATGACGTATGTCTGGCAGTCGTGGGCTCTTGCTCTATAAGGATAATTTGAAGTGATTCACTAATACTAACTACGCCCCTACAATCTCTAATTAGACTAACTTGACGCTACAGCATACAATCAAAGCTTTATTGGAGCCCGAGACCCATAAAGGCGTGTCCAAGGATCGACCCGACAATATCAACGCTTAATTTTATTGATTCAATCGCCACCGTACAGATAAACGTGTTTATATTATGTTAATTAGCTAAATGATTTTATAATACTATTTGAAATAAGATTTTACGTGTTTTTATGTATTACTAACTGCACCCGCGACTTCATTCGCGTGGAATTTAACATTATTTTTCTGATATAAAAGTATCTAAAGTTACTCCTTATTACATCTGTCACCAGACAAAAAAAAGTCCCGTCAAAATCGGCCCAGTCATTTCAGAGATTAGCCGCAACAAAAGGACAGACAAAAATTGTAAAAAAAAATATTTTGGTGTACGTACCGTATTTATATTTATATGCATGTAGTAAAAAATGTTTATTTCAATATTACAAAACAGACACTCCAATTTTATTTATATGTATAGTTTCGTATGGCAAAAGCATTTTTTTTCCAAACTTACTAAGGTAGCAACTACTAACTACTACTACTAGGCAGCTAGACTTGAAAAATGTAAACTTTCAAGGATTATTTTAAAGAGCAACACACAAGCTTCTTGCTCGTTCTTCTTGTGATGAGACAGCTTTCCGAATGAGCGGTATATAAAAAAAAATGTTATGACTATTCAAAAGTGCTTATATTAAGTTTATTTGAATAAGGAATTTTCTATTCTATTTTATTCTATCTTTACAACTTCAGCGAACGGTAGGTGTCGAGTGCGTATGGAACTCCAAACATGCGAAAGGACTTATAGAACGGCTGTAGGCTAACTCCCGCCTAACGGAGACTTTGAAGGCAAGGCACTGAGTCCACGTGAAGGAAAAATAAGAAACATAATAAAGTAATATGCGACTGTGTTACTCCTTGTATTCCGAAATGAATTTACTATCCTTCAGACCGGACAGATTGTTAAACAATTTGTTCTGGCTGTAGATTTAGACGAGCCAGACGTTACTATGCAGGCCACCTAGTACAATGAGATGGAAGGTTACTTATAGTATAGTGCAGTGATGACCCCATAGCTAGCAATGGTACATTCGGTAAAAGTCTGTAATAAACCTACATGATGATATTTTAATTAATATATATATATATATAATATTTTAATTTTAACTTGATCAGAATTCAAGTAAATTAACAATAAATTAAAATCTTATTTTAATATTATAAACTCGAAAGTGAACATGGATGGATGTTTTTCATGCAAAAATTACTGAATGGATTTTGATGAAACTTTACAGTAATATAGCTTATACATCAGAATAACACAGGCTATAATTTAAAAAGATATTATGTAAATTGAGCGAAATCTAATGATAAATGTCAAGTATCACGACGACGTTGCCCTGGTCAGCTAATTAAGAATAAATTGAAAATACCAAACATAATTAATTTCAAAGTAAAGTAGTTTATAAGATATAGTAAACGCAAAGTAAAGGCGTTTTGTGTTAGCGAAAGGCGCTGAGAACGGGGAGCGAGATGAACGAGGGAGATAGCAGCATCCGATCTCAACGCGGCCTACTGGACCCCACATAGAGTAGATAAACAATACACAATATCAGATAAGACAGCCAAAATTAAAATTCAAAATCAACGTTTAAAAAGAAAAATGTCATATTTCAAAATTAGAAACTAGAATTACCTCCATTTATATAAGTCAGTTAAATTAACCACGCCGTCTTGATCATTATCTAAATACTTTTAAAATTATATATAATAACTTCTGTGTAAATTTAAAACTTTATAGGAAAAAATAGTTTAGATAAATTTAAAAACTTTCAATGCTTGCCTTGTAAAAAAATGTACATTTTGAATACGAAATATCTTTATTCATGTAGGTCTATTACAGACTCTTATGATATGTCAAATCTACCGTCAGTTCGGAATGATTTCGAGATGAGCGAATAAATATTGTAACATATTGCTATAGGCAATGAAACTAAATTAACATTTAACGGCCTCGATGGTATTTAGTACACCGCCTTAATTCCGGTGGTCGCAAGTTCGATTCCTAACACGGTACAAGCATTTGTATTAATGAGTATGATTCATTGTGTCGCTCTAGGTGTTTTCTATGTATATGTATTTACAAAAAATTTATGTATTTATATCAGTTGTCTAATATCCATAACACAAGATCACCCTTAGAGAAGCTTATAACTGCAATCAAGTTTCCACACTGAATATTTGTGATTTCACACATACCTACTATTTATAGCGGAATTTATAACTCTATTAAGTAGTGAAATGAACTTCTAGAAAATAACACTTAATTTGATGAAATAAATATGTCTAAGACGTTAGGCGTTACTTATAAATGTACGCAACCTCATTTTGCTATATTATGTAACTTTTAAAAAAAGAACACAGAACACTAACTAAATTGTCATTCTGAGCTAATTCATTGGAGGGAAAATACAAGATCCTTTACATGAGTACAAAATATTTGTTTTATTTACAAAAGAACAAAAGGATAGTACAAACATTTTGGTCTTCGGAGCCGGATAGCTTTATAAACACTATAGTTGATAAAAAGTACAATCCTCCACATGTATAAAGAAGTCAATTGTAGCGGGAAAGTTATGTTGCCTTGAGTGTGGGAGCCATTTTATATTTTAATAAGAAGAAACGGATGGTGCCGCCTTTGCAAATCTGAGCTGGTGCTGGTGAGCACAATATTCTATTTGATGGGAAGTTGATAGAAACATCATAGCCGTGACTACATATCTTAAGTGTTGTGTGAGTGAAAAATTGCTGTGAGTACATTTAATTCTAATTTAGTAGGAAAGTTCAAACGAAGAATTATCAAATCATTGAAGAAGTTCAAGCGAAGTTCGACTTTAATGACTATTAGTGAACAACAAAGACTTAAATTTTATTTTCATATAATAAGGCATAATTTTGCAGAACTGTAAAATATATTTAGTTATATAATATTTCATTATTTTATCAATTTGATACTTATAAAATAGTTCACATAATTTCAAAAATAGAACGCTGTATATACCTACGATTTGTACAAAATCTAATTCCAGGAAATCGTTCCATTTCTTGTTTTAATTTTTAATTTATTATTTAATTTGAAAATGGAATCTCTTATTAATGTACAAAAAGATCTTCAAAAATGTATAGATAAAGCATTAATTAATTTTAAGAAATGTCCAAAGGACAGCCTTTCAGTAGAATATGTTGAGATCAGAATTAAAAATTTAGAACGCAATTGGATTTTATTTAGAGAAAATAATAATAGACTGTATGAAATTTCTATACCGGAACAATTAGAGAATTCATGTTATGTAAAAAATGATATGTATAATCAAACAGAGGAAAGTTATATTGCGGGAAAAACTTATATGAAAATTGTATTGAAAAATGTAGATATATCTCTTTATGGGTCAAATATAAATAATAATGAGACCAAATCAGCTCCATCCGTGAAACTTCCTAAGATTTCGATTCCATTATTTACAGGTAAATATTCCGAATGGACAACATTTCGCGATTTATTTGTATCCTTAATACACAAAAATAGTCAACTAGACAACGTGCAAAAGTTGCACTATTTAAAAAGTCATCTCACGGGTGAGGCAGAGTTGTTGATTAGACATACACCTATCACTGACTCTAATTACATTCAGTGTTGGTCTCAGCTAGAGAAACGATACAATAATAAAAGATATTTAGCTAACTGTATTTTAAATCGTTTATTTACACAACGGCATGTCAATATAGAATCTGCTTCAGCAATAAAGGATTTGCTGGATACCACCACTGACTGTCTTAGTGCTTTAAATAATTTAGATATTGATGTGAGTACATGGGATATAATGATCATACATATAATTACATTTAAATTAGATAACGAAACACGAAAGCAATGGGAGTTAACAATTTCTAGTTCCGGTAACAATTGTGACGAGTTACCGACTTTAGCACAGTTTAAACATTTTTTAGAAAGTCGTTTTCGTGCCCTTGAATTTATTGAACCAAAAAGGGAATCAGTACAATACAACAATGATTTACAAAATTCACATTTAAGTACAAAGGTTTTAGTTGCCACCAATAGTTCAACCATGCGTTGTGAATATTGTTCTGATTATCACAAACTTTGTTTTTGTAAAATGTTCGCAAAACAAAACGTAAATGTTAGACGAGATTTTGTTGCCAAAAACAAAATGTGCTTTAATTGCTTAGGTAGTAATCATACTGTTTATTATTGTAAAAAGATTATGAATTGCCGAATTTGTATGAAGAGACATCATTCTCTACTTCATCCAACCACAGAAACAGAGAGAGATAGAGATCAAAATACTCATAAGTCAAATACAGAAAATGTCAATCCTTCTATTGATACTACTCCGATAGTATCCTGTATTTCTACAAAACAAACATTTAACACCGGTCAAGTTTTATTAGCAACAGCACGTCTAAATGTAGAGTCCAATTCAGGTGAATTCATGCCATATCGTGCTTTACTAGATCAAGGCTCACAAGCTTGCTTCATCACAGAGGAAGCAGTTCATTCATTGAAACTACATAAAATTCCTATTTCAGGAATGATTTCAGGTGTAGGTAACTGTAATACGTTAAGGGCTACTCATATGGTGAAAACTACTATACAGTCAAGCGTTGACCATAACTTTAAAATGGAAATAAGTGCTTATGTTTTGAATAATATTACGTCGTATCTACCTGAAAGAAAAGTTGACATGTTAGATTGGATAGAAGTGAAAGATTTAACTTTAGCAGACCCTCAATTCAAATCTCCTAATAAAATAGATCTTTTATTGGGTGCAGAAGTTTTTAGTTATATTTTAAAGCCAGATGTAAAAAGAAGCCCAGCTGGAAGTTTGATAGCACAAAGTACTCATCTAGGGTGGGTCCTCTCAGGTAGAATTGAATCAAAGAATATAAATAATGACAATACAGAAATTGCTATAGGAATGCATGAACGATTAAACAAAGACAACACAAAAAGTATTTATAGATTTAGAAAACTACGTGGTAAAATAAAAGAGATGTATATTTAAAAAGAAAGTTAATGTTTCTAGTACAAAAAATAAACTATATACATAACATATAATGACAGATATTAAATAATAGAACAAATAAAGAACAACATAAAAAAAAAAATATATATATATTAATTAGATCATAGTAAAAAAGGATAAGGGATGGGGGAAAGAACAACTTAGAAAAGTACAAGGTCAACAAAACAAAGGTCAAATAAAAAAAATGAATACTTAGCATGGTACTATAATGAATTATAACAACACATCAAAACCTAACTCAATATTCATATGAATTATTGTAGACTGTACTTTAGAATGTATTTATAGGATTTTAAGATTTAACGCAAATGAATTGATTTTACGATTATTGTCTGATATTATATTTACCTATGTCAAACTGTCAATCAGTATAGAGATTATTAGAGTATTACAAGAATTTTATTGATTGAAATAAGATAACATTTTATTATTGTGATTATAGTTTGTTGTGTATATTTTAGAACAACTGGGAAATTAAATATGTTAATCATATGTTAGAGGTTTATAGAGTTCTTTTGTGCCTATGTATACTATTTCATGAATTTTCCAATTTGTTCGTTGATCTAGTACACTTATATATATATATATAATGATATTCTTTCTTAGTTGGTTGTAGTGCGAAAACAATTCTGAAGAACATTTTGGCACTAAATGTTCTTGGTGGGGGAAAATGTCTAAGACGTTAGGCGTTACTTATAAATGTACGCAACCTCATTTTGCTATATTATGTAACTTTTAAAAAAAGAACACAGAACACTAACTAAATTGTCATTCTGAGCTAATTCATTGGAGGGAAAATACAAGATCCTTTACATGAGTACAAAATATTTGTTTTATTTACAAAAGAACAAAAGGATAGTACAAACAAAATATAACATCTCAGGACAATTCACACAACGCCATCTAGACCCAAGTTAAGCTAGCTAAAGCTTGTGATATGGGTACTAGATAACTGATACAAATACATAGACATATATTTTTACGCACTAACATACATATTATATATTTAGAAAACACCCAGACCGATACAACCAATCATATTCATGAATACAAATGTTTGTACCGTGCGAGGAATCGAACCGCGACCATCGAAAGTAAAACAGTGTGCTAAACTGCTAGAGCATCGAGGCCGTCAAATAATGTAAGATTCGTTAATGTATCTGAGAATAGAATAGAATAGAAATAGAATAGAAAATAATTTATTCAAATAAACTTACATAGAAGCACTTTTGAATAGTCATCACATTTTTTTTAATCTACCGCTCATTCGGTAAGCTGTCTCATCACAAGAAGAACGAGCAAGAAGCTTGTGTGTTGCTCTCAGAGACAGAGACTTGGATGTTCTGTAGTTGTTCTGCGAACATTCGTTAATCTGTGGTCGTCTCAAGGCGTTATCTCCTGCAGAGCATCAGGTCACAAGTCGAGCGCCGCATTAAGATCCTGGATAAGCAGCTCCTCGCTGACCGAAGTCTCAACGATAGTTCTACTGTATTTTAGCTACGTTTTGCGAAATGTATCTGTTGAATTGGGGCCCCAAAAGTAAAATTACACATTTTACTTTTAAACTTTATTAACCTAGTTTTTCGGGCGTCAACTTTGTGTTGTATATATTACTAGCTTTTGCTCGCGGCTTCGCTCGCGTTAATTTATCCCTTTAGGGTTGGAATTTGTCAAAATCCTTTCTTAGCCTACATCATAGTAGCTTTATGCAAGCAAAGTCTCAGCCCGATCGGTTTAAAATTAACGAAGTTTCATACAAACTTTCATCCCCTATTTTGTCTCCTTGGGGGTAGAATTAATCAAAATCCTTAACGGATACCTACGTCATAACATCTACCTGCATGCCAAATTTCAGCCCGATCTGTCCAGTGGTTTGGGCTGTGCGTTGATAGATCACTATGTCAGTTACCTTTGAGTTATATATATTTAGATATACAGTATTGTATATGTTTAGCATTCCGCCTTACTTCCGATGGTCGCGGGTTCGATTCCTCATACGGCACAAACATTTCTATTCATGAATATGATTGTTTGTAAGACCGATGTCTTACATACATATTATGTATGTATTTTTAAGTAAAATAGTATTTTTTTTGTCTAATGTGGGTAAATCCGATTTTGTCTTTGTCCATTATTATATTGAGTAGTAGCGTGTAGTCTATATTCTCAAATAATCCAAGTAATACAAGAAATTATTACATACTAGCTGTGCCCTCGGTTTTACCCGCATAACGAACTTTTTAATACAATGAAAGAAAAATTATTTATAGAAAACAAAAAAATAAAATATCAACATTTTGCTACTTCAGCGACATCTAGCAGCCAATAATTATGTGAGCGAAGCCGCGGGTAAAAGTTAGTATATATATATAGTCTGTTAGTCGCGTGTTTGATTCCTCGCACTATGCAATCATGAGTTTGATTATTTATAAATATATATAGTCATGTATACTATTATGTACGGTTGTATACATGAATATCACTTCGAACATCCCGTTATCACGTTATCACGTGACGCAACACATGCGTTGCCATTCCAGAAGCCTATAATGCACCTTATCCTATATTTTCACTAATCTGCATCTTACAATCGAAATTCAGCCTTCAAAGCAATCTTACATCTAACTTTGTACAGTCTAACTCAAAGGTAAAAAATATTAATAATAATCTCAGGACAATTCACACAGCGCCATCTAGACCCAAGCTAGCCAAAGCTTGTGGTATGGGCACTAAATATCTGATACAAATACGTAGATATATTTTTTTTCGTAAATACATACATAATATACATAGAAAACACCCAGATCGATACAAACAATCATACTCATGAATACAAATGTGCCGTGCAAGGAATCTAACCCGCGACTATCGGACGTAAAGCGGTGTGCTAGACCGCTAGACCACCGAGGTCGTCGAAAGGGTCAATATATTCTACTAGTTATCTAGTATAGATGAGATCTGTACTTAACAATCCGAGAAAGGTTCTCGGAGACTGATCTCGATAATCCGATTTGTGGATTATTGGTAGAATATAATTTGGTGCGAGTTACTTAGTCGTGACGCAGGGTTTTTCAACGCAGTGATTTGTTCGAAGCCGTATAGTTGTAAGTATATTTACTGATACATGATCGATTGAGATTAGTGTATCTGTGGCACACACAGACATATCTACATTGAATTATAATATTCATTTATATTTAATGATTTTTATGTTTATGTGTGAATGTATTTTAATTTATATTTATTTTAATTTAATATTAATTTTTGATATTATTTGTATTTTATTTTTGTGTGTGTATTTTGTGTCTGTACGTACTAACATTAATTATAAGAAATCTGTAATACTAACAAAATGGGCAAGTAAGCCTGGTAATAAATACATATATATAATATATCTCCCTTTGATGGGGTAATAGACTGATCATTGCGGGTAAAAATAACCAAACAATGACAGTATAAATGATGAATGATGAGGATGGATAATTTTTAAGTGGAAGACAAAAATTTGCGGACTATTCTACAAGTGTTTAATATTACAGCTTTTTGGAGAAGGATGAAAGTAAGTGGGTGAAGTTGTAATATCTTGAGGCTAGTGTGTAGGGATGTTGGGATGACACCTGTGGACGAGATAATAATTGGGAGAGTTTTCACTCTTTCTTTATTATTATTATTTTTTGTTTTTTTTTCTCAGCTTTTGCTGGTTTTCTCCACACTTACGGGCCGAAACCAAGTAAGTTCAGAGTGTGTATATGTGTGTGCGCGTGTATGTATGTGTGAGTGTGTGTGTACTTATTATTATTATTATTATATACATACTAGAAGTGCCCGCGTGCCCGAATAAAAAAAATAAACCTTAGTACTTACCCTGTGTCATTTACATGCAATTATTACAAAACAATAGATTTGTTACATATAAATAAAATTGGAGTGTCTGTTTGCAAGATTGAAATAACCGTTTTTACTACATGCATATGAATATAAATACGGTACATACACTAAAATTTTCACAATTTTTGTCTGTCTCTCTGTGCGTTTGTTCCGGCTAATCTCTGAAATGGCTGGACTTATTAGCAGGTGGCTGATGTAATAAGGAATAACTTAGACTACTTTTATGTAGAAAAATTCTATAATTCAAATTCAAAAATCATTTATTCATGTAGGACATTTTAGCCGCTTATGAACGTCAAGTTTTTACATTATAATTTTTTTTCCCTACCGTCCAGTTCGGTATATAGATCCAATTGAAAAGAACTGGCAAGAAACTCAAATGAACTAATTACTTTTTTTGTTAAATTCCACGCGGACGAAGTCGCGGGAACAGCTAGTTCAAAACAAAAGTGTGTTTGTTTTTATTGAAATGTTCTTAGTGCGGGTAAGTCACGTGCAAACGCCTGTAAAGTCAGATCGATTCTGTAGAAATGCAGTTTAAACTAAGGTCTATAACGATAAGAGTTTAAGTACAGTTCACAGTTAACTTGTTGTAGACTTGCTTACTTATCACTTGAAGATTTAATGGTTAGTATAGTACGATTAAACAAACGTATTAAACGTTTGTTTAATCGTACTATAGTTAAGCGTGTTTTCAGTGAGAAAGATTTCAACAGTTAGAACTTTAAAACTTGTTAATAAGTTAGTAAAAATATAATATACAAAATAATTTTATTTTTTGAATACTGTAATTATTTACTTCTACTCTGGTAGTTATTATAACTTTATTTTTCTAAAATAAAAGTAGCCTAAAACTAAACTAAAAATTAATTTGTTCGTCTTATTTTATTCGACCCATTAGGTTCAAACTAATATACATTTACATTCTGCATCATTCCTAGGTACTTATAGGTTCAAACTAATACATTTACATTCTGCATCATCCCTTATTTTACCCCCATGGGGGTTGAATTTATCAAAATCCTATTTATGCGAACGTCTTCATCATAGTAGCTCCAATCTTTAATTTCAGTTCAATCAGTCAAAAATCTAAAAAGATTTATACAAACTTTCATCCCTTATTTTATCCCCTTAGGGATGGAATTTATCAAAATCCTTCATTCATTCTTAGCGGATGCTTACGTCATAACATCTACCTGCATGCCAAATTTCAGCCCGATCCGTCCAGTGGTTTGGGCTGTGCGTTGATAGATCACTATGTCAGTCAGTCACCTTTGAGTTATATATATTTAGATAGGGCCCATGGTAAAACATGGTCGAGCGCAGTGATGGCTGACTCATCCGTCATACTCGTGGGCGAGTACTGCTTGTAAGATGACTGATCTGCTCTGATATCTTTGTGAAGAAGTTTATTATAAAATTGAAAAATTTGTAAATAATAATAATGTTTTTGTAGAAAATATCTAACTTCAAATTTATAGCACTGACAATGTTATCTGATTGAACAGAGATTAGCGTAGCGGTTTCTATGTTGATTGTCGCATGCCTAATCCTTGTTAATGTAAATCTAATTAAAACAATACTTATTTAAAAGAGCAACACACAAATTACTTGCTCATTTTTATTGTGATGAGTCTCCATTCAGAATGAGCGGTAGAATAAAAAAATGTGACTATTCAAAAGTGCTTATATGTATTAAGTTTATATGAATAAAGATTATTTCTATTACTATTTCATCGTAATTAGTTAATTGTGTATTCAATATTTTAACTCTAAGAAATCAATGCTAGTTGGTACATATTAAAGAAACGTATATATTAATGAAATAGTTATAATAAAGACATAGAGTACAACAAATAAAATTACTTTTACTTTATACATTTTTCTTTGAAGTAATATTATTTCAGTTTTCTGATAAAACGGAAGCAATTATATGCTGACAGACATGAGATTTCTGTATATTATCTGTGGGGAATATATAATGAACGATATGGCTGTATGGGATAGCGTCCTTTTGCCTTTCCCTAAAAAATGAAAAACAGAGCCAAAAAAAAATTAACGATTTAACTGTAGTACTAAGTAATCCTTTATTTCAAGTATCAAGTTTAAGAATGGTTTAAAACTCGATCATTTAGACCACGTTTCGTCCGAGTTTTAACAGATTTTTTATAATAAGACCGAAAAAGATTAAACGAAAACTAGAACAAAATGACGACTAGTGGCCTTATTTTCAAAAGAATATACCTTAGTCCTATATTTTGGAATCTAGCCAGTTTCTCTTATTGTTAGTCGGCCGGACGATCTGCCATTTCACGGACAATGCGACGCCATTTTGTATGCCCGTTGTGGAGCGCGGGAAAACGCCGGCTTTGTACAGCATGATAGATGTTTATGAATTGCTACCACCTTTTGCTTTTAAAGCATAATGTGTTGAAAGTGGTCGCATTCTGTAGAGAACAATTAAAACCGTTACCGTTTTACTTATGAACACTATAAATTTGCGTTCTCAATGAAATTTAAAGTAATGCTATAAACAGGAGAGGTTCGTTTACAGAAACTTATTCTAACATTTACAGAATTAAATTAATTTAAAAAATCTTCCGTATAAAATTAATTTGAAAGGCCGGAAGACGCAACGTGGGTGACGGCCTCCAGCAAGGTGGACCGACGATCTGGTCAAGATCGCTGGTAGGCATTGGATGCGAGCAGCGCAGGGCGCAGGACCGATCGTCGTGGAGATCTTTGGAGGAGGCCTATGTCCAGCAGTGGACGTCTTCCAGGCTGCGATGATGATGATGATGATGATGTATAAAATTATAACTATGATATTATATATTATAATTATTTTTCATTCAATATTTACATTTTACATTGTTCCCTAGTACCAAAACTGTGTATAAACCTGTATATTAGGTACCAGATTTTTCCTCTTACAATTGTTGGACTTACGTTTGACTGAAAATATAACACCCAAAAAATCTTTAAAAATTGAAACTTATTCTTTATTTAATATTTTGTTTATTTTTTGTTGATCAAATTCCAAATTATATGTACAATAGTCGCAAATTTTAAATTAAAATAGGGTGTTCTTCATTTTCACCTTCTGCCAGGGTTACGGGAATGAGCGAGCAATGTTCCGCAACCCCGACAGAAATGATTAAAAACCTACCATTTCAGTTAACGAAAACTATTTCATACACTGTTACACGATCTCCCATCATCCGAAGCAATACTAACAGTTGCCAAAGTAGAGACACTTCATCAGAAATAATGCTAATTACGAGCTGAAAAGGGAACAATCTGTCAATGTGAAATTTGAAACACCCGCCATTGTTCAATGTACAACCACCGATGTAGAATAGCCATCAAAGAACGGAATGGATATATTTGGTAGTTTTGTCTAACTGTAAAATAAATGAATTTTTTTTTTTTATTATGTAGGGTAACTACTTACTGTATGTGTAGGTAGTGGTCCATTTATTCATAGGCTACGGTAATCATTTACCATCAGATGGGCCGTATGCTTGATTGCCACCAAAGTAGTATAAAAAAAAAATTAAGTAAATAAAGTACACATAAGTTTTGTATGAAGAGCTGAATTTTCAGTTGATTACTGTCGGGCAAATGATTCTAACTATATACAGAATGACGGATAATAAGTATGTATGTTTATACTGATTAGAGTAATTTTCTAAGTACATTATGTAGGTGTGTATTTATAAAAAAAATGTGTCGTAAGTATTTATATCAGCTGTCTAGTATATACGGCCTCAGGTTAGCCGATGGTCGCGGGTTCGATTCCTTGCACGGCACAAACATTTGTATTTATAAGTATGATTGTTTGTATCGGTCTGGGTATTTTCTATGTATAATGTGTATGTTTTATGAGAAAAAACATCTATGTAATTGTATCAGTTATTTAATACTCATAACACAAGCTTTAGCTATCTTAACTTGGGTCTAGATGGCGCTGTGTTAATTGTCCACGGCTATTATTATTACATTTATATTTATATACTATGATATGGACTCATAAGTGTACTCAAAACCTCAATATGCAATAGTAAAATGCAAACTTAGAACATGTAACCAAACCTCAAATGTCCATGCAATGTCTATAACTTTGAAAACAATTGCGTTTTTGAAGGCATCCATATCACCAGCTCGTATGGTCTCATTTGTATGGAAGGGACCATTCCATACAACTTTATATCCGTGTTTCTGTCATTAGCCAGCGCAGTGAAACGGTATTTATTCCGGCGACACGGAAACTAAAAGCTTAGCTTATTTTGGTTTAACACGTCTTTTAACGAGAATCTTAATTTCCCCAGTTTCACACTGATTTCAAATTTCTCTGGTATTGGATTACAACTTATTTTTAGACAATCATTAGGAGAACTCTATATATCCCGCTCGATGCTGTACAGCTGTAGAAAATGTCTTCACACGAGTCCTAATGACGTCAAGTCTTCCTTTTACGACACGAAATTGTATCTGGTAACATAAAGTAACAATAACAAATCGTTAATAAGTAAAACATATTTTATAAGAATATGAAAAACTCACAAAGCTTTCTGCTTTCAAAAATCAAACTCATAATCGGTTTATTCGTTTAGGAGATACTCTACAAAAAGATACACATGACACTTTAAACTCTTCTTGCGTCAGAGATTAATAGAATATAATAGAATAGAAAATCATTTATTCAAATAAACTTTTCTTTTTTTATTAATAAATGGTTTGCGCTTGGTCTTACCTCATCTGATGGTAAATGATGGCAAGACCTAGGATGTAGCGGGCTTACCCAGAAGACACCATAGACTTGAAGAATCCGGGGTTGAAAGGTTGAAAACTTAAGGGGTTACATGGGTTTCACGGTTTCAAAAAATCGAAAAATTTTTTTTTTGTCTTATTAAATTCTATAACATCTCTAGAATATTGTCCTAAATATTCAAGTTGAACCGACTAATAGTTTCGGAGATACAGCCTTGAAAAGGTGGACGGTCGAGGTCAGGTATAGGCTGAGGGCGCAGTAGGTAAAACGCAGCTGCAGCTCATCTATTGTTAGCTGTAATTCTTGTCCCTTTTTTTCTTTATATAAGGTAAACTACTGGAAAATATATCATTTGGTGATTTCTCGTTAAACTACGATGTTCATTTTGAGGTTATAAGTGTTTGTTGTGAATTTTATTCGATAAAAAATGCCGTTTAAAGTGTCTAGAACCCAGATAACGGAAGGTGTTCGTATCAGCATTATTATTAATTATGCACGGTATGGACCTAAAACTTGGCCCAAATTGCCATGAATATGCCCGAAATATGGATGAAAACCGGGTGACCGCAGCCGAAAAGAAATCTACCAGCGAGACTCGTGAAGCCAGGATTCGTCATAGACTGGAGCAAAAGGATGCCCTGGACAATGCAGGTGCAGCAGGTTCTCTACTTTATGGCCCAGGAATCGACGATTCAATGTAAGTTAAAAAAAAAAAAATACCCTCTTTTATTGTCTCTTAAAACTTTAAACGCGTTTTTCTCAAAACTATGTTTTCAAAGACGGTTGTCAAGATTTCTCGCGAACTGCTCAACCGATCTTGATGAAATTTTACACAGGTCTTCGAGATATCATTTACAAGGTCTTGAACGAAGGATTTTTTTTTATTTTAATTACAACTATTTTAAAAAAAAAATGTCGAGATATTTTCATCGAAATTTGCATTTTTTTTATAAAAACGTCTGCCAAAAATCCAATTTTCATTTATTTATTTTTTCCTTCGTCCAATACCTAGTTTATTGTCTTTACTAAAACACGTATTTTTTATTTTTATTTCAGATGATCCTGAAAGAAGTTCTGCTGACAACGCGGAGGCACCTTTTTTCCGAGGGACTGCCGGAAATGGCGTCGTAATGACCGCCATTTTGATATTTTTTTTTGACAATTTTGCAAAATGTTTATTAAATATGTATCTTTTAAATAAAAAAAAAATTCATTAAAATATTTCATTTTTTATATGTAAAAAAAATTATTGAAAAAAGGCCGTTTTTTGCCCGAGGAAACCCATGTAACCCCTTAATGTAAGCACTTTTGAATAGACAACATTTTTTTTTTAATCTACCGCTTATTCGGAAAGCATTAAAAAAAATCAATCTTAATAGTATATTTTTGAACAAAAATTGTTTCATACATTTTCTATATATGAATCTGTATAAATATAGAGAGTTCTAAATATTATATATAAAATTCTCGTGTCACAGTTTTCGTTCCCATGCTCCTCCGAAACGGCTTGACCGATTCTCATGAAATTTTGTGAGCGTATTGAGTAGGTCTGAGAATCGGCTAACATCTATTTTTCATCCCCCTAAATGTTAGGGGTAGTCCACCCCTAATTTTTTTTTTTTATTTTAAGGCAAAACAACGTTTGTCGGGACATTGATTATTAGATATAATTGATTTAAATGATTAAAATCAGAGGGCATTTCAAATAAAACACTTTCCTTGTTCGTATACCAAATTGTGTACACTATATCTTAAGACATTAAAATAGGAATGATAAAAGCCTGGAATACAATAAAACTGAAAGCAATGAAAGATCCCGACGGAATGTTGTTGAATGTAGAGTCTCTTGAGGACTATGAAGCAATTCCGGCCTGATTATTCTCAAGGTCGAGGCTGAGTTGGAAGCAAGTTAACATAAATTACGATAAGCTACGTCTTTAATAAAAAAAAATGGTAACCAGCGTTTGAAATTGAGCATGGTCTCGGTTGAACTGTATTTTTTTATGATAGTTAACTTAAGGACAAAATTTAAAATATTTTTTTTTATTTCAAAGAATATATTTACCTATTTTTAGATTGCTTTCGAAGAAAGTTATTTCTTAAGTTCAGTATAATTTACCGTTTAAATTTATTTATATTGCGTACAATATTTTGATTTAAAATTATTTATTAAATACTTGCAAAATTTATTAACGATTGAAGTTTATTTTTTGTGACGTCAATTTTTTTTTTTTAATAAAGAAAACAAGCTGTGCTCGCGACTTCGTTCGCGTGGAATGGACGATAAGGATTTTCCATTTCATCCCATTTTTATTTTATTTCACCCCCTTAAGGTTAAAAAGTTATACAAACTTTGAAAGTCATATTTATTTACTTTTATTCAACAGCCTTCAAGCTTCTAGTTTTAAAAATGATGATACTTCCATACAACCTTTCATCCCTTTTCAACCCTTTTTCGCATTAAAAAGTAGCGTATGTACTTTCTGTTGAGTTTCTTGCCAGTTCATCCCAATTGGATCTGTATACTGAACTGGAAGATAGAAAAAATTATTGATACAAAAACTTGAAGTTCATATGTAGCTAAAATTTCCTACATGAACCATTTTTGACAAATATTTTTTTATTTAATTTGATATGAATTTCCGGTAGCAAAGCGATATTAAATAAGAGTTCACAATATATTTCACTTAATATTCCATCAAGCTATTAGAAATCTCAAACCCTTCTAATCCAATACTAGTTAGTTAACGTGTCGCCGCGCGCCCGTAGCGTTTCGTCATCGAACGGCGCACGTCGGCCCAATCTGAGTCAGGGTTGGCAACGATATGATGATTCTAGGAGTAGAATAGTCTTCGATATAAGGTACTACGTCATCATTCTCTAGTGATTTCTTAAATTTTCGTCATTAATATACATTATTCATATTATTAACCGGGTCTTAACACGGATAATTTTACACAAGGCTTTGTACAAAAGGCTGTCTTATCGCTAAGCAATCTCCTATAGACAAATCTTCAGGTAGTCGGTGAAGATACGAGAAAAGAGTAGAAGATGCAAATAATAACACAAAATATAAATATTTCTATTCAAAAGTTTGTATCGGTCTGGGCGTTTGCTATGTATATTATGTACTAGCTGTACCCGCGACTTCATCCGCGTGGAAATTAAATTATTTTTCTAAAATATAAGTAGCCTAAGTTACTCCTTATTACATCAGCTATCTGCGAAAAAAGTCCCGTCAAAATCGGTCCAGCCATTTCAGAGATTAACCGGAACAAACAAACAGACAGACAGACAAAAATTGTAAAAAATGGTTATTTCAATATTACTTTTATTTATAAAATATATATGTATAGATAAAGATTTACCTCGACGTTTCGACTAGGTTGCACTAGCCGTAATCACAAGCTGACAAAGTCAACTATAGGTAACCTTTATTTGCCATAAAAAGACCTTATAATAATATAAATAATGTATTATTTTAATAAATGCAAGACAGTTTTTTACAAACTAATGTAATTGTTTACGTTTAACATGTTATTATTTGACGAACTCGGTGGTCTAGCGGTCTAGCACACCGCTTTACGTCCTATGGTCGAGGGTTCGATGCCTCGCACGGCACAAACATTGGTATTCATGTGTTTGATTGTTTGTATCGGTCTGGGTGTTTTCTATGTATATTATGTATGTATTTACGAAAAAAAATCTATGTATTTGTATCAGTTATTTAGTACCCATAACACTAGCTTTAGCTAGCTTGACTTGGGTCTATATGTGAAATGAATTGAGATAATAATAATAATAATAAACTTTATTGGCCTATTATATAATGTTAAACTGTTATTAAAAAATTATTTGCTTCTGTGCAAAATAAAATTGTAATAAATAAGAAATAAGAAAATCAAGAATTAAAGAGCATGATGGAAGATCGCGGAAAGTGGCAAGAGCTCCACCGACAAAATTAAATTATGAATGAATGAATGATCTATCAACCATCCCTCAAAACCTCGATCAGGTTTAAACATAGTATTAAACATACATATTTAGATTATTATGATTATTAAATTTTGTATTATTCTCTAATTTGATCATGCTGTAATGGCTTGCTGCGACCAACAACATCAGAATATTAAAAAAAAACTCTTACGTATTAAATTTTTTTTATTTATCTCACACGCCAAAATTTATGAAGGTTGACAACCCTATTCAGCGCCCTGATTGAGTTATTCCGTTTCGTTATATCCGATGTTATTGTTATTAATTACAAATTTATTGGATGGTTCGCCCACGATGCTCGTATACTGCGGGTATAGTGGTGAGCGATAGCGGACGAGATGTAAACAGGTATTACATTTCATTCAAGCAAGTGATTTGTGTCATTATCATCATCATCATCGCAGCCCGGAAGACGTCCACTGCTGGACATAGCTAGACAAGTGATTTGTGTATTGCTTTCTAATTAGAAACATTGCAATCTTTATTCTTGACTTTCTTAAAATTCAAAATTCAAATTCAAGATTTAAAAATCATTTATTTATGTAGGACATTTTAGCCGCTTATGAACGTCAAATTTTTTTTTTATTAGTAATGGGATTGCGTTTGGTTTTACCTCATCTGATGGTAAATGATAGCAAGACCTAAGATAGAAAGAAAGAAAGAAAAAAACATTTATTGTCAACCATTATTACATATACACATTCGACAATTGTACACTTTACACATATATATATATTTCTATTTTTCACTCATATACATATATACATACATACATACACACTTAGAACAATTACAATAATTCATCTTATAGGATGTAGCGCGCTTACCCAGAAGATATAAATTTTATACATATTATCATTTTTTCCCTACCGTCCAGTTCAGTATATAGATCCAATTGAGAAGAACTGGCAAGAAACTGAATTAATGTATATGTTTTTTTTTATATTTCTTATACACCGTAATATTTAGTAAGAATTAATTCAATTATAAAATTACCTAATTCTTGATCTTCTCTCATTACACATCTTTGCTTTCAAATTGTAAATGAAGCTCGTGATCCATTCCTCTATATAACTAAATGATTGTTTTTTATTATAAGTTCCTATAATAATAATAACCATGGCCAATTTACACAGCACCATCTAGTCCTATGCTAAGTAGAGCTTGTGTTATGAGTACTAGACAACTAGTATAAATACATTATTTTTTTTTAGCAAATACATACATAATATAATATAACAATAATATCTCAGGACAATTCACACAGCGTCATCTAGTCCCAAGTTAAGCAGAGTTTATTTTATGGGTACTACTAGACAACTGATATAAATACATGGATACATTTTTTTTTGTAAATAAATACATATTATACATAGAAAATAGCCAGATCGATACAAACAATCGTAGTCATGAATACAAATGTTTGAACCATGCTAGAAATCGAACCCGCGGCTACCGGAAATAATGCGGAATGCTAAACCGATAAACCACAAAAGCCTCCTTATTTCAGTCGCTATATTGTTCCGCTTCCGCTACCGCTTAACCACAAAATCCGTGCCCTTTAAAGAATTAATATAAATAACATTTTGACAAGGTTCGTGAGTGTCATACTGCAATAAATAACGTAATGGATTGTAAATCGTGTCGACCGGACGCTGTCGCGTGCGTTTTGTCGCGTCACGACAACGCGACGCGAACTTACCGCAACTAATTACGACTACTCTGATGGTATAGTGATTTTTCTCTCTCATGGATGATACTGTAATAGTGCACCATGCCTGTGAAGGATGCAGGATCCAGTGAAGGATGATAAGATGAGCATAAGGTCAAGTCAGTTAGTCCATCGTGGTACTCTACCAACGTTCTTCTGACAGGTTTTCAGTCTACTTTATATGGCAACCCTGCCAGCATTCGAAACTGGAATCTTCTGAACTTCATCCTTTCATTCACTAATACTAACGTTCTGACATGATTTCGTGAGCAGAGCAGTGTAAAAGCTAGTAAACTTGTAATTTGGTTCTCGAAGCAATATAGTTCTTATGGATGATAATGAACCCCTCCGATCGATCCCCCGTCCAATTCAGCCCATTGCAGTCCACTGCTGGACATAAACCTCTCCCAAGGCACATCACTTGGCATGATCTTCAGCCCTTCTCATCCAGTTACTACCCGAGTCAAAACCCCCTCCGATCGATACCCCGTCCAATTCAAACGGGGATCGAAATTACGACGGCCTGAGCCGAGGTTCGAACCCCTAGTGGTGCCCTCAGACTAAAGTCGTATCCGTCAGGCAGGAGTTGGCCTTCAGCCGCTCCATAAGTCCTTCCGCGGGTTTGGAGTGCACTGCACTCGCCCCCTATCGTCCGGTGAAGCTGTAAAGGCCAGCTGCGGCCAAGAGCATTAAAGTAGTCCGAAAAAAAAAAGCCTTGCGGGGCACCAGTGGAGGATGATAAGAGGAGCATGAGGTCAGGTCAGTTAGCTCATCGTGGTAACTTAACCATGAATTTATAACTATTTCCAGGGATAACCATGTGGAGGTCAACCTGACATGGTACATTAGTGTTATTAGCCCACATTACTAACCATGCCCTTCCACTCCAAAGCAATATAGTTAAGAATGTTTAAACGAATGAGTCATCGAGTACTAGCAACGTCCAGGTGACTCGAAACCACACATCCAGTTCAGCATAATCTTATGTAAATCCTAACCTTTCCGGATAGTTCGATTTTGAACGCAATCTTCTAAGGAATAAGGTTTGTAATCGTGGTATTGCGGTATGTTTCCGTATAAGCCAAATAGATTCTAAACAGACGAACAAAAAGGTACAAGCCTGGTGAATAAGGGCAGGAATATAAATCAGGCTGTCTCAAGGGATACCTCGACTATCGATTACAGTAAAATCGATTCAATCACACACTCATAGAGGCGTACACAGATTAAAACCTTATAAATTAACGTAACTATACTTATAGACTTTATTATTTAGAGTGTAGAGTGTATTATGTAATAATACTGTATACATAACATTTCTTCACTACTCGGTACGTTTTGTACGATTTACTTACGATGTTCCCGGGTTCGATTCCTCGCACGGCACTAACATTTGTATTGATGAGTATGATTGTTTGTATCGGTCTGGGTGTTGTCTGTGTATATTGTTTGCTGGAGGAATATTGCAATGTTTAATTTGTCTTAATTAAAATAAAAAAAAATATTTAGTATATATTGTACGTTGATTTTAATAGTGACGCCACGGAATGTTCGAGAAGGAGTGCAAAATTGTATATAAAATAACATCGATGTTCTCTGCCTGACGTTCGAAATTTGAATTTTTAAAATTTTATTTTTAAATAAAGTAAAGGGCTATTTGCAATTGCTATATTATATATGTATTTAAAAAATCTATTATATATTATATTTATATTAATTGTCCATTACCCATAAGCCCATAACACAAGCTCTAGCTTAGCCCTAGTGAGATTGAGACTAGAAGGCGATTTTTTTTAATTGTCTAAGGTTTTATTAAAAAGAATATCAAATCAATTATCATTGTAGGACATTGTAGCCGCTTATGAACGTCAGATTTTTTTATATTAATATTTTTTCCCTACCCTCCAGTTCAGTATACAGATCCAATTGAGAAGAACTGGCAAGAAACTAAACTTAATTTCTTTTTTTTAAAAGCCAATTTATTTAAATTGTATACTTATGTAGGAGTCTATGTCTAACATTAATTAAAAATTCTGAGCATGGACAAGTATTGCCTAATAATGAACTATTAATAAAAATCTAAATAAAAAATTGTTCTCAATTGAAGAAGCTGGTCGAAATGGATTATAGAAAGGAATAGTGTCTAAATTAAATGCACTAGATAAAGTGGTGTTGTATTATTTACGAGTGAAAGTTTCGTCAAAATTGATCCGGCCGTTATAGAGATTAGCAAGAACGAACAGACTGAAAAAAATCTTTATTTGTCTGGATTGTGGGAAGGAATAACGTCTAAATTACACGTACTAGAACGAGTGATATTATATTATTTGCGAGTGAAAGTCCCGTGAAAATCAGCCCATCCGTTTCAGAGATTAGCAAGTACAGACTGAAAAAAAATATTTTCTTTCTTTAACGAAGTTCTTTGAAGTTACCAACGGACACTTTTTTTTTATTTGTGTAGATTATTAGATTATTAGTTATTAGATTATTAGTATTCTGTGACATCAGCCCGCTTCCACTGAGGCGTAGGCATGAATTAAAGATGCGATTTGAATGTTCACAGCGCTGAAGGGTTATAAACTTGTTTTATGGGCAAACCTCTGCAAGGGGTCACATTTGTGCTTTAACCCTTTTATGTGCTGTACGAGGAAGGTGCGCTGCACGCGATGTCGATGAATCACTATGCAATGCATTTAGCGACAGTAAAAAAAACAGTCTATGCAATTATGTATACTAGTGGTCGCTCAATATAATAATAATAATAATCTCAGGACAGGTCACATAGCGCCATCTAGTTCCAAGTTAAGCTAGCTAAAGTTTGTCCGGTGTTCGCGGGTGAGCGCCGTGTCCTTACACGAATAGTGGAGGACGATCTCTCGCTGCCTAATTTAGTTCGCAGGATGGTAAGTTGCGTGGCTGGCGGTGAGCTCCTTCTGCGAGGAAGTTATCTCGCGGAAGGAGGCGGCGGAAAGGGAACGGGAGTGGGCTCGTCCCGCTTTCCTCCGCAGCAGATGAGCCAGACCTAGAGGTGGGGGCGTACCCAACTCCGCCCCCCTCTATCCCTCACTGGGGCCGGGGTGACTGCCTTGAGGGAGGCAGTCCCCCAATCTAAAGGCCCTGGAGGTGTGCGCGTGTACCCACACCTCCACAACGGAGTAGGGCGAAATAGGTCGCCCTAACCGTAAACGAGATGGGGCCTGCCCTACAACATCTACAGGGCGGGCCGTCGCCGTCGGAGCTGGGGTGGAAATGCACATGCGAATCCCCTGGCTCCGACATAGGCGCTCGTAGGTACACCGTGTGGTTTTTGGTGAGTACAAGTCTCACACACCGCCCCGCCCTGCCTCCGGCGGGGTGACGGTCCTTTGAAGATTTTCCACACGTTAAAAAAAAGCTAAAGCTTGTGTTATGGGTACTAGATGTTTTTTTGTGTGACTTTAACCGTTTACGCAGGCCACGCAGCGGAAGCACTCAAAATGAATATTTCTTGCCACATTTTTTATTGCTGCTCCGCTTCTATTGGTCGTACCGTGATGTTATATACTCTATAGCACTCGGGAATAATATACTTTTCTAGCAGTAAAATAATTTTTAAAATCGGATCAGTGAAGCGGAGATTACACCGAACAAACAAACTTTACCTCTATATAATAATATCAGTATTGATATTACAGAATAGAAGTTAATTTTATTTTATTAATGACTAGCTGTTCCCGCGACTTCATCGGCGGCTAATTATGAGGATAATTATTATTTTTGCTCATAGGTACTCCATTCCATAAAAATTGTTATCCCTTAACACGAACAAATAGTTCTGTCATAGTAGAGCTATAGTATTCATATGTAAATACACTTTAAAGTATAACAACTAACTTTTAACTCTTGTATAATGTAGTATTTATAAGTAAACCTATTAGACAGCTGATTGCAGACCTAACAATGAGTGACAGTGACAGAAATAGGTAGCGTAGCATGCAGAAACGAGAAGGAAGATGTGTAATGCTAACGCGCTGATAGCACGCGCGCCAACGTGTATCGCGGGCGACTTGTGGCGTCACGCAGTGTTACCAGTATAATAATTTTACCCTTAATTTTGGTATTTAAAATGTAATGTTAGGATATAGGTGGTAAATAAAATGTTAGTCTGGCAATCAATTACATGCAACACTGGTATCAAAATTGTCAGCACCAAAGTGACATTCGTTAAATAGTGTGATCCATTTTTAACTGGTAGATAAGTAATTTATGAAATGATAAAATTAACTATACATATAAATACAATTGAAGTGTGTCTGTTTGTAATTACAAATTAAAAGCTTTTCACTAATGCATACGAAACTATATATATTTGGTCTTACTAATTAATCTCTGAAATGGCTATACCGAATGATTTTCATCGCATTAAAAAAAATATTAAACTCTACACGGAAAAAAATTGCCAGTAACAGCTAGTTGAAAATAAAATATTACTACAATTTTTTCGTTTTAAGCTTTTACTTCGAAGATAACAATATAAAAACAACAAATTTTATATTGAAACATATATTTTTTATCGAATTAGGTAAAATAATGTATATATATATACAGTAAACAGTCGAGTCCTAGGAACTCAATATCATCTTTGATGTTTAGTTTAAATCACAGTGAATACGATCATGTTCAGAACGGTAAGTTATTTATTAATTCTCATCATCATCATCTATTACTAATATCACTGCTAGACCAATGTCTTCCACCTTAATTTTGTAGTGAAGAGTACCCGAGACCATAAGTCTTTATCCTTTTTTCTTCCTTTCATCATATCCGTTGGAAGATCTCGGGAGAGTTACACTGCGTAGGAATCACCTATAACTAATACCACTAGACCAATGTCTTCCACCTTAATTTTGTAGTGAGGAGTAACCGCGACCACAAGTCTTTATGCCTTTCGTTTCCGTTGGAAGATCTCAGGAGTTTCGCTGCGTAGGAAATTTGATCAAAAGTAAATCTTACTAAAGGAATGTTTAAGAACTCTTATCTTTAAAATATTCATAAAATCTTTAAAAAGTAATGAGAAACAAACTGTTATAGTAAATAAGGTGATAGTGATGATCTTTGTAGTGTTTCCTCTCAAATTCTCATTTAAGTTCTGTCGATCGTTTTAATCTAAAATTAACACAGTCTCATCAATATCTATTTCTTCTTTAGGCTGGATCATCGTGGAAGAACCGGGCCTAAGATGCTGATATTCATATGACGATGTAGAAGACATTGGACTATTACATGCTATGGTCTGCTCAAATGTCAAAGCTTCCTCTTCTGCCCGAGAAACAGATTCGAAAATTTCTCTCTGTACTCTTAATTGTAAATATTTGGGAAGCTCTTTAGTTTTCCGACATAGACTAGAAAATAATTCAGTTATCGCATCATTATCGAAACGGTTCGCCTCCACCGCTTCTTGTCTCGTTTGTTGCCTTTCCTTCCGTCTGAGTTCACGTCTTTTAACTCTTTCTATTTGTATCGTATTCTCAATGTTCTCAGTGTTGAATCGTGTCAGTAGTTTCTCAGTATTTAGGTTCTCCAATGTCGGTAGAGCGGGTATTACCCGATTACACGTAACTATAGGTTCTGTATCAAGGTTTATTTCAAATTCTGGTGTAAAATTTTTGTTTGAATGTTGTTTCTCCTTTCTCTCCGGCAATGGTAGCAAGAACTCCATTAAATGTTCATATTTCCACCGACCATGAACAGGGAGTCCTCTTTCAATTGTAATTTTTCTACGTCGCAATGCTTCTCTGTAGCAGTCACGCAACCTTTTCCATTGTAATTTCGCTTCACTGGCTGAAAATGTAAATTATATCAACCGTTGAGAATGAAAGAATATGCAGTACTCATGATTTTATTTTAGTAAAAGAAATAAGCACCAATTGTGGTAAAAAATGTAATAAAGGGCCTTTCATATATTTTTCACAATCAGGACAAAGTGTGACAAGTGATGGGAGGAGTGGAACTTGTATGGTAAACTGTGACAAGGGCAGAATTTATAAATGGACCCTAAAAAGAAAGTTCAAAAACTAAAACATAATTATTGAAAAATAACACTTTAGATAGTACGGCTAAGATAATTTGCTGACTAGTAAAGTGATGTAGTTATTAGTTTTAGGGCACAATGAGAGTGGCATGTGCCAGTTTATACAAATGTCCCTAAATTAAAAAATATATATATAAATATCACTCCATACCAGGTTTAGTAATTTTTAGTGAATGATTTTTCAGTAGTCGAATATTCATTTTTAAACTTTCTTTTATTTATTCATTTTAGGATTATAATTTGTATTTTGTGGAAATTTGAAAATACATACAATATTTGATTCACATGCAAGCAAAGCTAAGAGCAATATCTCCTAATATTGTCAAATATTCTATAAGCCCATTCATAGGATGGCACGGCAATATTAATAAATTGTTTTATATTCTATGACAGAATAAGGCGCCATAAACAAATTTTAAGGTGACATATATTAGATGACCATAAACACGCTTCTAAGAATACCTCATTTGCCAAATTATGATGAGTACTTTAGAAGTTATGGCAAAACAGATGAACTAACTTATAACCCTTTTTGCTTTGCCGTGGTCGGGTAAAAATACCATGGAATCAGGAAGCACATAAAAGCAAACAAAGTTACGACAAGCACAGCCAGTATTATGGAATCTATATAAATAAGTACAGAGGTAAGGTAAGGTTCTAAGGTACATATATACTTACCACCAGGAAGGCCAGTTGCCTTGGCGACTTTCTGCCAATACCCATTTTTCTGGCTAAAATCTTTGAAAGTCGCGTCGTTAACGTCCCACAAGTTTGGGTATTTCTTTACAGTTTCAATAAATACATCCATTTCACGATTATTTTACTTTAAGATACGAAAATAACAAGTATATACCTCCAATGTTCGATACACACTGACGGGAAATGAAACAGCTACGGTGAGGGGCAGGGGAGGTGCGGGGCGGTGTGGGGCGAGGTTACACGTGTACGCCAGGTGGACCTTGCACGTAAGCAACCTTGGTAGCCGTGTGGCGCGTGACGTCACCGTCACAGATTAAAAGGCCAGACGGTACTTGTCTTATTAACAAATGCATACCTAAACGCGTTGGAGACTATTGTAAATTTTATTGAATGAAACGTTGAGTTCATTTAAATTGCAAATTTTATGACTCTATTCTTTTGCTTTCATTATATACTTTGCAGTATGTATGGATTATTTTCACGCTTTTTTTCCGCGATACATCTATTATGGAGCTGTATAATTTCCATAATATTTACAAGTGGTTTCCGTCGGCTTTGCCCAGGTGCTCAAAGTTTTATGAGTTATGTGTGTGTATATATATGCTTTTATTTTTAATGTCACATTATAAAGAAATAAAAATAG
Organism: Achroia grisella; assembly: GCF_030625045.1. Taxonomy (NCBI): domain Eukaryota; kingdom Metazoa; phylum Arthropoda; class Insecta; order Lepidoptera; family Pyralidae; genus Achroia; species Achroia grisella. Next base: position 3,427,158 of record NW_026712882.1, on the reverse strand, counting down.
AAAAGTGTTCAAAAAATAAAAAAAATTTTAGAGGTGCACAACCCTTATCACTTGAGGGTATGATAGATAAAATAGATAGTAGCCGATTCTCAGAACTACTAAAAAGGAAATAAAATTTCATGAAAACGATGAAGGCGTTTCGGACGAGTCTGATAACTTATATTAATCTGTGTAGAGTTTATTTTACTTATCTACAATTTATAACATCTTTTTAAATTCTTGACCTATCTATGTATATGCATGTATGTATCTCCGTATAATAAACACGTACTTTTCATGTACAATAATTAAATAAAGCTGTCTTGTACACGCATTCCTTTGCCTCACACTGTCAAAAAAGTATTCATAATATTTTTAAAAAGTAATGACTAACGTTTAAAAACGCGGGAACTATCGAATGTCGATGTTATCAAGATCGATGTATTTACTGTGGAACATCATTTTGGGGTTTCAAATTTCGAACGCACTCTGTACCAAACGAACATGTATCTTTGAATTATAATATTCAATTGATTGCAACGCATCCATTGCTGTTTCGATCTGTATATAAAGTTTATTCTTCTCACTTTACAGTCAATGGATTGTGAAAATTACGGTATTAGATTGATTCAAATATAAGGTGGTAGGGAATGTGTTTTTTGTTTTTGAAACAACATTTGCCAGAGGAATATGTCTATATATCACACGATACGTATCTGATGGCCATTGAAGTTCAATAATTAATATTTTTATTGTTATTCATTGGGATACTGGTTGACATTTAAATCAATTATCGCTAAACCGGATATATGGTCATAATAATAATACTTTATGACTGTTAACCCAGATACGTTTTTTTTTATGGATGATAATGTAATCGTGCAATCACTTTGCACTAACAGTTTACGCTAGCGGGGCTCCAGTGGAGGATGATAAGATGAGTATCAGTCAGCTCAGTTAGCCCATCGTGACAAATTCATCAACAATTTATCACGATGGTTTCCAGGAGGAACCGCGTGGAGGTCAACCTGACATGGTACAACAAACAATCATACTCATGGAAACAAAAGTTTATACCATGCGAGGAATCGAACCCGCGACCATCGGAAGTAAAGCACACCTAAACCGCTCAAGTACAAAAATAGGAAATTACATAGTGCATTGAAACTATGCACAAAACAAATTTAATACCTATGCACATACATTTTCCACACCTTCCCATATAATTGCAACATATTATTGCACATAAACCAATCTAATTCCGACCCTATTCCCATAACTTGTAGAATTAACTTTGCAAATTCTTGCATACCAGTCTAAAATTAGAAAAAGTTATTTTGAACCTTAAGTCGAAGGTAGTAAAGTATAATTTTACTTTGTTCAAAATGTATTAATATTAAAATACTAGCTAGTATGGTAATATCCGCTCGGTCGCGTCGCTGACAGAATTAGTTCCTGATCAATTGATTTAATGAACAGCCGTGGACATTATATTAGATAGATAGATAGAGATAGATATAGATAGATAGATAGAAATCTATAGTGCATGTAGCACTTCAAAACTGTTATAATATTTGTATTCATGAGTATGACTGTTTGTATCGATGTGGGTGTTTTCTATTTATAATATGTATGTATTTACGAAAAAAATATCTATGTATTTGTATGAGTTATCTAGTACCAATAACACAAGCTTTAGCTAGCTTAACTTGGGTCTAGATGGCGCTGTGTGAATTGTCCTGAGATTATTATTATTATTATATATTTGCTCTAAAGTTCCATTCAATCACTATAATATTATGTTTTTTTAATTTAGTTTTTACAATTTGGCGCCAAAATATTTTTTACTTATTATACACACTAAGGAACACCCTATACAGCTATTATATTATATTGGTATTATATACTCTTATTATTTTTATTTATCAATATATAAATCGTAGGATATTTAACATTAATAATCTGAGGACAATTCACACAGCGCTATCTAGACCCAACTTAAGCAATCTAAAGCTTATCTTCTGGGTAGACTAATACAAATACATAGATATTTTTTTCGTAAATATATACACATTATACATAGATAACACCCAGACCAATACAAACAATCATACTCATGAACACATGGTTGTGCCGTGCGAGGAATCTAACCCGCGACCATCAGAAGTAAGGCGCTAAACCGCTAGACCACCGAGATCGGCAATCTGTTATTATTTTCACAACTCTCTAATTTATAAACGTTTCTGAACGTTTGAACCATTACTTTCCTCTCAACGAAGGCCCATTGAAACTTAACTATTTAACTGTTAAACTTTAACTATTAATCTAGAAATTCTGAGAAGCATCGGTCACGGGCAGCCATTTCGCGTTATCGCGCCATTTTTGCTGCAACAAGATGGCGCCCATCGGTGAAACAATGCGGCTATTGCACACGTGCGTTGTTAAATGTACATTTCCTGGAGCGTGTGTTTTCAAATAATAATCAGCCAGCCGTGTATCGATGCAGAGATTTGCAAATAAAATTAAGTTCAACGCCTCCTGTTGCAATAACGTGTGGGATAAAATTAGATCGCGAAATTTTCATAATTTATTACCACTTACCATTGTAGGTATACCTACCACGTATGCACAATATGTACCTACCAATAAGGTGCCTAATTATAATGAAATCTACATGATGTTTACCTATACATCTATACATATAAATAAAATTGGAGCGTCTGTTTGTAATACTGTAATAACCGTTTTTTACTACATGTTTATGAATATAAATACAGTATACACACCAAAACAACATTTTTTACAAAGACACTTTTTGAAATAAAGACATCATTTATTTCATTACTAGCTACCCACCCCGGCTTCGCACGGCTGTACATGCATTATATATATAAACCTTCCTCTTGAATCACTCTATCTATTAAAAAAACCGCTGCAAAATCCGTTGCGTAGTTTTAAAGATTTAATACATAGGGACGGACAGACAGCGACCGAGACTTTGTTTTATACTATATAATGATGATAATGTACTTAGATTATTGCTTAATGTTATCAAATATTCAACATAAATAATTACAATAATCACTTTATTCATTTATTCACAACAAAGACCATTGAAAAATGAAAAACCGCTCTCTTTATCAGCAGCGACCTGACCCATTAAATCGCATTTATAAATAGCGACCTGCTAAATCCGTATAAATACTAATAAAAATAATATCAATCGTAAATTATATTTAAGGATATAATTTCGCAAAAGGAAAATAGAAGTCCCAAGTGCGAGCCCTGTAGAACGCCACGAGTTGAGACACCCAAATAAATATAAATGCGTTTTGTTGGATTGTGAGAATTGATATTTATGGTCGAAAAAACGACATCCCGCTGCGGGACAGCTGCTCGGGGCCCGGAAAAAATGGGAGGTCCTTAAAATAATGTCCTTTAACATCAAACGCTGGAGTCAAATTGGTAAATGCAAGGTTAGGAGATCCGAGATATGCGGTCGTTTCTATTGAGTTCTCTGTTAATAATATATTAAGTTTAATAAAGAAGTTATTTTTAGTTATAGTTATTCGACGGCCTCGGTGGTCTAGCGGTTTAGCACACTTTACTTACGATGGTCGCGGGTTCGATTTCTTGCACTGTACAAACGTTTGTATATTGTTTGTATCGATCTGGCTGTTTTCTATGTATATTATGTATGTATTTACGAAAAAAAATTAAGTATTTATATCAGTTGTCTAGTACCCATAACACAAGCTCTGCTTACCGTGGGACTAGATGGCACTGTGTTAATTGTCCAGAGTTATTTATTATAATTTATTACTTTATTTATATGAGTATTCTTTTGTTGCATTATCTATTACCTTCCTAAGAAAAATTATAAATATGAAAGTGAGTTTGGACATTTGTTACGTTAACAAATTTTTAAAATCTATACATATAAATGAAATTGGAGTGTCTGTTTGTAATATTAAAATAACCGTTTTTCACTACATGCATATGGATATAAACACACCAAAAAACATTTTTTACAATTTTATTCTATCTGTTTGTTTGTTCCGGCTAATCCCTGAAATGGCTGGATCGATTTTGACGGAACTTTTATTGGCAGGTAGCTAATTTAATAAATAGTAACTTGGGCTAATTTTATTTTAGAAAAATAAAGTTAAATTCCACACTGACGAAGTCGCGGGTACGGCTAGCAATATATTACAATTGTCTTGTCAACGAGGTTAGTTGAATATAAGATTGAAATGTACCTAAATGAAATTTCCTAAATTCATGTAGATTTTTTGTATTAAATCAATATTTTTGTTCACAGATCAAATCCACGAAGTTTGCATCATACGACAAATTTATTGTAAGTACTTAACTACTACAACAGTACTATTGCCAAATTATTTTATACATTTTTTATTGTCTATGTTTTTTATAATACTATATTGTTTTACATATATAACATAAGTCAGTACGATCATCATCATAATCATCAGCCCATTGCAGTCCACTGCTGGACATTGGCCTCTCCCAAGGCACGTCACTTGGCATGATCTTCAGCCCTTCTCATCCAGTTACTACCCGAGTCAAAACCCCCTCCGATCGATACCCCGTCCAATTCAAACGGGGATCGATTTTACGACGAGGTTCGGACCTCTAGCGGTGCCCTCAGACTAAAGTCATATCGCTCCATAAGTCCTTCCTTGGTTTAGAGTGCCATCTGCACTCGCCTCCTATCGTTCGGTGAAGCTGTAAAGGCCAGCTGCGGCCAACAGCATTAGAATTGTCCGGAAAAAAAACTGAGTCAATACAATATTTGTGATTATACCGGTGTCTTTTTCTTTGCTCGTCTCGTCTGCGATCTCCTTCCTTCATAAGTACGTAATATATATGTAAATAGTATTATAGTAGTACTTACAACACTACAATAGTTAACTCCATTTAATTATTTTAGAGAAGCTTAACTTAACTATGTTATATTACGTTATCTGTGACTTAACTAATTAAAAAACAATGTTATATCATATATTATCTGTGGTTATATTAATGATACAATCAAACTCAAGATTATACAAAACTTTAAACAAATAAAACAATTCTTTTAGTATATGAAAATGAAGAAGCAGTTTTGTTCCCGCTATTAGTGATATTCTGCTACGGGCAGTAAACATTTTTAGCTTACAATAGAGTAAAAATGATCTTTAACTATAATAATAATAATAATCTCAGGACAATTCACACAGCGCCATCTAGTCCCAAGTTAAGCTAGCTAAAGCTTGTGTTACGGCTACTAGATAACTGATACAAGTACATAGATATTTTTTTTTTCGTAAATACATACATATTATACGTAGAAAACACCCAGACCGATACAAACAATCATACTCATGAATACAAATGTTTGTGCCTTGCGAGGAATCGAACTCGCGACCATCGGTCGTAAATCGGTGTGCTAGATCACCGAGGTCGTCAAATTATTCAATGAAACTTATAAGCACTTTACAATAGTCATATTTCATGAGTTCGTCTCATTGGTAATGAAAAGAAAGGAGAACAATCAAAAAATTCTCCTAAATTTTCCCATAAGACTACACCATGGAGTTTTTCATGAAGGGTATATTAAGGTTTCTTAAGGGTCGGCAACGCGCACGTGACACCCCTGGTGTTTCAGGCGTCCATAGGCTACGGTAACCATTTACCATCAGATGGGCCGTATGCTTGTTTGCCACCCTTGTAACATAAAAAAATCAACCGTAGCGACATCCTAATAAACCCTAACTCACTTGAAAGTTAATAACAATTTCATTCGTACAACTTAATTACTGCAAATCTTTAGATATATTAGCAGAACATATTGAGCAATAATTTAGTAATTACAGGATGTTAATTTACAAGGAAACACCAGTTAACGGAGGCTGTGATACGCGGCACCAAGCGAGGTGGCAGAACGCAGGGTTGCCGCTTTACCTTTAATCTTTCTGCTTCAAAAATATTGTATCCAGTACATAAATACATTTATTTATTTACATCCCCTTTTAGATAGATAGATAATTAAATTTAAGATAATTCTATCTTACATTTATCATACTTTTAAAACAGTGGAGAGATAAAAATGTAAGAAGCACTAATTATGATGGACGACTGAGGCTTTGAAGCCGGCTACCGCAGGGGAAGCCCCAAGTAGCGCCCGTAACTTGTGACCCGGGTGTAGGTTTAAAGAGCTCTTTTAGAATGCATTAACACTCGCCTTCACTACTTGCAGCTTCCCCCCAGGCCCAACTAAGACCGGGATGAACCCATTCCTAATACAATTCACTTTAGTATCCAAAACACAACCGGCACGCTCTGCGTTCGTCGGCTGAATGCCGCGGCTCACCCAACCAAAGAGGATTATTCAACTACCGACCTCCGTATTTATAGACCAAAGTCAGTGTAGTAGATTGGTCTATAAATACTAGATGGCGCTATTTACAATATTCGTAATAATCTTTATATTGGGTACTTCATTAGTACTAAACACAAACTACCTTCTTTTAATATATTTTTAAAATATCGGATTTTTTCTACAATAATGATGTGAATTCTAACAAAAAGTCGAGGTTATTATGCTATACGTTACAGTTATCTGCCACGCACAACCACATTGTAGAATCACCTTCCAGCAATGGTATTTCCGAACCAATACGATATTGAAACCTTCAAGAAAAGAGCTTATTCCTTTTTACAAGGCCGACAACGTACTTGCAATTCCCCTGATGTTGCGGGTGCTCATGGGCGGCGGTAATCACTTACCATCAGGTGAGCCGCATGCTCGTTTGTCACCTGTGTTATAAAAAAAAACACATTAATGCATAGTATATTTTTTTAATGGATGATTTTTTTTTATGGATGATAATGGAAAGGTGTGCCCGCCTGCGCTAACGGTTTACGCAGACGGTACACCAGTGGAGGATGATAAGATGAGCATGAGGTCAGGTCAGTTAGCCCATCGTGACAAATTTAACACGATGGTTTCCAGGGGGAACCGCGTGGAGGTCTAACTGACGTATATTGCTTACAATGAGGTCATCAGTCTACATTATTAACATTCCCTTTTCGCCCATGTACAGTATATTATCATGAACAAATCACGAGGTTTTTGTACCATCGACGGTACAAAAAAAACTCGTACCAATACGAAAAACCTCGTACAGTTTGGCAACCCTACTGGAATGATGTACGAATTAATAACACCACGTAGATTGCCGAGTTATACTTTAATTTGCATACAAATTAATTCTCGCAAAACTAATAGACAGAAATGCTACCATGATCAACTCGATTACTGATCTGTCGATCTGATTTCGATCTCACATCTCTAAAATCTGGGGTCTAATTATTTAAGCTACTACGATGGTTTCTTATCTATAATCTATACATATAAATAAAATTGGAGTTTCTGTTTGTAATATTGAAATAAATGTTTTTTACTACATGCATATGAATATAAATACGTTACATACACCAAAATATTTTTTATTATAATTTTTGTCTGTCTGTCTGTCGGTCTGTTTGTTCCGGCTAATCTCTGAAATGGCTGGACCGATTTTGATGAGACTTTTAATGGCAGGTAGCTGTTGTACTAAGGAGTAACTTAGGCTACTTTACTTTAGAAATATATAGTTAAATTCCACGTGGACGGAGTCGCGGGTACAGCTAGTACATTATCGAATTACGTGTTATTTTGCGGAAAATTAGCATGTGTGAGACCACAAATATTCAGTGCCGAAACCTGATCACCGATACTGGAAACATTACGGTTTCACTATTAGTGATTAAATTTCGACCCTTATTGAATCCAATAATATTGCGACACGTGTTATACCTTTAATCGAGAAATTATTTATCTATTTATTTATTTACGTCATACTAAGTGAGCATTACAGTCTCCCAATATGCTCACTTAGGAAGATTGTATACAAATACACACAATTATAAACACTAAATACATACATACACACTAATTACACAAGAAAACAAAAGAAAAATAGTAAGTAAATGTAATCAGTCAATGAATAGTGCTCAGATATAGAGGGAAGCCTAGTCTTGAGTTCTACACAGAAAAATACGTACGTAACAATACGTCCTCTTCAAGCAAGATAATAATCCTTTTGGTCAGGACGATGAGTGATCAAAACATCTGCTAAATCATATTCACTGAGCAAAGCTTACTCACTAAACGATTACTTGAATGACGAGCGCGCATGGCAATAGTTGTTCATGCACGGGATTTTCATTTAATGTTAGACATAGACACCTATATAAATATACATTGTAAATAAACTGGCTTTTAAAAAAAAAGTAATTCAATTGAGTTTCTTTCTTCTTCTCAATTGGATCTATATACTGAACTGGACGCCTACCGTCCTCTTAAGAAACCTTGCTAATCTTATCTTAATTTTAATAATATTATATTACATACACGAAAGTTTGTGAGTATGGATGTTTATTACTCTTTCACGCAAAAACTACTGAACGGATTTTAATGAAACTTTACAATAATATAGCTTATGTATCAGAATAACACATAGCTATTGTTTGCATCGGTCTGGGTGTTTTCTATTTATAATATGTATGTATTTACAAAAAATATATATCTATATGTATCAGTTATCTAGTACCCATAACACAAGCTTTATCTAGCTTAACTTGGGTCTAGATGGCGCTGTGTTAATTGTCCTGAGATTATTATAGGCTATATTTTTATTGAAATTTAAAGCGGGTGAAAGAATAGAATAGAAAAGAATAGAAAATCATTTATTCAAATAAACTTACATTGAAGCACTTTTGAATAGTCATTACATTTTTTTTAATCTACCGCTCGTTCGGAAAGCTGTCTCATCACAAGAAGAACGAGCAAGAAACTTGCGTGTTGCTCTTTTAAATAATTTTATTATTACTTTATATTTTTAAGTTTAAGTGTGTGAATACAAACCACAAATTAGCACTAATTCAATTAAATACTGAAATAGAAAAAATAAACAATAAACGCGGGCAAAGCTAGTAAAGAATAAATAAATAAACAAGCAAACGGCCCATCTTATGGTAAATGGTTACCGTAGTCTATGGGGCACCAGGGATTTGTGACCGGTAAGAAACCTTGTTAATACTGGATAATATAACACATCGATATCCAATGGTAGTGGTAAGTTTACCATTCTCACGGTGACGCCCTCCAAACAGAGGTGAACGCATTAATGATTCTATTAAGGTTCGCTTTCAAACCAGACTTAATTTACGAGCAGCGCGCACCAAACGGGCCGATTGGAATCTGTGAATTTGTTTTTCTTGTTAATAATTGTTATACTCAACTTCGTCTTGATGTATTGGCCTGCTAAATATGCAAAATGCTTTGATTTGTAATTCCATACATCCATACATATAAATAAAATTGGAGTGTCTGTTTGTAATATTGAAATAACCGTTTCTTACTACATGCATATGAATGTAAATATGGTACATCAAAATATCATTTTTTACAATTTTTGCCTTTCTGATATCTGTTTCGGCTAATCTCTGAAGTGGCTGGACTGATTTCGACGGGACTTTTTTGGCAGGTAACTGATGTAATAAGGAGTAACTCAGGCTACCTTTATTTTAGAAAAATAAAGTTAAATTCCACGCGGACGAAGTCGCGGGTGCAGCTAGTCATTAATATAATACAAGACGAGATAGTGTAAAATATAAAAAGATAAAAATATGATATAAAAAGTAATAGTGACCCGCACAGTCTTCGCACGGATGCATTGAAAACTTTGAATATATCAGTTTGTTCTATTTTACAACACGCATATATGTAATTTACATAGTATATGCAATTTACATAATATATTTCTAAATAATAGCCTATGTGTTATTCCGATGTATATCATATATATAGCTATATTACTGTAAAGTTTCATCAAAACCCGGTTAGTAGTTTTGGCGTAAAAGAGTAACAAACATCCATCCATCTCATAAACTTTCGCGTTATACATCAGAATAACACGTAGGCCATAAATTTCACGCGAGTGACCCCGCGAGCTTAGCTAATAAATATATATTAACAAGGAAGAGTTACAAAACTCTACATATAAAATGTCAGAGAAACCCTGACAGGTTTTTTGAAGGAGAAAGATTGTAAACATTGTTTAAATTGGGACAAATGATGCTTTTTATATATCTATCTATATTGATGAATTGACAATTGCCATTCAGTTGTCCAGTTTCCTACAATATTTTATATAATTCTAAATTCTAATGTACATTACGTATGTATTTACAAAATAAATCGAAGTATTTATATCTGTTGTCTAGTACTCATAACACAAGCTCTGCTTACCGTGGGACTAGATGGCGTTATGGGACTAGATTGTCCAGTGTTATTTATTATTATTATATATTACTAGCTGTCCCGGCAAACGTTGTTTTGCCTTAAAATAAAATAAACATTTAAATGTTAGGGGTAAACCACCCCGGTTTACCCCTAACATTTAGGGGGATGAAAAATAGATGTTGGCCGATTCTCAGACCTACTCAATACGCTCACAAAATTTCATGAGAATCGCTCAAGCCGTTTCGGAGGAGTATGGGAACGAAAACTGTGACACGAGAATTTTATGTATAAGTTATATTACCTCGAACAGTAGAGTAAAAAATGATCATTTAAAAGTACTTATATTAAGTTTATTTGATGTATATAATAAAAGTTACCTTTATTTTTAACAAATTAAGTTCATTTGATTGAACATTATTTCCTATTAAACGCTTAAATATATTTGCCAAAAAAAGTACAGTCATGTGATATATATGGATGGACTGTTGATTTTTACATTGATTTACCTACATTGAGAATCACTGGCAGTTTTGTATATTCATATTTAATATGTATTATTTTTGTGTATTATTTTATATGCACTTCTATTATGCACTGCATATTCAATTTCAAAATATCTTATTCATGTAGGTCTATTACAGACTCTTATGATATGTCAAATCTACCGTCAGTTCGGAATGATTTCGAGATGAGAAGAACTGACAAGAAACTCAGCTCGTATTCTTTTCAAATAAATGTTATACATGTTTACAATAATACAGATTCATTTTTAAATTCAAATTTGGGAGAATAGAGTGACCACCAGCATATCTAGATATTATTACTTTTTTTTATAACACAGGGGACAAACGAGCATGCGGCTCACCTGATGGTAAGTGATTACCGCCGCCCATGAGCACCCGCGACACCAGGAGAAGTCCAAGTGCGTTGTCGGCCTTTTGAAAAGGAATAAACTCTTACTATTTCTAAAAAATAATGTAATTTTAAAACCGAGTACGGACAATACCCAATATGTGCGTAACACTACTGTTGAAAGTATCCGAACGTCGATATAACCGTCTTTTAAAAAGATAATCGGATTAAACGACAGTAAAATCTAATTTCCAGCGAGCGATTAACAATCATAGCTTGCAGAGTAAACACGTCACTCAAAGGGTGGTTTGTTATTGGGCTGGGACGTGACGAATGCTTTTTTGGTGAACGAAAACAAACATATGCGGCCGTCGAGTCGAGGATGACTTTTTTGGTCTCCAACAAGCAGGATGCGGGAAATGGTAATAATAAAATTTTAAACGTTACAAATGCTTGTGGTACTATCGGTTCTCGTACGTACGTTGTATTCAATATTTTTTTAAACTTACAGCCTCAGTGTAGCGGTTAACCTAAACGGTAGGTTCTTCCGATGTTCGATGTTCGATTCCAGCCACGCTCTTGGTATTTTCTATATATATTATGTGTGTATTTAGAAAAAAATGCATCTATGTACTACACAGAATACAAGTTCTTTTAGCTTGGGCCTAGATTTCGCTGCGTGAATTGTCCTGATATGTTCTTATTATTTAGAAATGTCAATATTTTTTGTTGCAATGAATTTATTCTATTTTATTCTTCACGACTATGATCCCACTTGGGGTAGTCAGAGGCATTGATATCTGCACTGCATATATATGTATACTTACAGAGTATTTTATTTACCGCCCCTTACATATTTAAAAATAATATATCTTATATGTCCTCGTAATTCTTCATCATCACAATCATCTTTCTTAATATCAAAATTCAACCAGCATCTGTTCAGTCAATACAATTAATCGTTTAAAGTCACTGGCTATGGTGAGCGAGGTATCTTCTCTTGAAATCGTAACTGAAACAAAAATTAAGTAATTACTAATATTGAACGAGTTGCTATCGAGTTACTAGTTTCAACACCATGGTACGGACTCAACAATGACAGTCAATATCTCAAGGGGCGTACTAGTTCGGGCAGTCGTATTCAAGATGTTTGGATTTTACAAATTCTATTGATTATGCCACCCACTGCTCGTGTCGATGTGACGTAATGTGACAACGACTAGTGTTGTTCTAACATTTTTTTAAACGCTGTAAAAATAGACTAGTAAGTTTTTATGTAATTGGAAGGATAAAGCGATGGCCCACCTGATGGTAAGTGGTAACCGTCGCCTATAAACCTATGTTTTTTTTTAAGTTTTTCGGACATGGCAACTCACATATTTGTAGGCTGCCAGTTACATTTACTTTTTATATAGAATTATACAACTATCGACCACAGCGAAGCCTAACCCTTTAACAGAATATTCACTTGAACACTTCACCATGGCCAGGCCAGTCCCATTATTTATTTAACCAATAAAACAATACTTTTAAAATCTTCAAGCTATATCATACCATGAAACATAACCTGAAACCTGTATGAAGTTAGATTGTATATCTGTAATGGATTCATGTATTTTATGCCTTTTTGCTAATGGCATTTCCGAATTAAAAGAGAAATATATTGCCATATGCCATGATGGGTTAGACCTGACTTGATGCTCATCTTATCATCCTCCACTGGAGCCCCGCCAGTGTAAACGATTAGTACAGGCAGGTGCATCATTCCATTATCATCTATGAATGATACTGAAAAAAGGCAATGAAGTTCTTTTAAAATAACAGGTTCAATAACTTACCCGTTATTTTATTATTAATAATTATTATGATTATAATTGTATTGTCATTTTATTATTATAGTTATGAAAATTTTAGACTGATCTTTACTAAATGTCTAAAATTTTCAAATCAAGCAGTAAATCATGAATACTTACCTAATTAGTCTAATTGACCATTCTCATACCGTCTTGCAACGGTCGTACACCAGCATATACTGTTAGCCCAGGTGATTTCACAACACCATCATGATCTATTAAAAAACAAGTCATCAATTAAATTAATTGGTCAATAATTTATTTCCTAAAAACTATTGTGAACTGTATAGCAATAAATGCTAATGAAATAGTTACATAAATTAATTAGCATAGTCACATAAAAGGTTTATGGTGCAAACAAACCTTGCATACTATTAAAGACACCATAAAAATCGGAAATTACAACAGAAATCGAGTGCAAGACGTTACAACATCACACAACAGACGCCACAGATTCAGATTTTACAGAACTAGACTAAATGCATATAAAATCCCATAGGATGTGGATGTTTCATTATACCGAGCAGATAGATTAGAAAAAAACTAAAGGTGGAATACAGATAGAGGTCACTGTACCATGGGAAACAATATACCTAAAGACCAAGTAAAACAACCAAATACATATAACGACTTAATGACCGAATTATCGATTCGAAGTGGAATCACACAACAAAGTCAGATTCAAATTTTGCACAACTTGACTAAATGCATTATAAAAACCCGTAGGATGTAGGTTTTCTAGAAACCAGTCAGGATATTCCTATATTAGAAAAAACTAAACATGATTTTTTCTATACTACAATGGTGACAAACAAGCTTACGGCCCTTCTGATGGTAAATCGTTAACGTAACCTATGGACGCCTGAGACACCAGGGAAGTCCGTTGCCGATCCTTAAGAAATCTTAACATACCCTTCTTGAAAAACCCCATGCTGTAGTAGTGTAATACTAGTAGAGCTCACTGTACCATGGGAAACAAATATACCTAAAGACAATGCAATAAAAACCAATTTTTTTATAACACAGGGGATAAACGAGCTTGCGGCTCACCTAATGGTAAGTGATTACCGCCGCCCATGAGCACCCACAAACCAAGTACGTTTTCGGCCTTTTAAAAAGGAATAAGCTATTTTCTTTAAAGTTTCAATATCGTATCGTTTCGGAAATACATTGCTAGAAGGTGATTCCACAATGTGGTTGTGCGTGGCAAAAAGTTTCTAGAAAACCGCACTGTGGAGGACCGCCATTCATACATATGATCAGGATGGTACTTTAGTTTCTGGCGCCAGTACAGTGGTGTTTAACAATTATTACGAACTAATAAACGAATTAACAGAAAATATGAATCTGCTTAATTTATATTCGATAGAAGTAGGAGCAAGAGGTATACCGAAATATCTCTACAATGTTTTAAAAGATTTTGGCCTGTCTAGAACTGCAGTAAGATCTGTACTAGAACGTGTATCTAAAGCTGCACTAGCAGGTACCAGACTTAGCTGAACAGGGAAAGAAACACGAACTGGTAAGATCGACTACGTCGACAAAAGGGTAACAAGAACCCACACCCGGATGTCTTGGGAACTGCTCGAAGAGTCCCTCTCTTCCACGATCTCTTCCACGATGAACCCGGCACCCGTGCCGTGAATCCATGGAATGAGAAGTTCGTTCCTGTTAGACAAAGTAGACTCTTGAACGCTTCACCATGGCAAGGCCAGCCCTTTCATTTATTTGACGAATACGACAATAGTTTTTCTTTGATAAAATTGATTAAAGCTCAATTTTAACAAAGAAAAACTATTGTTGAATTAAGTTTTATTAGTCAAAACTACAGATAAAATAATTTGTCAAAACTTTCGCTATATCTGACGGTCAAGATATATCTTGGTCTATATAGGTCTTGCTAATTTTGTCTGAAAGCGTTTGACCGATTTTGACGTGACTTTCACTATCAAATACCTTCCAATTATAAGGAGTACCTTAAGTTACTTTCATTTTAGAACTTTCATTTATTTTAATAAGAAAATAAATTCCACTCGAAGTCGCGGGTATTAGCTAGTGTATATTAAAATCTGCATGCGTAATGTCCATCATAAAAACGGAGGTGAGGATCGATGTGCGCGCGCGCACCCAAATCCCACGCGCCATTGTCCCCACCCACGACACCCTGCAATCCTTACAAAATCACCTTTATCTATATCCAAGCAATATATACCTTATTACTAACGCCATAAGGTATATAGTACATACAATGGTTAATAAAGTAAGTAAGCTTAAACAATGTTGGATTTGTAAGTTAAAATCTGTGAATTTGAACTTTATTGGGTGGGTATAAGGATTAAGTGAGCGTATATTAATGTTTGCGAGTAATGTAAACTAAAACGAACAGACGCCATTCAAGGAGTACGGGGAACATAAACATTACGTTAAATAAATCATTTGGGTGCATGTTTCTGACTGTTTTAGTTTTCCATTTTACATTCTTGTCATACGTTGCTGTTTGTTTATTGGAGTGAGAGAGATATATGATATGTTATTTCACTATATTATGAAGTTGGTGCAAGTTGTCGCGGTAGGTGTGTAAATGACGGACCTTAGTGGTCTAGCGGTTGGATACTCTGCCTCGCATTCTGTGGGTAGCAGGTTCGATTCCCGCGCAATGCATACTTTTTTAATTCATGATTATGTTTGTAATGTACTGATTATTTTTCTCTGTATGTAGGTATTTTTTTTATGGATTAGAATGTAATAATGGATCCGCTTGCTCTAACGGTATACGTTGGCGGGGCACCAAGATGATAAGATGAGCATGTCAGCTCAGTTAGTCCATCGTTGCAAATCAACAGAAACTTATCACGAAGGTTTCTAGGGGGAACCGCGTGGAAGTCAACCCTATATGGTATCATATCAGTTTGACCATTGCTAGCAATAGGATCATTAGTTCATATTACTAACAACCGCTCTCTCCTTTTCTGTGTAGATAAAAAATCATCAATCAAACACATTTTTTTTAAATTAAAGGGTAATATCTACTGTTTCCTTTATGACGACATACTTTTGGTTTTAGCCTATTTTTTACTATTATTATCCTGTACAAATATTCTTAAGTTTCTTTTTTTTTTATATATTTACAAACACATACTATTTCAGTTTTCAGTAAAAAACTTCTATAGGTTACTTCGTACTCTTATATGTCCTTAGTTAGGCGCTAGACTGCGCTCTGTCCAGGTCAATATTTTTCTTTAATTCTTACTAACATTTTCAGTTATAGTTTTTTTTTTTCGGACTACTCTAATGCTGTTGGCCGTAGCTGGCCTTTACAGCTTCACCGGACGTTAGGGGGCGAGTGCAGATGGCACTCCAACCGGCGGAAGGACTCATGGAGCGGCTGAAGGCCAACTCCTGCCTGACGGATACGACTTTAGTCTGAGTGCACCACTAGGGGTTCGAACCTCGGCTCAGGCCGTCGTAATTTCGATCCCCGTTTGAATTGGACGGGGGATCGATCGGAGAGGTTCAGTTATAGTATATAGCGCTATGAGAATTGTCCAGTATTATTTATTATTTATTTTATGAGTTACACTAAAGCGTTCTACAGTTTTACGAGTTTCGTTTTAAGTTAAAATCATAAATGCATGCAGTAAATTGTGAATATTGGCGACCATTACCATTTTGGGACGGCAAGGTGGTAAGTGCTGTTTGTGTGGTACACGAGACGGTCGGTTTACGATCTTAGAATCTGTAGATAGGGCACTTATCTGCAGATTTTAAGATACTACTAGTATTAACAAGCAAAAATGTGATAACTATTCAAAAGTGCTTCAATGTAAGTTTATTTGAATAAATGATTTTCTATTCTATTCTATTCTATAAGCAATCCTTGTATGTTATATTAGTTTCTCATTTGTTAGGGAATACAGCATGTATTACCTGCTAATCCTTCGTAGTATAGCGGTTTAGCACTCCATCTTGCTTCCAATTGTCGCGGATTCGATGTCTCGCGAATCTGCAGATAGGAACGTACCTATCGATTTTAAGATCCCATTAGTTTTAACAAGCAATGCTTGTATGTTATACTAGTGTCTCATATTGTTGCCTGCGGGGAATACAGCATGTGTTACTTGATAATCCTTAGTGGTCGTACGGGATTTGTATTTTTTATGAGTGTAGGCCAGTTTATTTCTGCTGCCCCATGTATATACCTTTTTAAAATAATAATTTTCTCTAATTATATTGTTTGACTTTTATCCTCTGAAACCGAGTGACTGTTCTCCCTCTGAAATCTGCCGCCCCTAGGACGCTGTCGCCCCTAGGGCGCTGCCGCCCCTAGGACGCTGCCACCCCTAGGAGGTGATTCCACAATGTGGTTATGCGAAACAAAAAGTTTCTAGAAAACCGTACTGTGGAAGACCGCCATTCATCCAGATGATCAGGATGGTATCAGTCAATCAGTTTCTGGCGGGTGGTACGGTGGTGAAACTCAGCAGCTGGTATTAATCCGAACAATTCGTCAGAACACTCCCCGTGATATATGCGGTAGAAAATACTCAGAGATGCAATATCTCGCCGCAAAGCCAATGGGTCGAGTCTGTCACATAGACGTTGATTACCAATGATTCTGGCTGCTCGGTTCTGAATGCGGTCAAATGGAAGTAGCTGGTATTGTGGTGCTCCCGCCCAGAGGTGAGAACAGTATTCCATATGCGGCCGGAATACCGTCTCACTCTACTGAGCACACCAAGCTTTTTTGAGGCTATTTTAGCCTTGTCCTCCAAATGACCGCAAAACTGAACGTCACTGGATATATCAACGCCAAGGACCTCGAGATTTGGCTTCACATCAAGGAGAGTGTCTTAAATTAAGTATGTATTTACAAAAATGGTATAGAAGGTCAGTTGTCTAGTACCAATAATACAAGCTTTGCTTAGCTTGGGACTAGATGGCGCTGTGTGAACTATCATGGATTATTATTATTACAAATACACTTTGTATTCTGCAGGGATCAAACCTGCGATTACATATAAAGGAGATAAACCATGCTCGATAGACCATGAGGGTCGTCTATAATCTAGAATATTCCTAAAACATTCGAATATTGTTGCAAACTCTTTCTACATTTTTATATGTTTTTCTATCAATTTTAAATGTATTTTCTTTTAGAATTGTCATATATTTTTATTGTCACTTTTTGCCTTACAACCGTTTGTACACGTATCTTCATTATAAGTATTTACCATTTTCTATCCATTGTTTGATTTACATCACGCATACAGTCCACTAATTCTATCGCCCACATTTTGGTCCAACTTCGCTAAAAAACCAACCAACATTTACATGTTACAAATATAACCCATAAAGTTTCCCGTGCGGTCCGTAACGCAATACCGAATTAGCAAATCATTATGAGATTAACCCGCGGGACCGCAGTTATAAATAACTTAACTCGATTTACTGATCGTAAAACAAGCTTAAACAAACCAACCGCAGCAGACGCCAGCCATACGGCACGCATTTTTTTTGTTCTGACAACCCCGGACTTTTTACAACCGACTTCAGAAAAAAGAGGATTAATTCATCTCGACTGTATTTTTATGTGTGTTAGAACTTTTTTCTAGCTGAACCTATTTTGATGATTCTTTTTTTTATTGAAAAGCTGGCGCTTCGTTTGTGGCTCGATATAAATTTCAACAATATCAATCATGTTCGACATGATGTCTACTTTTACCATCGCACCGCTCGCTATCTACAGGGAATTCATCCCCACACGCTGGAACCTAAGTGGTCCCGGATAATACGGTTTTAGAGGAGCTTCCTCCCGCGTACACTTAAATTGTGGAATGAACTATCTGCCAAGGTTTTCTCGAGAGACTACAGCAGGTTTTTCAATTAAGGTTTCTCAACTGCAACAGGGTGTATTAAGGTTTCTTAAGGATCTGCAACGTGAACCTGACACCCCTGGTGTTTCAAGTGTCCATAGGCTACAGCAACCGTTTACCATCAGATGGGCTGTAAGCTTGCTTGCTACCACAGAATATATTGTAAAATTCGGGCTAAAACAGATGGTAAGAAAATCTTATAAATGTTTAAAACATACCACAGAGAAAATAACAGTTTTATACGCTATATTTTTTAACATGGCAACACTAACTTTTGGCGCGCTCCAAGTCGCAAAATGGCAGTATTTAGATGGAGACACTCGATAGTGGATGCAAAACCGGATTGATAGTGCCGGGTAGTCGCCCTGCCGACGTTTACTGCTATCCGGAGACAAGAGTTATGGTCGCCGGGCATCGGCAGACGTTCTTCTTAAAACTACTTTATTGTAGGGTTGCCAAATTTAAAAAGCCAGGATTGTAACTTCAAAAAAATAGGACTATCCGGTTTAAAAACTGAACGCAGTAATAGTGTTGCAATAGTTAATGAAATAGTTGAATGAAAAACCCAGGCTGTAGTCTCTCGAGAAAACCTTGGGAGATAGTTCATCCTAATATTTAAGTGTACGCGGGAGGTAGCTCCTCTAAAACCGAACCATGTGTGGGGATGAATTCCCTGTAGATAGCGAGCGGTGCGATGGTAAAAGGTAGCCGTAAACATCATGTCGAACATGATTGATATTGATTAAATTTATGTGGTTCAGCTTTTCAATAAAAAAAAGAATCATCAAAATCGGTTCAGCTAGAAAACAGTTCTAACACACATAAAAATACAGTCGAGATGAATATATAGTAAAATTCAAGTAATTAATATAACCAGGTTTTAAATAACAAGTATTTGATGAAATTATACTGTTGAAGATCAGTAATTAAGAGGAGCGCGTGTTTTAAAAACCCAGGACGCTGACAAATAACTATTCAGGACTTTCTAGGACACCCCAAAAAGTAAGGACATGTCCTGGGAAAACAGGACGGTTGGTCTCTACTTTATTGGCACTACTCCAGGGCCGTAAAGGAAGCTATCCCGACGTAAACCCGTGCACATTATTAATTCATTCGTTGCTCAGCTAAAAAACATCATATTTCTCTGGTAACGGCATATGTCGCTGCCAACTCTATATCGTTTATGCAAAATCTATATCTAAAACAAATAAACGAAATTGAGGTGTCTGTTTGTAATTTTAAATTAATAACTTTTTACAAAAACAATATTTTAAAAAAATCTATTTGTTCTGTAAGATTATGAATATAATTGAGTATCTAATATGATCTATTTGGTAAATAGCGCCATCTAGTATTTATAGACCGAACCACGTTGTTCGTCAGAAGATAACCGTTACCTCCGCTTCTCTCCCTACTACACTAACTTCGGTCTATAAATACGGAGGTCGGTAGTTGAATAATCCTCTTTGGTTGGGTGAGCCGCGGCATTCAGTCGACGAGTGCAGAGCGCGCCGGTTGTGTTTTGGATACAAAAGTGAATTGTATTAGGAATGGGTTCATCCCGGTCTTAGTTGGGCCTGGGGGGAAGCTGCAAGTAGTGAAGGCGAGTGTTAATGCATTCTAAAAGAGCTCTTTAAACCTACACCCGTGTCACAAGTCACGGGCGCTACTTGGGGTTTCTCTTGCGGTAGCCGGCTTCAAAGCCTAAGTCATCATCTTATACAAGTGCTCCTTACAGTTCTAATAAATTATCTGACAATTTTGATGCATAACTAACTGTACATGCGACTTCATCCGCGTGAAATTTAACTTTATTTTTCTAAAATAAAAGTAGCCTAAGTTACTCCTTATTACATCAGCTACCTGCCAATAAAAGTCCCGTCAAAATCGGTCCAGCCATTTCAGAGATTAGACGGAACAATTTTAGTTACAAGTTTACTATAATTTTAGGAACAAGTTTATCGTGCGCGAGTCAAAGGGCTGGCAGCGCGAATGGCAGCGTGTTTTTACATTCAGCCCTCTCGCTCAGTTGTCGCCCGGCAATATTTCCGGCAGCGCGAGTGGCAGGAGAAGCGGCTGAATGTAAACGTAGCATATATAACACAAAGACTTATAACGTCATACAAAAACTATTTTGCAGCTTCCAGAAATTGAATTGTTAAGGGTAGGCTTTCACGCTGACAATGAAGGAAGTAATTCATCACAATGGGCAGGTAAAATGTTTACTTAAGGACAATTTGAACTAACATCCCATGCCAAATTCCATCCGGATGGGTACGACGACGGTGGCGTGCCGTATCACTGCTGTGTTCTCCCATAAAATTGACTTTGTCAGCCCATAAATCTCTCTGGCGAGTGCCGAAAAAACAATATGGCGTCGGGAGAACGATCCGATTCACGCATCGGATGTTTACACAACAGCCCAGCGTTCACAATGACGAGTTGATTTTTTGTTGCGAATTTACTTAGAAACAATTTTATGCCGTTTGATTTCGCGCGTTGCTCCCTTCGTTCTTTGTTTACGGTTACATGTTTATCGTTTAGGAATGTCTGAGTGAAACAGTCACATATTGTGTGGATATAGAACCTATACATATAAATAAAATGGGAGTGTCAGTTTGTAATATTGTAATAACCGTTTTTTACTATATGCATATGACTATAAATACGGTACATAACATTTTTTACAATTTTTGTCTGTCTGTCTGTCGGTCTGTTAGTTCCGGCTAATCTCTGAAATGGCTGGGCCAATTTATACGGGACTTTTTTTGGCAGGTAGCTGATGTAATAAGGAGTAACTTAGGCTACTTTTATTTTAGAAATATGAAGTATAATTCCACGCGGACGAAGTCGCGGGAACAGCTAGTAATACACAATATACATAGGCTTTGGGGGCAAGGAGATTGTTAGTAATGTGGATCAGTAACCCCATAGCTAGCAATACCATATCATTCAAAAACCAAACATCTGTTAAATCATATTTATTGAGTAAAACCACTTAACGATTACTTGAATGACAAACATGCATGGCAATAGTAGTTCATGCACGGGATTTTCACTTAATGTTTGACATAGATACCTACTAAACAATGTACATAAACGGACTCTACTAAAAATAGAGAATTCAGTTGAGAGTCTTGCCAGTTCTCAATTGAATCTGTTCTGAACTGGACGGAAGATAAAAAATATTAATACATAAAAATGTACTTTCATTAGCGGCAAAAATGTCCTACATTAATTATTTATTTATTTACATACTCTATATTGCATTATATAACTTACATGAATCAAAATTAACAGAGTTATAAGCATATCCACGACATCCCTATGTTGTGGATATGAAATTTCGGATACGGATAGGTTTCGGATATTGAAATGATTATTATACCGGATGCGGATATTAAATTATTTCGGAATATCCGTTACTTTCGGATAATTTCGGTTACGGATATTAATTTTTTAAGGAATTTCAAAAGTAAAATACAAATAGTTAATAAAATGGTTACATGACGTGTCTCTATTAGGCTCCGCCCCTATCCGATATTGTCCGAAACTTTCATTTCGGATTCGGTTACGAATATTTTTTATATCGGATATCCGATAGTTTCGGTTACGGTTACGGAGCTTCCTAACATCCCTGGTTATAATAATAATAATAATCTCAGGACAATCCACACAGCGCCATCTAGACCCAAGTTAAGCTAGCTAAAGCTTGTGTTATGAGATAACTGATACATGTACATAGATATTTTTTTTTGTAAATACATACATAATATATATAGAAAACACCCAGACCGATACAAACAATCATACTCATGAATACAAATGTTTGTGTCATGCGAGGAATCGAACCCGCGACCATCGGACGTAAAGCGGTGTGCTAGACGGCGGCCTTATTGCTTATGCAATCTCTTCCAGACAACCTTTGGGTAGAGGAGAAAAGACAAAAGGTAGTAGAGGCCTCTAGAATAGTATAGAAAATATGTTTTTTTTTTTAATTTAAGGCAGTATAGAGAGGGCTTCGTAAGGCAAATACAGCACAGCTAAACCGTGTTACCTCGACACGTGAAACATATCACCCTCTATTAGCAATTAATACGTCAACGAGGGATCTCACAAATGCGACAGTTCAAGGAAACGCACGAACAGAACTAATATTATCACTTCAAATATCTCACGTTCACGGCACTGCTTCTGGGAAGCCATGTTTTTTCGTCACCCGCGCTCCTGTCATTTTTATACGTTCCCGCGTTTTTCAAATTCTATCCGCTCGCAGGTATCCAGTTACGTAACCCAACTGTTTGATCGCGTATGAGATGTATGATATGAATGACAAATGTGTATGGTATTAGTTATTTATGTAAGATTTTGAACATAATTATAGTACTCGTATTATAGTGAAGTACAGGTCTAAATGTTTTAATGCATTTCAAATTATATTGGCAAGATTGTTTCTAGTAAATAAATAATAAAAAAAAATTCACTAGTAAAGAAACTTCACACAGCGCCATCCAGTACCAAGCCAAGCAGAGCTTACGTTAAGGGTGCTAGATACATAATTTGCACCGTGCGAGGAATCGAACCCGCGACCATTGAAAGACAGGCGATGCGCTAAACCGCTAGACCAGCGAGGCCGTCAAATAAAAATATAAACAATATTAGACAAATAAATGTAAGTGTCATATAATTAGTTTAACAGACTGATTAAAAAAAAATAACAATAGTTGAATTCCATGTCATTACTTCTCAACTGTACCTAAATTGAACGGAACCTAAGACTAACCTAACCTAATTGAATTAACTTAAAAGAAATAACTATCCTATAGTAAGTAATATATTTGAATTTAAAACGATTAACACTATATGCATGTCTACTTTCAAATCTAATAATACCAATATAATCCAAGTTTTGTAACGATTCTATAATATACAATCGAGAATTAACCGAATAAGAATTACAATCGACTGATTCAGCGACAAAGATACAAGAAATGGAACGTTCCAATGATCGACTGAAATCGATTTGAAATATAGAACGCTAAATGTGACAATATTTTTGGCGCCATATTATTTATGTGTTGCCACCTCGCGCCGTGTATTTACCTCATCAATCTCTGGTAATGAAGAGATCGAGATAGTGACAGTTGAGTGCACGCTGGGCGCCTCCGCGGTGGCCTAACGAGCTGAGTTTCGGTGTAATGAAAAAATAACGAAATTCGAATGCTTGGGTTTTATTCACGATGTATACATCGATACCGCACCACAGTTCCAATTACAGAATCGAGAACTCACGAAGGCCCAACATAGATTTCAATCTGTCACGAACATGCAAAAATTAATCACGAAAATGCTCGCTAAAGTGCAACAACAAAAAATATTCATTATAAGTATTAGGAATTTGTATATGTTTATTATAATAAATTATTAGCACATATTAGTGTTAATTAATTTAATAATAATATAATCGATACATGACTTGCATTTGATCGAATCGAATATAAATCGTTGTCTATGACATAACTTTTTAATTGTCTATTTTTAATATAATTGTCATTGATTTCATTGTAGTGTAATGGCTGTATGGACTGAGTCCTTTTGCCTTTCCCTATAAAGGGAAAAACCGAAACAAAAAAAAATAATTGTAGTGTAACGATGACAGTTCACGTACCTATATAAAATATATACCTAATCTAAAATAATTCATTTTATTATTTATATATATATACATAATATAATATTAACTATATACTAATATGAATGAGGATTCGCGAATAACAGGATGATTATTTTATAGAACTCCTTTTATTTAAATTACAAAAAAAAACATTTACTATGATACATGAAACGACCTAACTATATGGCAGTCTACGAGGAAGAGAGCGATGCCCATCCTCTTTTTCCATTCATTCCTTTCTCCATCCATTCACTCTTTCGTTTCTATCCATTTGCTCCTCTGTTTCCATTCATTCATACTCATTCGTTCCCATTCGTTCATACCGCCAAGTTTCAAATCCTACAACTCGGCCATCCTGCATTGGAGCCTGACCTCAGGGTCCGTCTTTCACTCTACAATTCTTCTAAACACACTCTTTTCATACACACCTACTACACACTAAAGCAAAATATAGAATGAAAATACAACTAAACACCTTAAATTAAAACATGATCCTTCTTATAACATAGTTACACAATTTTAACATATTACACAGTACAAAAAATAATAATAATACACAAAGAAAAAAAATACAACTGGTACAGTACCTATACTCCTATAATCAAATACAATATAAACTAAGTACTAAAATAGGTACAATCAAATAATCCTTTATCTTCACCATAAGCTAATACTAATGCCTCACAAGGTCAGCCATCAACTTAATTTGAAAATTACAATAATTTGGTAAGTAAATGAGTTTCAAGAACTAACCTCTGGCCACCTCTTCATATAGTCTGCTGAAGTGGACGTCCTCATAGGTCCCTCAGAAGCAATATCGATCTTCAGTACATCATAGCGGTCTCTGCCATTGACTTTAACAACTTTATAAGGTCCTAAATACCTTTGCTTTAATTTCATATTAGTACCAAATTGGGTTCTCTTGATTACTACATAGTCACCAATATTATGTTTAAGGCTTTCCTTGCGTTTTTTGTTATAATTTCGCCGATTTTCATCTTGTACTTTTAAAATTTGTATCTTAGCCTGTTCTCTCGTTTCTTCTCTATTTGTCACAAATTCGTCTCTACTTTCTTCTAGTAATAAACTAAAAATATTTAAATCCTCTTTTTGTTTCATTTTTACACCCACCATTAACTCATAAGGACTGGTTCCTATACTTCTTTGATAAGTACTATTTAGAGCCCTTTGAACTCTACTCACATGCTTATACCACTGACTTTTATCCTCTATGCACAGTTTCGTTAAGACTGACACCAAAGTACGATGAATCCTTTCTACCTGCCCATTTCCTCTGGGTACTCCAGTGGTGATAACAATATGTTGGATATTCTCATCTTTACAATAGTCATCAAACTCCTTGCTAGTAAAAGCCGTTCCTCTATCTGATATAATTCGATCTGGGTTTCCAAAAGTCTGCTGATGAATAAGTAACTTACTTAATGTCTCCTTAGTAGTAGTTGTCTTCACTGGAAAGAGCCAAACAAACTTTGTAAATGCGTCTACAATTGTTAAAATATAATTATACAATTTTGAAGTCTCTGAGAGTGGTCCTATGTGATCAATATGCAATGTACTAAGTGGGATAATGCCCTTCTCTATGGAATTAAGAAAACCTTCTTGTTTTCCTTCTTTCTTCGTTGCCAACAAACATGGTACGCAGGTTACAAGGAAGTTATCTATTTTAGAAGATAAATCTTTTATATAATAATCTACATTTAACATTTCTAACATCTTTTTCTTGCCAAAATGACCATTCGAGTGAATTGTTTTAATAATTTCCATTTCTAATCCCTTGGGAATAAGTATTTGTCCTTGATCACCCTTGTATATGATTCCATTCTGTTCATAATAATCTTTGTAAGGCCTCTCCTTAATTATATCTGAAATCGCCTTTATACCCTCATCTAGTTCCTGTGCTCTCCTGATTTGATCATGTAACCCTCTGGTAACAACAGTAACATAAGGATTGCGGCTAAGAGCATCAACATGCCGCATCTGATTCCCTTTTCTATGCTCCACCTCATAATCATACTCTTGTAATAACAATACCCATCTTGCAACTCTAGTTGATAAATCCTTCTTTTTTAATGTCATTTCAAATGCTAAGCAATCAGTAACAATCTTAAATTTTATGCCAAGTAAATATTTCCTGAATTTTTTAACACCCTCTATTATGGCTAATGCCTCCAGCTCATAACTTGTGTATTTCTGCTCTGCATCTGAGGTTTTACGACTTAGGTAGTACACAGGGTGTAAACTCCCATCATTAGAATCCTTTTGAAATAATATTGCTGAATAAGCCATGATAGATGCATCTGTATGCAATTCGGTATCGAGTCCTGGGTTATATAATTTTAATACTGGATTTTCAGACAACAACTTCTTTAACAATTTGAATGCAATCTCCTGTTTTTCACTGAAAATAAAATCATTATTCTTCTTTAATAAGTCTGTTAATGGTCGTGCTATAGAAGCATACCCTTCAATAAATTTTCTAAAATAGGATGTCAATCCAATGAAACTTTGAATCTGTTTTACCGACTTAGGTTGCGGATACTTTAAAACTGCTTCAACTTTGTCTCTACACGGTTTTATTTCTCCATTTTCAATTTCATAACCAAGATATTCCACCTTTTTAGTCAATAAGTCACTTTTTCTCCAATTTATATGTAATCCATATTCAGAAGCTAATTTTAAAACTTCACGAAGTCGATCTATGGCTTCATCATATGTGTTTGATAATATTATTAAGTCGTCAATAAAAATTAATAGAAACCCCTTTGCTATAAGCTCTCTGAAAATAATAGTGATAAAACGTGTGAAATAATTCGGACATATGGACAAACCAAAAGGTGCTCTCATAAACTCATATTGACCATTCTGTGTCACAAAAGATGTATACTTTGTACAGTTACTATTTATTTTGAGATGAAAAAAAGCGTCTTTGAGATCCAATTTACTAAAAATCGTGTATCCAGAAAGCTTATCTAAATGATCTTCAATGATTGGTAGAGGAAACTCATCCCTAACAATTTTTTTATTTATTTTACGGTAATCAACACAGACTCTTATACTACCATCTTTTTTTCTAACTAATACTAATGGGCTTGCATACTCTGAAAAGCTAGGTTTAATAATACCATTTTGTAACCACTCACCAATTTGTTTATCAACTGCTTCTTGTTCCTTATAGGCTAGTCTACGCGGCCGCTGTGCCACCGGCACATCGTCGTTCAGGATAATCTGCATTTCAAATGGTGCCTCCTTGGTTTGTAAGGGCTTATATTGATCCACTATAAGCTGAGCTGTCTCCATAATCTGAGGATTTGGTACATAACTAACCGGTTTGTCATCTGTAAACAAACAATGCACATTCCTCGAAACTACATTTACCACACCTTTATCGAAAATAACTACCGCATTTTCCAAAAATGGTTGACCTAGGATCACTTTGTAAGGCATTGCATTTGTTGGTACAATATAAAACAATAATTCAAAATAACAATCATCAATTTTTAGTACTGTTTGAAATTTTCCTATAGAGTAAACAGTCGACAATCCCAGTCCGTGCAACACTATCTTTTCTTTATTATAGGCACTCACATTTAGTTCGAAAAATACATCTGCCGACACCAGATTTACGTCACTCCCCGAATCAATTAAACATTCGATTATTACGCCATTTATCTCCAATGTTTTGATTGAACTATTTCGCTTCGTATTCATGACGGTTTCAAATTGACAGTTCCCGAGCGAATGACATCTGTCACCACTGTCAACATTGCTGCCACTACGCACGTCGCCATTTTCTATGTTCGCGTCTATGTTCACACCGTTCACACACATTGATCGTCGTTCCGGTCGGTCTTCCGCTCCCGTCGTAGGTGAAGTGATTGAGATGCACTTATTATCATTCCCAATCGTATTTGAATTTCTTTCGACAAATGCAGCTCTGCAGTTCGACGAAATATGGCCGTATGAATGACATTTGTAACACTTAACTCCTTTCGAACATGTTGTCGCAATATGACCATTTTCACCACATTTGTAGCATTTTCTGCTGTCTCTGTAATGCTCTTTCGTTACTATGGGTTTTCTTTCTCTTGTAGTTACGTACATCTTTTTCTTCATGGATTCGTATATCACTGATTTTTCTTTTAACGAGGCATAGGTAGTGACCCCGTACAACATGACCTTGTTTATCTCATCATCTATAATACCGTCTGTTATGTACTGAATAACACAATAATCAGGTAACTTGCCGCGCTTGCCCAACTCCTTCATTATTAGCATATATTCATAACAACTTTCGTTTTTTCCTTTTTTCCTGTTGGATAAGATTTCGTGCAGCTCTTTCAAATTTATGCTATCAGG
The DNA here is from genome assembly GCF_030625045.1 of Achroia grisella. NCBI lineage: Eukaryota > Metazoa > Arthropoda > Insecta > Lepidoptera > Pyralidae > Achroia > Achroia grisella. The sequence continues at coordinate 3,398,199 of NW_026712882.1, read as the reverse complement.
AAACTCCTTCATAATAGCACATTTTAAGTCGTCATAAGTTTTGAATGGTTTCTCCGACTTTAACCATAGTAATGCGTTTCCGGCTAACGATCTCCTCGCCAAAATTAATTGCTGTGTAGCACTCCAACCAAATATTTCCGCGTTCTCTTCTATCTCCTGCGCCCACCTCGCCGCCGTTATAGTCTTATCGGTCCCGTTGAATACCGGTAAAGTTTCAACTGGATGCCACGCCGCCTCGCGAAATGCACGTTCCATCTTATTTTCGTCTTTAGACATTCTTTTTGTAATTTAATATAATCTTTAAATACGACGTGTCCACCTCGACATTCGTATTCTTCGTCCGCGTCACCGTCTGTACCGCGCCGCAATTCGGGTACTTCCGTCTTCCATAAAAATCCGTTAACATCCAAGTAATCTTTGATCCTCTATCCCGGGCGAGCCCCCAAAATTGTGGGAATGAGGATTCGCGAATAACAGGATGATTATTTTATAGAACTCCTTTTATTTAAATTACAAAAAAAAACATTTACTATGATACATGAAACGACCTAACTATATGGCAGTCTACGAGGAAGAGAGCGATGCCCATCCTCTTTTTCCATTCATTCCTTTCTCCATCCATTCACTCTTTCGTTTCTATCCATTTGCTCCTCTGTTTCCATTCATTCATACTCATTCGTTCCCATTCGTTCATACCGCCAAGTTTCAAATCCTACATATATATACATAATATAATATTAACTATATACTAATATACATATTGAATGTATTATGTTATCTATTCGATGCCAATCGATAAGATCATATCAATAATGTGTGTGAATACATAAATAAATAAATACATTCGGTCATAAAACAGATCGCTCACACATATTCATGCATAAGTTTCGATCTCGAACAGTGGGTCGACGTGAATTACTCCAGTACGAGAGAAGCCAGTCGCCTAGCGTGAAGCGTAGGTGGTCCCTATCTGAGTCGCTTCCTAAGCAAACATATCTCGCTGGGCTTTTGTCGTTGCACTTATTGTCTACTGAAAAGACCTCCAGCACAGTGCCACCGCGGCGTCAATAAAATCTGTACAGAATTGAAGCGAGTTTTAAATTAAAAACAATCGTAAAAACGCCACTAAAGTTCTGTTTTCGCGGAGATTAGTTAGGCGTATTTGAGACGAGTTTACGAGTGTATTATCATATTCGTGATAGCGGAGGCGTGATGGCAGGGTCGCCAACTGTACGAGAATCCATATACGGGTTCAAGGTTTTTGGTATTCGGTACGAGATAAGATTTTCGTACAATTTTGTACGGTTCTAAAAATAAGGAGAAAATGTTCACTGCAAAATTTACTTACAGTGAACAATTTGTTCCTTAACTTAATTAAAGAATTTAAGATTTAAGTAATTAAATGAGAAATGTTTCATTTTGAAATTGGAATGGTAAATAAGTTGACGGGCCACTTGGTGGTAAGTGGTAACTGTCATGTAGCTGTAGCTGTTTATCTACATAGATATTTGTATGTAGAAACAGCTACAGCTCAGGTTATAAGGCACACGCGATATCACTTATGTATTGCTATTGAGTAGCCGTAATATGTCAAGCAATCCGATATATTTTGACACTTTAACTAAAGACATATAACATATACATAGAATTGACAGGACATAATTTTAAAAATAAATTAACCAAATGGCTGTTGACACACTGTTTTTACTCTCTGGGCGATTATTTCAATTATAAATAATAATAAAGTAATAATAATTGTAATAATGCTAATAATCTATAAATTTAAATATGTAATATTAATCTAATTGTTATAATGTAGATATTAATATATGTAATTATTAAGTTTATTAATAAAATTTGCATGCCTACTGAAAAAAGGCATATTACAGCGCAGCCTGCTACTGTCACTGGGGCTTTATTGTTATGTGCATATCTGTCTGTAATGCGAATAAATGACTTACTTACTTACTTACTAAGTATAAGGTTACAAATACAAAGCAAGCTGCTTGGCGGCTGAAATAATTGAGACAGAAATACCCACGCAAACGAATTTTTACAAAAACTGCGATTATAGTGATAATTATAGAAGTCCAAAACTCTCCACGACGATCGGACCTACGCTGCTCGCAACCAATGCTTTCCAGCGATCTTGATCACATCAGCGGTCCACCTTGTTGACTTGATATTACGAAGATATAGATATAAATCTTTATATATAAAAATTGATGATTGATGGACTCCTAAACTACTGAACCGATTGCAAATTTGATTTGCACATTGTGTGCAATTTGATCCAACTTGAAAGATAGAATAGCTTACATCTCAATTTATAGTCGCAATATTGTTTTATTCAAGAACCTTAGCCACAGCAACGCGTGGTCATGTCTGATAGTATAGTATATATCTATGTACTTATAAATTTCAAGATTTTTAGATTTTCATGCCCCTTTGTAGAAACCAAAGACTTTTAAAACTGGCAACCCTGCGAGGGCCCGATTAAAATAAATCTCAGCTATTCGACAGCCGTAAGTCCATCCGCACATTGCGCAACTGTAATTCAACGAAATGTCAAATTATATTAACAATTTATAGCCGAATATGAATAATGTATAGGAATATTAAGTAACTGCTACGAGAACGGTTATATTTCATACGAAGTGTGTGAAGCTAAAATTGTAGATATAGCAGTTGACCTCTACGAATGTTTGTTTTAGTTATATTTGGCTGAGATTTTTCAAACCACGATTGTAGCAATCTATCGTACGGCCCATCTAAACAAATATTACCGGAATTAAAAAAAATAATACAAATACATTATGCACCGTATTTACTACATGCATATGAATATTCATATGCATGTAGTAAAAAATTGTTATTTCAATATTACAAACAGACACTCCAATTTTATTTATATGTATAGACTAGCTTTTGCCCGCGGCTTCGCTCGCATTAATTTATCCCCTTTGGGGTGGAATTTATCAAAATCCTTTCTTAGGGGACGCCTACGTCATAGTAGCTTTATGCGTGCAATGTCTCAGCCCGATCTGTTTAAAATTGACAAAGTTTCATACAAATGTTCGTCACCTATTTTATCCCTTTGGGGGTAGAATTAATCAAAACCCTTTCTTAGCAGATGCCTACGTCATAACATCTACCTGCATGCCAAATTTCAGCCCGATCCGTCCAGTGGTTTAGGCTGTGCGTTGATAAATCACTACTTCAGTCACTTTTGAGTTATATATATTTAGATGTATAGATTACAATTATTGCATGAATAATTTATTTTTGATTTGATATACATATACATACAGAAAGTAAAAAATATCTTAATTTTTAAAATTGTTACTTTAGATACAAGGGTATACATCTCGCTTCAGAACTGGATATGTTACTAATAATATAATATATAATGATATAAATCGCAGAGTTTGTGGAAACACATAAAAGTCCATGCAAGTCGACACCAAAAGCAATATTGTTTGCATTAATAACACTTTTATTCGGCATATTTGAATATATATTGACGTTTTATTCCGCTCCTCAGAGTGGACTACCTACGTATTTGTCAGTTTTTATGACATTGTAAAATCGTTCCCACTCGACTTTGAGGGGAATGGACAACGCAAGAAAATATTTAATACTACCTGTTACACGCGTATTTGTCTGCTATCTAAATCTAAATATATATAACTCAAAGGTCACTGACATAGTGATCTATCAACGCACAGCCCAAACCACTGGACGGAGCGGGCTGAAATTTTGGCATGCAGGTAGATGTTATGACATAGGCATCCGCTAAGAAAGGATTTTGATAAATTCCACACATAAGGGGAGATAAAATAGGGGATGAAAGTACTGTAAAGCCGCAAAAACTATACCTAATAATAATAATACTTCTTAACACGAGCGAAGTCGCGGGCAAAAGCTAGTTGGTAATAATATATCAACTAAAAATAATAATTGCTAGTTTATTAGGCATTTACTCGTACGTACTATTTATCAGTTTCTTATTTATATTACGCTTTTGCTTTCCATAGACCATTAAGTCCATGCTCTTTTTGCGTTTTGTTTTAAATTCTTTTCTTCTTCTTTCTTTCACCTTCTCCACGATAATAGTATATTAGGCATTCACTCGTACGTACTATTTATCAGTTTCTTTTTTACCATTACGCTTTTGCGTTTTCGCATTAAGTCCATGCCCTTTTTGCGTTTTGTTTTAGATTCTTTTCTTCTTTTTTCTTTCACCTTCTCCACGATAATAGTTTATTAGGCATTCACTCGTACGTACTATTTATCAGTTTCTTTTTTAACATTACGCTTTTGCGTTTTCGCATTAAGTCCATGCCCTTTTTGCGTTTTGTTTTAGATTCTTTTCTTCTTCTTTCTTTCACCTTCTCCACGATAATAGTTTATTAGGCATTCACTCGTACGTACTATTTATCAGTTTCTTTTTTAACATTACGCTTTTGCGTTTTCATATTTAGTACAAGCCCTTTTTTTGCTTTCTATAGACCATTAAGTTCATGCCATTTTTGCGTTTTGTTTTAGATTTTTTTCTTCTTTCTTTCACCTTCTCCACCAAAATATTGTATTAAGTAGTTGTGTGGTAGTGTAGGTTCTCTCCTTTTCCGTTATATACTATTAATTGATTGTGTTCTGAGTCTTTGGCACAGTCCAATCTGTCCGGGACAGCAGCCGTGTCGATACCAAACCTTATAGCGTCAACACTTATGGACCCTTACTATTTGTTTGTTTATTTACATATATATTTTTTGTATATTTAATTATATATATTTTGCCTTATTTATTTTTACTAGCCACTCGCCCCGGCTTCGCACGGGTGTAAATGTTTCTCTTGAATCACTGTATCTATTAAAAAAACGCTTCAAATTCCGTAGCGTAGTTTTAAAGATTTAAGCATATATAGGGACGGACAGACAGCGACAGCGACTTTATTTTATACTATGTTTTTGTGATTTTTATGACATGTCTCATTTATATTAGTGCACCGCCACCAATCTTTCTCTGCACCACTCATGGTTGCCTGGTAGAAAACGCCGCAAGGTGTTAAGTCAGCAATATGTAATTTTAATTGTACGTTGAAGTTAAATAAATAAATCCTTACTAATCCTTATCCTTACTTCCTTACTAATATTATAAATGCGAAAGTAACTCTGTCTGTCTGTCTGTCTTTCTCGCTTTCACGCCAAAACTACTGAACCGATTTGAATGAAATTTGGTATACAGATAATCTAGACCCTGAGAACGGACATAGGCTACTTTTTAATGCGAAAAAAGGGGCTTGTAAGGGGTTAAAAGGGGGGATGAAAGATTGTATGGAAGGTTCGTCATTTTTGAAGCTAGAAGCTTGAAACTTATTTTTGAGGCTGTTGATTAAATATAAACAAAAATGACATTCAATGTTTGTAAAAAATTACCCTTAAGGGGGGTAAAATAAAATAGGGGATGCAAGTTTTTATGTAAATTTGTCATTTTTGAAGCTAGAAGCTTGAAACTTAGTTTTGAGGCTGTTGATTAAATATAAATAAATATGACATTCAATGTTTGTAACAAAATTACCCTTAAGGGGGTAAAATAAAATAGGGGATGCAAGTTTTTATGTAAATTCGTCATTTTTGAAGCTAGAAACTTGAAACTTATTTTTTAGCCTATTGATTAAACATAAAGAAAGAAAAAGGTTTGAAAGATTGTATACGTATTGTAGCGTCCTCAGTATCAAAGTTAGATGCTTGAAACTTATTTTTTAAGCTGTTGATTGAAGCTAAAACGATATAACTTTTTTATTTGACTTATATTGTGTTTATTGAATCAAATATTTTTTCATTATTTACGCGTTATTATAAATATTTATATAAAATTAGACACGGGTGAATAGCAACAAAATTCATTTCCTAATGTTTATAATAACACGTTTTTATCGCCGTTAAATTTACATAACATTTATAAGTAAACTATCAATTTGTCTCGACATATCACATTGAACGGTATTACAAAATAATTCCCATGAATTATTCAGCAGCTGTATTACAACGACCATTGTAAGTAGGCCTTTTGTTAATCTAAACCTAATAAGGTTCTGCTACATCTAAACGAGGGGTCCATGTATGTTGGCGAGGGTGATATTTTGAATATTGAAATGGTTTCGTATGTAATTATATATTTTGCGAATGTTGAACAATCGTTGCGGTTTTAATGGGACAGACAGATGTATAAATGTATTATTTAGTACAAACCATAATGGTAAGATTGATTGTATTAATAACATAAATAAAATACAAGTTTCTACTTAATTTACGTACCAGGGAACAATTGAAATTGTATGAAATAATAAATATTGGATGCAAAATAAAAAATATTATTATTATTCTCTTTTTCACAGCTTTAGTTGGTGACTAGTACCAAGGACGGGACATGCCAAGTCTCGTTACTTTATTTTGCTGGATGGTTCACTCTGTGGCATTTAGGAAGCGACGGACTATTGCACATGTATCTAAGATAACAGCCTTTTGTAGTGGAATGTATATTCGTTCACTCAATCTCAGATCGTCTATTGCTTTCATCCACAGGAACTATTCCTAAAACACTACATGTTTTAGGAATAGTTCCTGTGGATGATTAGTATTATTTATTTTCTCTCAGCTTTTGCTGGTTCTTTTTCTTTTATTATTATTTTTTTATTTATTATGTTTTAGGAATAGTTCCTGTGGATGATTATTATTATTTATTTTCTCTCAGCTTTTGCTAGTTCTTTTTCTTTTATTATTATTTTTCTTCTCGGCTTTCGCCGGTAGTTTTAGTATTTACGGGCCTTAGCCAAGTACATAGCTATGTTATATTTTTGGGTCAATATACTATAAATATCTGTCTGAAAAATTTTCTGACAATGCAGCATATGTTTAGGAAAAACTTTCGGTATAATGGTTCCAAAGGTTCCAGATAGTTTTTTGTGTCGGTGTCTAATGCAGTGAGTTGAAGGTAAGTTCGCAATATGAACAAATTCATTTCAAGTGTCCATCGCTTGCGTTTTGGACGAGCGCCAGAGATGGGTGCAAGCTCATTGTCGAAGTTGACATCTCGCACAACACCGGCTAGCGATTTTTTTATACTATATTGTACAAAAACACGTGTACAAAAGGCGAGCTCTACCAGCTAACCATTAGGTACAAATAGAAAGCATTGTAGGGCAGTAGTGGCGAAAAACTGTGACAATAAAAACTATAATAGATATATATAAATATAATATACATAAAAATAAATAAAAATACTATATATGATATGGACACAAAAATTACACATAATAAAATAATATAATAATAAGTATTTATTATTATTAGTATACAAATAATCATACTCATGTTTGTAACTCGTGAGGAATCGAACCTGCGATCATACGAAGTCAAGCGGTGTGCTAAACCACTGGACTACCGAGGCCGTCATACATACGTAGTTTCTTTACTATATCAATATACATATCATGAATTCCCGTAATATGTCATTGCAGTACATTTACAACACATGTTGGTCGACAGCCAGTGTTTCCCAAAGTGGGACCCATGACCCTCACGGGGGGCAGTTTGATTAATAAGAGGGGCAATTCGAAAATGGACTCTTTATTATAATTATATGGATTGTGAATTTCAATTTTTCATTATATGTTTTGAAAATTACTATTTTCTCTAGTGATTTCTTCTTAAAACCTGTTGTATAAGTTGCTTAAGTGAACAATTCATTTTTTTAATTATACATTAATAGCTGTCCCTGTAAACGATGTTTTACCATATAAATTGAAATATTGGTATTCATTGGTAATTAATATATCGCTATTGATGAAAATTTAGGATTGTACGTATTTTTAATGCTACGTTATAAAAAAAAAGTATGTTCTGAAAATAAAAAAAAACAATTTTAGGGATGGACAACCCTTAACACTTAGGGATATGAAAAATAGATAGTAGCCGATTCTCAGACCTACCGAATATACATATAGGTATTTCACAAAAATCGGTCAAGCCGTTTCGAAGGAGTATGGTAACTAACATTGTGACACGAGAATTTTATATATAAGATGTTATTTATAAGAATTCTAGAAAGGCTAAGATGGGTCATCATGGCCTCATCATGGCCCTAAAAAGGTTTAGAAACACTGTTCTATGCAAACGTAACTGAACCGCGGCCAGTTACTGTTTGTTAGACTGTCTGTTTGTCTGCCCCACGTGGTATGTTTGCGCAGTGCTGCGCAGGCGCACTAACAACTGATTCAACATGGTAGCTATTGACGTTTGTTTTATTTACCTTTAGATCAGAAGACTATTGTTATAAATTTTATTATCACATTGTTTGACTCGTATCATGGATAGTGTGGCACTTGAATAAAACAAGAGAGGTAGATATTGCCAATAGAAGAGGAACTGCCGCAGTGATGGCTGGCTCATCCGTCATACTCGTGAACGAGTGCTGCTTGTAGGGACTGGTCTGCTCTTATCACTACGACTGTTTCAATCCTATTGTGTATTTAATATCTGAGTTGTATTAAGTTACAATGATTATTTAAAAGAGCAACACGCAAGAATCTCGCTCGTTCTTGTGATGAGACAGTTTTCCGAATGAGCGGTAGATTAAACGAAATGAACGAAAAAAATGAAGTTTATTTGAATAAATGATTTTCTATTCTATTCTATTCTAAAAAATGTTGCAAAATCGGCGGAAAATATGATGCATTCGAAAATGTACAGGCCAGCTGATCCGTTTTAAAAAATCTTTCACTGTTAGAAAGTTGTATTATCCTCGAATGATATAAGCTATATAACATCACGCTACGACCAATAGGAGCGGAGCAGTAATGAAAATGCGTGCGCTGTGTAAATAGATAGTTACACAAAAATATATATGATTTTTATAAAAAAAAGTCTGCGACAACATATTTCTACTTTTCTAAGGTAGTTAACCTTATTTTATGGTAACAGATTTCTTTTCTAAAATAATGCATTATTTGCGAAGGAATTTATAAATCTGATATTAATCCTTATCCGAAGAAGTACTTTACTTATTATAAGTATTTAATTTTGAACCAAAGTGTCCTATACTTTATTTTGATTTCAGCAAACTTAGGAAATATCTTAGTTTGAATACAAGAAGATCCTCAAATATTGGGCATGTGCAAAGCCGGGACGTATCGCTAGTTGATAATAAAATATAAACCGTATTACCAACTTATAATGTATGTTTTTGTGAGTGAAAGAATTTTTAGAATCGCTCAGAAATATATCTTCAGCCATCACAAACAAAATAAATCGTCCCGCTCTATAAAAAGCTGAACAATATTTTATTATCATTGTCCGAACAGTGTTAAATCCATGTTAAAAAACATATAAAATTACAAATCAATGTGTTAATCGCCCGTTCGTAATTAGTTACGGCGATAATTGCCGATTAATCGACCGCGTCCGATTAGGATCCGGTTAATCGTCGATGCTCGTTATCGACGTAAGCCGAATATTTGCGTTTAATCGGGATCCTGTATGGATGACGAGAGCACGTTAAATATTATAATTAAGTGTTAATTAATGTGGTGTTAGTAAATTGAATTTATCTTATATTAGTATGTGAAATACAAACATGGGCATGTGCAAACGATTACAATAGAAACTGGCTTTAACAAATTACAATTATATTAAAATTTCAATTTAATGTAGTACTTCTACCTCATTAGATATTGGGATTTATATGAATAAATAAAATTTACGTGTTTATAATTTCAAATTTACATTTTTTACTAAATGTATATACAGTACTGACATAATAATTTATTAAAAAAATTGTTTATCTATCTTTCTGTCTGTCTCTCTCTTGTTCTTGCTAATATTTTAAACGGCCGGACCGATTATAATGGGAATTTCTCTCGCACATAAGTAATGTTATGGTAACTTAAGCTATTTTATATTTATAGCTGTATATTCAGACATACTTTACCCATTTCAGAATTTATACTTGCGTCAGATATATATGTAATGCAATTTACAATCAGCCCGAATGGGCAGAGAAGTGAGCAACGCGAGAGTGTAAACACGAGTGAAAACACTTCCCATGCCATTGGCGCTGCCACTCGCGCTGCCCGGCGCTCCCTCGATTGTCGGTTTTTCGTGCGCGAGTCAAAGGACTGGCAGCGCGAGTGGCAGCGTGTTTTTACATTCAGCCCTCTCTCTCAGTCGTCGCCCGGCAATATTTCGGGCAGCGCGAGTGGCAGGGAATGCGGCTGAATGTAAACGTAGCATAAGGGAAGCACTTCGGCTGCATCTACTTAGTTAATATTATTTTATTGTATTCATAATTGTCATATAAAAGATAATGTTTAAAAATCTGCAACGGAAAAGCAAAACTTTTGCTTTAAAATTTATTCACATAAAAAGATATCGAGAAATGTTCATATATCCATTTAATTACATGATAGTACTGTGAAGTTAAAATTGAGATTATTTTTGCCAATAGTACCTACACTCGTGCGAAACCAGGGTGGAATATTAGTCAATACATAGATACTTCAAACATGCGAGAGTTAGTTACAGACCGTCACGTTCAGCGATTGAAAACTAGTACAGAGGTTTTATTAGACACCATATAGTACGAAGTAGTTGCCAATTCCAAGAGTACAATACCTACAATGTCGGTACGCAATTTGCAATTTTATTACCACTGCAGTAAGATTGTTATGCTATATACACAATTTATTTCTACTTTGATAAAGGAACACCACGGATTTGTTTATGGGGATAATAAACTCGAGGAACTGTGCGCAGATTTGTGAATTTCTTTAACTGTACGAAATATATATGACTCTAGAGTGATGCATGAGCTATTTTGTGAATATATATAAAAATAGTGGTAGATAAAAAACAAATTGTTATGACTATTCAAAAGTGCTTAAATTAAGTTTATTTGAATAAATGATTTTCTATTCTAAATGATTTTCTATTCTATTCTATTCTATTCTAATAACAAAGTCATAATGCTCCGGAGTGTGCCACTAGTCAAGTATAAATAATAATAATCTCAGGACAATTCACACAGCGCCATCTAGACCCAAGTTAAGCTACCTAAAGCTTGTGTTCTGAGTAACTGCAGTCAAGTTTCCACACTGAATATTTGTGATTTCACACATACCTACTATTTATAGCGGAATTAAAGAAAATAATATAAGTCTATTAAGTAGTGAAATGAACTTCTAGAAAATAACACTTAATTCGATGAAATAAATATAACATCTCAGGACAATTCACACAACGCCATCTAGACCCAAGTTAAGCTAGCTAAAGCTTGTGATATGGGTACTAGATAACTGATACAAATACATAGACATATATTTTTTCGCAATAACATACATATTATACATAGAAAACACCCAGACAGACCCAAACAATCATACTCATGAATACAAATGTTTGCGCCGTGCGAGGAATCGAACCTGCGATTATCGGAAGTGAGGCGATACAGTTGTAACGTCTTTATAATAAAAAACACAAAACGATCTTTGAATCAGCAATAACTATTAAACAAAAAAGTATAATATAAATATGAGTCTGTATGTTGGTAGTCTGTGCAATAATTTTTATTTTTTAATGCAGAATTAAAAAAAAATATTAGTATACTGCACAAGGAGTATAAAATGCTAATGTTTTTTTTTTTAATTCTTTTAATATAAACCATAAGTGTGCGAAATTTCTAGAAATATGCACGGTGGAGAACCGCCATTCATTCAGATGGTGGGGAATGGTATTTTAGTTTTTGACTGGTAGTGCGATGGTTCAATATTCAAATAACAGCTAAAAACGGTATAGCTCTCTTAAAAGAAGCTGTCAGGGGCAATAAGGCAGTTAGGCATAAGTGTTAAACATGGACAATAATTTCAGGAAGTACATATGTTTAAATAAAAAGAGGCAGTTGATCATCTACTGTCTCTTGGAATAATTTCATTTATTCCCTATTTCCAACACTGGAGAGTACATAACACCCAAATTTTGGGGTGCGCCCATACTCTACACAACACTTAGAGTGTATAAGACAAATAATCTACTAGGTCACGACGCTCTCAGATTTATTGTCCTTCCTTATTACTGCACATATTAATTACAACATATTTTCATCTGAAGTGGAGTTGTGTCGTGACAAATTGTACCGTTATATCCCACCCGGCCTGTGCCTGGCGCCGACACCCGGCTCCCGGAGGCCGGCGCCCGGCTCAGCACCCGGTAACACCCCAGTAATGCTCCGGTGATAATTTATGCCGTAATTAAACCGGTTATCACAGCTACTGGAAGTTAACTGATAAATAATTTTAAGAAATATATTTGTCTTTTATAATTATTTTTGACTAGCTGTACCCGCGGCTTCGTCCGCGTGAAATAATGACTTTCGATAGCAATTTTAATCAGTTAGGCTAATTATAAAAAAACCAACAAAAAATGTCATCGTTCTAGCTTCAGAAAAAACGATTTTCACGCAAACATTCAGCCCTCAATTTTATTTTAAGGGTAAAATTTTTACTACATTTTAAATGACATTTTTATTTAATTTAGTTCACAGTCTAAAAATATTGTACTTAAAGATTAGAACCTGGATACGTCCGCGGTTGTCCAACAAAGATTTGAGACCATTCAGTATTCTTTGAGTGAAATAGAACATATATTCAGGGATATATGAATTTCCGATTTTTATATTGAATAAGTTTATTATTAGGTAACCATCTTTACTGTAGAACAAAACCGATAACGTAATCGTTTTACGATTGCTTGTCCGTTTCTAAAACATCCTGACACATTATACAATGATGACTCAATTACCTGATCCTATAACTTCAGGATTGTCACCGCCAAAAATATCAAAGTCCTCGGGTTATTTTCCACTAATATTAATTTCATTGGGTACTTATTTCAGCTACACATAAATCTCTACATCTGTAACTAACATCAGGAATACGACATTTCACAATTTTTTTTGTGTATACCTATATAATTATTTATACCTGTAATATTGTTTTATTTTATTATTATCATTACATTAGGAGTTGTGGTCAACATTGACTCTGTATTGAAAATTATTGTTGTTTTATTTTTGTTATATGTATTACTAGCTACTCGCCCCGGCTACGCCCGGATGTTCATGTATTATATATATAAACCTTCCTCTAGAATCACTCTGTCTGTTAAAACAAACCGCTTCAAAATCCGTTGCGCAGTTTTAAAGATTTAAGCATACATAGGGACAGACAGCGACAGCGACTTTGTTTTATACTATATAATGATTACGCGTCACGTTGTCATTTTCTCATTATTAAAAAAAATATCAATTTTAAATTTGATAATACACAAATTAATTTCTCCGCATGCAATTTACATGATTATGTTTTTAATAAGATTAAACGATTATATCAATTCAAATTTAAAAACATTTTATTTGATTATGTTTTTAATAAAAAATAAAGTATCACGGATTATTTATGTTTAAAAAAAAGATAATGGATTTGTTAAATAAAAAACCATTGTCGATCTTCTATCGCATTAATGTCAACCCTACATCACTAGCCCGATAATCGGCAAAAATATCGAATAACTATTCGGAATACGTATCTATCGATACACACGGATTGAAGCGCCTCGATGTACGAGTGCTGGCCCACCATTCAGTACACGACACACGACCGTTGAATTATTCATTAACTCAATAGACATTATTGTTAGTTTTTTGCTCCAATCGTTACTTATTTATAGACAATACGAGACATCCAACGTGATTGAATTATTCGATTTCGTGCTTTATTTACTGTGTGAAACCATGGTATGGCCATGTGTTGTAATTTTATTATATTTGCGTATAGGTAAAACGAAAAGACTAGATACGGAGATATAATAATAATAATAATAATCTCAGGACAATTCACACAGCGCCATCTAGGCCCAAGTTAAGCTAGCTAAAGCTTGTGCTATGGGTACTAGACAACTGATACAAATACATAGATAATTTTTTTTTTCGTAAATACATACATATTATAAATAGAAACACCCAGACCGATACAAGCAATCATACTCATGAATACAAATGTTTGTGCCGTGCGAGGTCGAACGAGATCGAACCCGCGACCATCGGTCATAAAGCGGTGTGCTAGACCGCTAGACCACCGAGGCCGTCAATATATATTAGGAAAGTTATTGAATATATAAAGATACAGCACCATGTATCCATAGGTATAATTAGTGAATCACGGGATCTCACCATGTTTTATTTTTGTTGAGTTCCCGATACATGTCCGTTGAAACACTGCCGAAATATCGGTAATTATATATGTATATATATTATTATACTTATAAATAATGACCGCGTCAAACTAAAAACAACATGTATCCATAAGTCGCCGGGTCAGATCCGGCTCGAAGGACCAATGTTGAGAGGGTAGATAATAATAAAACATCCTGCAAACTTAGTATAGTTAAATCACTTGAATTTAATTACATTGAACAACGTATGATAGACAAAATCGTCAAACCAGAAACCAGAGAGAAAGAGACTATCCATGCTGTCACCCTATCACTTATGTATAGCTATTACCATAACCTCAAACATAAAATAATTATTCATTTAATTATAGTTTGTTAGGCGAACTCGGTGCTTTAGCAGTTTGATTTATTACTAGCTGCACCCGCGACATCGTCCGCGTGGAATTAACATTTATGTTTTTTAAATAAAATTAGCCTAAGTTACTCCTTATTACATCAGCTACCTGCCAATAAAAGTTCCGTCAAAATCGGTCCAGCCATTTCAGAGATTAGCTGAAACAAACAGACAGACAGACAAAAATTGTAAAAAATGTTATTTTGGTGTAAGTACCGTATTTATATTCATATGCATGTAGTAAAAAATGGTTATTGCAATATTACAAACAGACACTCTAATTTTATTTATATGTATAGATGTATTGACATACATACATAGTACATAGATATATTTTTTTATTTAAATGGCGCTATATGAATTGTCCTGAGATATAAAAAATGTAGCTGTACTTGAATTCACTACTGTGTCCATACAAAATATTTTTTTAAATTCAATATTTCATTACAGACTTCTAATTCTGCGCATGCAGTATCTAAAAATACAGATCTATTCAGCGCATGTAACTCAGAGCATATTAGGACAATTTAGACTCCAGACAATGAATAATTTAGCTATAAAACTTTAATATGACGTTCGTATTTGACATGCTAGTGGTTCTCGACTCGTTATGGCGTCCGCACACATATATTTGCAAATTGGATAATTTGAAACACAATTGTTTAATATCGAACGACGTTAGAATATTAAATAGTATATTTGTGTAATTGTAAAACAGGTGGGTAATAAATAAGTGATTTTATATATTTTTTATGCGCACTCAACGGAAGCCCTCATTAATGAATAATTTTTCCGATATTTGCAACATTTTTCACTGATGCTTCGCTTCTATTGGTCGTAGCGTAATGTTATATAGTTTAATGCCTTCCTCGATAAATGGACTATCCGACAGAAAAATATTTTTTCAATTCGAACCAGTAGTTCCTGAGATTAGTGCGTTCAAACAAACAAACTCTCTTTATGATATTAGTATAGATAATGGAATAGTAGACCCGCCTGCGCTAACGGTTTACACTGGCAGGGCACCAGTGGAGGATGATAAGACGAGCATGAGGTCAGGTCAGTTAGCCCATCGTTGTAATTCACCATGAATGTATCACGATGGTTTCTAAGGTGAACCACATGGAGGTCAACCTGACATGGTACATTAGTAGGAATGGGGTTATTAGTCCAGATTATTAATAATTTGTATATGTACATCACCATAATAATTATTATTTAAATTGGAATGACAAAGAGAGCGTCATGCTCCAGTGGTTCAGTGGTTTATTACACTGATTTACAGCCAAGAAGTTGTAACTTGGATCTCAACTCAAAGACTCTAAAGGGGTGAAACACCAACATGGCATATAGAGCCTTGTATTACGGACCTACTTCATGCATTACAGTAATCCTCCACATAACTGTATTGTAGAATGCAGAATAGTGCGGCTCTAGTCCTAAACACATTTTTCCCGAGAAACGAACCCTTAAATTCCAAAACGAATCCCCAAAGCGTTTTCAAGTATGGTAGGAATAATAATGAGTTATAAAACCTATATATAATCTAATTAATTAATTGATAAACTGCGGGTAACCACCACTTATTTTTATTTTTTGCGAATCAAAACAAATGAAGTAAATAAATAAAACGCAAAAATGTGCATGGACCAATAAGGGTGTAATTTAAAGAAAATATAGTCGAAAAAGTTTTTATGTGTCTATTTATATATCTGAGTGACATGACTACCACGTAATATTATATTACAAATATTTAATATACCATCATAGAAATAGTATTGCTCAAAACATTCCTTTCCAGAGCCGTCCTAATATAGAAGATAATAAACCTGACAGTAATTAAAGATCATTTTCCCGAAACGAAATTAGACTTCAAAGGAAGTTCAAGGAAATATGTTAAATTAATTTTACAAACTTAAGGAAAGTGTACAATACGAACGTGGATGGATGGAAAGGGAGAGGACGCCCTAAAAAAAGATGGATGGATTGTGTGAGAGAAGATATGAATAAATGAAATGAAATGAAATTTTATTGCATAAAATGTGGTACATTGGATGTGGTATTTTGAATATTATTATATTGTTCGCACATTTAGTCATTTCTGACATGCAACAGACAATTGTCAATTGAAATATTGTCATTATACATTGCTCATCATTACATACATATATTATTATAATTAATTAATTTATTAGTAATAGTCACTTTTTCACCATTTGTGAAAGGTATTCGTCTATATTATAAAAGCAGTTAGATAACAACCAATTATACAATTCTTTTTTTAATTTGCTTTTATTTAATTGTTTTAACTCCTTTGGCAACTTGTTAAATATTTTTATGGCCATTGGATAACAATTAGAGCTTGCTAGCGTTGAATTTATCAACGGATAATATAATTTATTAGGACGCCTCCTTGTGTACTTGGTCTCAAAATCATTAGATGTTTTAAATAACTCAGGATGCGATTTAACAAATAGGCACAGTTCGTAAATGTACATAGATGGCAATGTTAACAGTTTTAATTTTTGAAATAACGGTTTGCAACTTGTTATTGGTGAAACATCAAATATGGCTCGTATACATTTCTTCTGGGAAAGAAAAGCTCTACTTAATTCCACCGAATTTCCCCATAAAACTAAACCGTATCTTAATTTAGAGGCAACGTAACTGTGGTATACTAGAATAGCGGTTTTTGTTCCTGCTATTTTTGCTATTCGCCATATTGCATATGAGAAACGATTTGGTTGAATACATAGATTATCAATGTGGGTTTTCCAAGTGCAGTTTTTATCCAAAGCAATTCCTGAGAACGTTAAAGCATTTGTTTCATTGATCGTTTGTCCCTGACACGTAATGTTTAGATTTCGGCAACTATTGCCATGTTGATTTTGAAATTGTATTGCATTTGTTTTTGATATATTTACTTTTAAATTATTATATGTCAACCAATTGATAAAAGGAGAGTATGCTCAGATATGACGGCCGATAGAAAGCAGTGGAAGAGAATGACATACTGCGCCGACCCCAAAATGTAAATGTAAATTGGACTCCAGTCTCCGCAATCAATCTCTCATTTGGACCGTTGTGCGTGTAGAGGCAGACTACTAAAGTAGCCAGCCAAGCTCCTCCCAAAAGCGCAGAAGTCATCACAAGCTTCACGGAGCGAACTCACTTTCCGAGGATTTGTTTTCATTGTGTGGCCACTGCTGTGGCGCCGACCCCAAATAATGGGATAAAGGCAAGGCAATGATGAAGTAACTTTAATTTTTAAAAATTGCAGCAGTTCCTTGGAGTCTAATCTTATATATAAAATTCTCGTGTCACAGTTTTCGTTCCCATACTCCTCCGAAACGGCTTGACCGATTCTCATGAAATTTTGTGAGCGTATTGAGTAGGTCTGAGAATCAGCCAACATCTATTTTTCATCCCCCTAAATGTCAGGGGTAGTCCACCCCTAAATTTTTTTTTTATTTTTTAGACAAAATTTTTAGTTTCTGTTTTTTTATGATACAGCATACAAAAATACATATAATCCTAAATTTTCACCCTTCTATCATCAACCCCTATTTTTTTATAGCGTTATTAATTTATATGGCAAAACAACGTTTGCCGGGACAGCTAATATCAGTATAAAATCCGATCCAATCTTAATATTCTTTTTGTAATGTAGGTAGTACGACAGTATTTATTTTTTTAAGCGATGATAATTCACCCACGTGCGCTAATCCGCCGGCACCAGTGGAGGATGATAAGATGAGTATGAGGTCAAATCAGTTGGACCATCATAGCAAATTCTTCAGGAATTTAACATGATAGTTTCCAGGAGGAACCGCGTGGAGGTCAATTTTACATGGCACATTGCTAGCAATGGGATTATCATTACGTTGATTTTTATATTAGAATAATATATATAGTATCAAAGTACGGTACAAAAACTCTTTGAAAAAAAGTCAGACCTTAAGCTACAGTATATTATCCTAAGTTATAAGAAGAAATGATATTTTATATTGTTATAAATACATTTCAGGACAGACCATTGAACTTGGCACCCATTTAGATCTCACCTCTTTTGTCGTAGAAGTCAACAATCAAGGCATATATCATAATATTAAACTCGGCTATCATTTCACATTTATGTTTTTAATGGTATAATTACTTAACAAGTTGATTGTGTATACAATATTTTAACTCTCATGATCAGTGCTAGTTGTTTAGTTTAGTTTCGTTTCATTTATTGACCAATGTAAAAATCATCTTTACATATATGGCAAGTCAATACAATAATGATATTTATAAAATTTTAATATGATTACAATTATATTATGAAATAAAATAAATTACCTACACAACATACGGTTTAACTAATTACAATATGTCATAATGATGTTTAAAAATCATAATTAAGGTGTGTTGACAGTTTGTATTCACACATTTCAACTTAAAAATGTAAAGTCACAACAATTATTTAAAAGAGCAACACGCAAGTATGTTGCTCGTTCATCTAATGATGAGACAGCATTCCGAATGAGTAAGTTAAAAAAGAATAAGTATATAAAGTAAAGACCCGGTTAACTATATGTTTACATATAAATAAAATTGGAGTGTCTGTTTGTAATATTGAAAGGACAGATTTTTTCTCCATGCATATGAATATAAATACGGTACATACACCAAAATAACATTTATTACAATTTTTGTCTATCTGTCTGTCCGTCTGTTTGTTCCGGTTTTCTCTGAAATGGCCGGACCGATTTTGACGGGACTTCTTTTGGCAGGTAGCTGATGTAATAAGGAGTAACTTAGGCTACTTTTATTTTAGAAAAATGAAGTTAAATTTCACGCGGATGAAGTCGCGTGTACAGTTAGTTATGCATCAAAATTGTCAGATAATTTATTAGAACTGTAAGGAGCACTTGTATAAGATGATGACTTAGGCTTTGAAGCCGGCTACCGCAAGAGAAACCCCAAGTATCATATAATAAGGAGTAACTTAAACTACTTTTATTTTAGAAAAATAAAGTTAAGTTCCACACGGACGAAGTTGCTGGAACAGCTAGTATCATATAAACCCGATATTGAATTGTTCGATATCGTAAAACCACAGTCTAGTGAGGTGACTGAGTTGATTCAATGGAATCTCGATTATGAATCGATAACGCTATAAACAACCAGAGGTGTGAACGTTTACACTGTATATTTGCATTTTAATCGTGAGAGGACATTCACCCCGAATCTATCGAGATCTTTAACTAATAGGTAATATGTTTATTGCTTTGTGTATTTAAATTGGTATTGATTAAACAAACGAGCAAACGGGCCTATTGCTGCTGGGAAAGGCGACACCCAGCGGGGTTTTAACTGCATCCAATTTACTATAATTTAAAGAGTTTTATTCAATCAGTTTATGAGATGTTGGGAATTTGTTTTTTAATTAAATTTATTTTTAAGGATTCTTTTTTATTGATATAATGGAATGGTGCACCCGGTTGCGCTAACTGTTAACGCTGGCGGGGCACCAATAAGATGAACATGAGGTCAGGTCAGTTAGCCCATCGTGACAAATTCACCAAGAATCACGACGGTTTCCAGGGGAACCGTGTGGAGGTCAACCTGACTGGTAATACTACTATTAGCCGAATAAAGAGGCTGTGGATATTTTGTTTTCATGAAATTTAGATCTTTGCAATAATTGCATCAGTGATCTTGTATATAAAATCTATATGTATAGACAGGTATACAGTATTTCAATGTTTATAGACTTGTAATTTCAACCATATTCCTTACCAATATATCTCTATCTCCTATAAATTATTTGCACACGCATCTCATAAATAATATATAATAACCATTCCAATATAGTAGCGTATTAACTTAATAATTATGGATACGGCAATGAATGCATCATGGCATAAATCGTGCGTGCACTGCGTAGGAAGCGCAAATAAAAATAAAACATTAACATATCGAATTGGACATCGAGTCGTAAATATTCGTGAAAGCGAATACGCTCGAACGATATCGATTACCATCGGCGTGTACGACGCCTCACTCTGTCTCCTGCTGTGCGGTCGACGACGGCGATGCTCGGCATTTTTTTGCGTTTACATAGTACGATTTAGAATTATGTTACGAATGTAAAAGCCACTTCCAGAATAGAATAGGAAATCATTTATTCAAATAAACTTACATTGAAGCACTTTTGAACAGTCATTACATTTTTTTAATCTACCGGTCATTCGGATAGCTGTCTCATACTCGTAACAAGAAGAACGATCAAGAAACTTGCGTGTTGCTCTTTTAAATAATTTTGTTATTACTTTACATTATTAATTTTAAGTGTGTGAATCATCATCATCATCGCAGCCACTGCTGGACATAGGCCTTCCCTAAAGATCTCCACGACCATCGGTCCTGCGCTGCTCGCATCCAATGCCTTCCAGCGATCTTGACCAGATCGTCGGTCCAACTTTTTAAGTTATAGCTGTATAGCTTATGCTTTTTATACAAATTTAACATTTCGTATCAATATTAAAGAAACGGTAAATCCAAGTTTGGAATCGACTTATCAAATTTGTAATTCAGTCAAATTATATAATATCTGTATTTATTATTACAATGTAGTAATATAGTGTTACATTATCTAAAGTATAAAACGTTTTGTAGATGAAAGGCACAGTAGAAAGAAATGACTGAAAAAAAATATTTAATTAGTAATTGCAAGAATTCTACGCCCTCAAAGTGAGTGAAGGTTTTTTTTTATGGATGATAATGGAATGATGCACCCGCCTGCGCTAACGGTTTACGCTGGCGGGGCACCAGTGGAGGATGATAAGATGAACATGAGGTCAGGTCAGTTAGCCCATCGTAAGAAATTCACAAAGAATTTACTATGATGGTTTCCAGGGGGAGAAGCACTGAATCACTGGCAAGAAATGCCAGGATTAATACATTCAAAAGACCTAATATCGGGCTTCTCGACCAAATACTCCAATAGATTACTGCTATTGAGTAAAAGCAACATATGCATGATGACTAGGGCCCTCACAGGACACTGCAAATTGAACAAGCATATGGCTAAGCTAGGCCTATGCACGACAAGTATCTGCAGATTCTGCCAAACTGAAGAGGAAACGCCGCTTCACATCCTATGTGGTTGTAGCCCACTCATGCATAAACGAAATATCTCCTTTGGAAAGTTTACACTCTTTCCCGAGGAGATAAAAACGATCGCTCCTAAGAATATCCTTCAATTCTTGTCCCTGACGGGTCTAGGTAGCGAACTCTGAAAAGGGCGAGCACAATAGATCTATGTAGGTCGCAGTGCTACAGGTGCTACACATCTGACAATAGCCCAAACAACCCAATAAAAAAAAAAAAATTCCAGGGGGAACCGCGTGGAGGTCAACCTGTTTTGGTACATTGCTAGTGATGGGGTCATGAGTCCACATTACTAACAATCCCCCTTCCCCCAGTGGGTGAGGGTCAGGGTCACGGAAAATATTAAATACTAAATAGAAACTGGTGAAATAAACAAAAGGTTTTCCCGAGACATAAATTCACGGCGGGCAAAAACATTTATATTTCTTTATTATACTTATCTTTGTTACATTTAAGCTTTATAAGTATTTAAACCATATAATTTTATAATAAACTAGCTATTCCCGCGACTTCGTTCGCGTGGAATTTAACCTTATTTTCTAAAATCAAAGATTTTTCAAAATAAAAGTTGCCTAAGTTACTTCTTATTACATCAGCTACCTGCTAAAAAAAGTACAGTCAAAATCGGTCGAGCCATTTCAGAGATTAGCCGGAACAAACAGACCGACAGACAGAGAGATTTTACAAAAATTGTAAAAAATGTTATTTTGCTGTATGTACCGTATTTATATTCATATGCATGTTGTAAAAAAACGGTTATGTCAATATTACAAACAGACACTCCAATTTTATTTATATGTACAGATAATACCGTTGGGTGTAAACAACGATTGTTATTTATGAGAATATTGCTTAAACAAATAAATTAAAATTATTTGCCGCGTACATCGTTGTCTCTCGGTCGTTAATAATTCTATTTTCAAAATTTATAAGACAAAAAGGCGCTAAAAATGAATGGTCAATGGCCGACCCGTCGGCCATTTTGTAATAAATTACTTGGTAACACGCGCCTCCGCGTCAATGTACTATATTTGATAGCCTTGCGTGACATCTGTCTATGGACAACAAACTATCTCTTCGCCAATTACCATACAAATCGGTATAGCAGTTCAATCGTAAAAAGTAGCAGGCAAACGAACTCTTGCATTTATAATCGAGTAAAAAGTGTATAGAGACGAAGTTTATGACTTTACAACCAAGTTTAAAAATAATAAGATTCAGAATCATTACATAGTATAAAACAAAGTCGTGGTCGCTGTCTGTCCGTTCCTATGTATGCTTAAATCTTTAAAACTAGGCAACAGATTTTGAAGTGTTTTTTTTAAATAGATAGTGATTCTAGAGGAAGTTTTATATGTATAATACATGTACACCCGGGCAAAGCCGGGGCGAGTAGCTAGTTACACTTTAATTATTTTATTTCATAGACGGCCTTGATGGTCTAACGGTTTGGCACACTGCTTTACTTCCGATGGTCGTGGGTTCGATTCCTCGCACGGATTTACTTCCCATATAATGTTTGTACTTTTTATGGGAAGTAAATCTGTGTGCTAAACCGTAAGACCACTGACGCCGTGGACATAGGAGATGGTAGGATGGTAGGCTTTTTTATTGGAGGTTTGGGTTATATATTGTCAAGTGCTTGAACCTGTAGCACTGCGACCTACATAGATCAACTGTGCTCGCCCTTTTTCAGAGTTCGCTACCTAGACCCGTCAGGGACAAGAATTGAAGGATATCTAAGAATATCCATCCAAGAGCCATGGTTTTTATCGCCTCGAGAAAGAGTGTCATCATCATCTGCATCTTCCTTATCCCATTTATTTGGGGTCGGCGTAATATGTTTTTCGCTTCCATTCATCCCTGTTCGCAGTCATCGCGTTATTTACTTCCTTTCTTACCATATCATCTTTCACACAGTCCATCCATCTCTTTTTCGGCCTCTGCCCTTATAACCATCCACATTAATATGTAACACCTTTCTTAAAATATTATCCTCGTTCCTACGCATTACATCTCCATACCATGATAGACGATTACTCTTCAACCTCTCTGACACCGGTGCCACTTTCATACTTCCTCTAATGTATGTATGTATGCCTCGGGAAAGAGTGTAAACTTTCCAAAGGAGATATTACGTTTATGCATGAGTGGACTACAACCACATAGGTTATATAGTGGCGTTTCCTCCTCAGTTTGGCAAAATGTGCAGATTTTTGTGCACAGGCCTAGTTTTGCCATATGTTTATTCAATTTGCAGTGTCCAGTGAGGGCCCTAGTCATGATGCACATGTTGTTTTTACTTAATAGCAATTTAGACTATTCGAATATTTACTGTTACCATCTTATTTGTTATATACAAAAGACTCCTCCCATCGATCCCCCGTCCAATTCAAACGGGGATCGATATTACGACGGCCTGAGCCGAGGTTCGAACCCCTAGCGGTGCCCTCAGACTAAACTCGTATCCGTCAGGCGGGAGTTAGCCTTCCACCGCTCCGTAAGTCCTTCCTTTGGAGTGCTATCTGCACTCGCCCTCTATCCGGTGAAGCTGTAAAGGCCAGCTGCGGCCAACAGCATTAGAGTAGTTCGAAAAAAAAAAGCAGTTTTTTTAAGAATTCAAAATATACTCTGCTACTCAAATAATTATTGTAGCGTATCATAATTATGGTTTACATTTTAATTACACCATCTCTCAAATATAACGATGCCTCACAGATCATTAAAAATCCAAACTGTGTTTATAGTAGAACTATCATCTTATTATGACCATTGTTCATATACCAACTAAAACTTTGCTCAAATAATATTTATTACCATAATTAAACTGTAACCCCATGGTTTATTTTACCTGAGTGTATTCAATTACATTTTAAACACTGCTATCTCTATCTACATCTATATAACTCAAAGGTGACTGACATAGTGATCTATCAACGCACAGCCCAAACCACTGGACGGATCGGGCTGAAATTTGGCATGCAGGTAGATGTTATGACGTATGCATCCGCTAAGAAATGATTTTGATAAATTCCACCCCTAAGGGGATAAATTAACGCGAGCGAAAAAACGGGCAAAAGCTAGTATCTTATAAACACCTTACTAATATTAAAAACACAAAAGTTTGTGAGTATGAATGGATAGACAGAGATGTAGACTTCTCTTTCACACATAAATGATGGGACGATTTTAGCGTATCCGGGTGCATTTTACATTCAGCCGCTTCCCCTGCCACTCGCGCTGCCGGAAATATTGCCGGGCGACAACTGAGTGAGAGGGCTGAATAAAACACGCTGCCAGTCCTTTGACTCGCGCACGAAAAACCGACAATCGAGGGAGCGCCGGGCAGCGTGAATGGCAGCGCCGATGGCATGGGAAGTGTTTCCACTCGCATTTACACTCTCACGCTGCTCACTTCCCTGCCCACAATGGCACACTCGTGTTTACACTCTCGCGCTGCTCACTTCCGTGCTCACTTTCCTGCCCACTCGGGCTGAGTGGAAATGGACATAAAGTTTTGTTTTGTGTAGGATATTGGATACCAAGAACAGGGGAGTAGATGGACTCTGATTGAAATAGATACAGGAATGGAATAGGAGCATAAGGTACCCACGCAGACAATTTTTTACAATCTACATCTGGTGACTTTTCTTTCTTAATACTGTCTAAATTAGTTTATAAATACATAAACAAAAAAAAATCGAAAAGGCATGTACTGGTAAATAAGAATGTTCATACAGATGCGTTCGATCAAATTCGTGACCATTTTTTATACCACGTATGTGGCAAGCAAGCATACGGCCCATCTGATGGTAAACGGTTACCGTACCCTATAGACCATTGGACCATCGAGCAATAGTGCGATGTGCAGAACTGTTAGACCGCCAGAATTGTTAATATTTAAAAAATCAGCACATTTGTCATACATACACCTAGCAGCCCGAGTTCAATGCGCAGCAGGGGTGCCAACCGTACGAGAAGCCTAATATAGATACAAGATTTGACGGCCTCGATGGTCTAGCGGATTCGCAAGCCGCTTCATTTCCTATAGTCGCGAATTCGAATACTATTATTACTATGTTATACATTCAGTGCAATCGAACAAATATATAATAAAATACCACATGTAATTCGAGAGATGGCGTTAAATAGATTTAAAAAAGAATTACACCAATGGCTCGTTAAAAAATGCTGGCCTCCTGGCCTCCTGGCCTCCTGGCCTGACATCTGATATTCTTATTTATAATGTAATTTAATTGTAAAGGTAATTGTTATGAATTGTAATTTGCATGCCCCCTGAATATGAGGCGAACATTTGTACTAGTGTTGTAAATGTTGAAGCAAATAAATTACCTATCTATCTATCGTTTGTATTCATGAGTACGATTGTTTTTATACTGTGTATTTATGTATGTATTTTAAAAAAAGTTGAGATGGCGTTATGTGAATTGTCCACAGTAATTATTTTTACATTACTAGCTGGCCCCTGTAACTTCGCCTGCATCATACTTACTTGACATTTATCATTAAACTAGCGCGGGCTTCGCTCGCGTTAATTTATCCTCTTAGGGGTGGAATTTATCAAAATCCTTTCTTAGGGGGATGCCTACGTCATAGCAGGTTTATGCATGCAAAGTCTCAGCCCGATCGGTTTAAAATTGATAGTTTCATACAAACTTTCATCCCTTATTTTATCCCCTTGGAGGTAGAATTAATCAAAATCCTTTCTTAGCGGACGCCTACGTCACAACATCTACCTGCATGCCAAATTTCAGCCCGATCCGTCCAGTGGTTTGGGCTGTGCGTTGATCGATCACTATGTCAGTCACCTTTGATTATATATATTTAGATTTCGCCCAATTTACATTAAATGTTTTTAAATTATGTGTTATTAGCCTATGTGTATTAAGCTATATTACTACAAATATTAATTTAAAATTCATTCGGTAGTTTTTGCGTGAAAGATTAATAAACATCCATCCATATTCATATACTCGGCATGGCATTTACCACGTTATTTAGAATTTACTATAATATTCTAATGTACAAAGCTAGATATCCAATTTCTGATTCTATATGAGATGTTTTATTTTTTCTTTCTTTGAGCTAAAACTTGTGAAGTTGGCAACCCTGGTGCGCGGCGCAGGTATGCCAGCATGACACCTACCAGGTTGTTTACAATTTACACAGGTCGAGAGACGCGACGCTGGCGCCAGCGCATTCCATTCGATTCTCTAATCGAGTGAAGTGACTGTAGGCATCTGAGACTTGATCATAGCTCGATATTATATAGCCTATAGATATACTCGATAAATGGGCTATCCGTGCTAGCTGTGGGCCTCGGTGGTCTAGCGGTTTAGCTCACCGCTTCACTTCCAATGGTCACAGGTTATTTATATGTAAATACGTGCTATTATAATATAATAATTACTCATGTTTTGAATCATTATGATGGTATAAGGAATTTCATTGAAATTAATCAACACTATAAAGTGTTCTTTTTTTTTTTTATTAAATTTATTTGTTTCTCGACTGTTTTTATTGTCCCATTTTTTTTTTGTATTATAAATATATTATGTAGTACTTCAGCCGCGATTTGATACGGCCAAAGTTTTAATTGTATAATGTGTTCCTCTAGAGGGGATGTTAAATTATCGTATCTATAAAGTGTTCACTATTTGTTTTACGACCATTTATTTGACGACCTCGGTGGTCTAGCGGTCTAACACACCGCTTTACGTCCGATGGTCGCGGGTTTGATTCCTCACACGGCACAAACATTTGTATTCATGAGTATGATATTTTTGGATCGGTCTGGATGTTCTCTGTGTATATTATGTATGTATTTACAAAAAAAAAAGTGTCTATGTATTTATATCAATTGTCTAGTATCCACAACACAAGCTCTGCTTAGCTTAGAACTAGATGGCGCTTTGTGAATTATTCAGGGATATTAGTAGAAGATATTATATTACAATATCCTACAGTAAAAAAAAACTTTTAAACCAGTAGTTCCTAAGATTAGTTTAACAAAACAAACAAATCATATTCACCTTTATATATTAGTAGATATAAATAAATACATACATACACAAAAAAAAACTGTTCCGTTCTGAACATCAATTTAGATATATAAAAAATATATAATGTAATAATCTCAATCCGCATTATTATGAAAAAACATATCAGAAAAAAACTGCAATAACTAATGTCAACCTGTCAAACGAACCAAAATTATATTGAAATAAACAAGACATTTACAGCTCTATAGGACAACTAATATAAATATTTAGTTTTTTTTATAAATACATACATAATATACATAGAAAACACCCAGACTAATACTAACAATCATATTCATGAATAATGAATACAAATGTATGCATCGTGCGGGGAATCGAACCTGCGACCATCGGAATTATACTGTATGTAGTATATATATACGCATACACAAAAAAAATCAAATCTGTTCTTTTTACAACATCAGACTAAAAGTATAATGTAATAATTAGTACGCATTATCTATATATATAAATAAAACTGGAGTGTCTGTTTGTAATATTGAAATAATCGTTTTTACTACATGCATATGAATATAAATACGGTACATACACCAAAATAACATTTTTTACAATTTTTGTCTGTCTGTCTGTTTGTTTCGGCTAATCTCTGAAACGGCTGGACCGATTTTGACCGGATATTTTTTGGCAGGTGGCTGATGTTAATAAGGAGTAACTTAGGCTACTTTTATTTTAGAACAATTCTTTGATTTTAGAAAAATAAAGTTAAATTCCACGCGGACGACGTCGCTGGAACGGCAAGTTATTAATAAAATAAAACAAATCACTAAAAAACTGTTCGCAATCTAATTTATATGTCAACCTGTCAAGCAAGCCAAAATTATATTGAAATAAACGTGACACTTATAGCTGATACAATGCACGGGCTTGTCAACGGAATTTATTATGTTTTTAATTTATAGACTAATCGTAACCATAGAGTAAAATATCCTGCTCACGAATATAATAAATAACCCTGGACAACTAACACAGCGCCATTTAGTATCACGGTAAACAGAGCTTGTGTTACGGGTACCTAGACAACTGATATAAAAATAGTATAAGAATAGAAAATCATTTATTCAAATAAACTTACATTGAAGCACTTTTGAATAGTCATAACATTTTTTTTTTAATCTACCGCTCATTCGCAATACTGTCTCATCACAAGAAGAACAAGTAAGAAACTTGTGTGTTGCTCTTTAAACTTACTTTTTTCTGTAAATACATACATAATATACATAGAAAATCTAGAGTGATACAAACA
This sequence comes from Achroia grisella, assembly GCF_030625045.1. Classification (NCBI taxonomy): domain Eukaryota; kingdom Metazoa; phylum Arthropoda; class Insecta; order Lepidoptera; family Pyralidae; genus Achroia; species Achroia grisella. The sequence continues at coordinate 3,369,036 of NW_026712882.1, read as the reverse complement.
ATCATACTCATGAATACAAATGTTTGTACCGTGCGAGAAATCGAACCCGTGACTATTGGAAGAAAAGCGGTGTCCCACACCGCTAGATCACCGAGGTCGAATGGTTCATACGTTTTTTAAGGATTAAAATGGAATGGTGTACCCACTCGTGCTAACGGTATACGCCAGCAGGCACGAGGAAGGTAATAGGACAAAAATTAAGTAAGGCAGTTTTGGCGAAACTCAATTGTCGAGAAAGGGGGGAAATGAAACCATTGCTAGAAATATAACTTGTTAGGGCCCAACTTCTAGTTACGTGCCTCAACACCGACCACGGCAATGTACCTGTCCTGCCTACACTACGCTACCAAGGAACAGGATATTGTTGACTACATCCGGACCAAAAGTAACCTGACATTGAGGGTGACGCAGCTGGAATCGAGTCACAACACGAGCTTCAAAGGGTTCGTGGCCCGGGTCCCCACCAACATGCTGCCCACCTTCATGAAGGAGGACTACTGGCCGAAGGGTGGTCTATCAGCGATACCGTGGCAGATTGCCGTCGTCAGTGCTGTGACCGTAGAGACAATTTTATTTACATATTTTATTATTATTTCTAATTTCTATTTTCTTTCCATGCAAATAAAAATAAATACCATCATATATCATAGCATATTCAGCATCAGCATAAATTAAAATTTTTCCACTAAATAAGATTGTCACCACACTCCAATGGAATTAAGCAATTTATCCTTCTATCATCTAATTCACCGTGTTGTTACTGCACTGGGACGCAACGGTCCGTGTTAGAAACAGCAGCACGTAAACGCGCTGATCCGCACTGATCTGCACTGGTCCGCGCTGTCGTATATTATCAACATGCGGTGACCGCACTAATCCGCACTGGACCGCGCTGATTCGGACTGGACCGCGCTGTCGTATATTATAAACATGCGGTCAACGCAAGTTTGCAAATCACCATAATCTCCGTACCCATATTGCAAAACAATTATAGGGCTGCTAACTCTTTGTATACAGTATTAGCGTCATCCCGCGGCGATACCCTTGTTAATTTGCATATAAACATGATTGACGGCCTCGGTGGTCTAATTGTTTAGCACACTGCTTTACTAACGATTGCCGCGGGTTCAATCCCTCGCAGAGTGGTATTTGTATTCATGAGTATGATTGTTTGTATTAATCTGGGTGTTTTCTATGTGTATTATGTATGCATTCTCAAATCTTTTATCCCTTATTTTATCCCCTTGGAGGTAGAATTAATCAAAATCCTTTCTTAGCGGATGCTTACGTCATAACCTCTACCTGCATGCCAAATTTCAGCCCGATCCGTCCAATGTTTGGCCTGTGCGTTGATAGGCACTATGAAGTCACCTTTGAGTTGTATATATTTAGATTCAAACTCATATGCCTAACTAATCCTAAACTAATTTTAGCCTATTTTAGTCTTATTTGCATACATAGCTGTTATTTTATACCCAACTGTCAGGTTCAAGTAACAGTTGTCAATAGTGAAGAACTAACAACAAATTTAACTATTGTTATTTTACAGTGCGTGAGAGAGTCTAGTATAAGTCTAACATTTTGTTAAAATTACATTGTTAAAATTACTTCTTTCATAAGCTTCTTTATGAAAGCTTATGATAGTAGTAATTTTAACAATTGTATTTATGTTTAATACTTTTTGATTAGAATATTATTGTTATATAATGCAGTTATCATGTAATGTAAAATCAATCTATGTAATTTATAAATAAAGTACAATTCTGTCTACATAAGCTAACATCACACATAGGTCGTCAATACATTTGCTTGCCTGACATCAAATTCCAAATAAAGATCATTATGTGCTAACCCTAACGCCATTGCGCACGCGCAACCTAAACTAGTTCAAGGCGGACAATACATGCGACTAATTTGACTATCCAATAGCACATGGGACAACAAGATTTTACAAACGCTCATTGCCGTGTAGGCAGAACTGATTGCATAAACAATAAGGATATTATTCTTGGCTGAATATTTGCGAAACGTAACAGCACATGGTGTAGACTGTCATGAGGCTTTTGTCCTGAAAATGTGAGCCATGCGGGTAATGCACCAGTGAATGCGTGTAGTTAAATAGCGGTTGCTTAACTCATTAGGTTTTCAATGTTCTATACATTATGTTAGGCTCAAATATATCTTCAAATTTACTAATATTCTTAATACGATAATATGTTTGTTTGTTTACATGTTTTAAGTCAGTCTTTCAATTATTGTCCCTACAAGCAGCACTCGTGAACGGGTGCTGCTTGTAGGGACTGGTCTGCTCTAATCACTATGACTGATTTCCTCTTATTAATTGTTTAACCAGTTGGTTATGTATTCAATATTTTTTCTTTTTGAGTATTTAATTGAATTAGTGCTAATTGGTGGTTTGTATTCACACACTTAAACTTAAAAATGTAAAGTAATAATAAAATTATTTAAAAGAGCAACACGCAAGTTTCTTGCTCGTTTTTCTTGTGATGAGACAGCTTTCCGAACGAGCGGTAGATTAAAAAAAATGTAATGACTATTCAAAAGTGCTTCAATGTAAGTTTATTTGAATAAATGATTTTCTATTCTATTCTATTGGCATGGCAATACAATTTAAGCAATGATGTTCTTCGTCAGTCTTTCATGGCAATACAACTTAAGCAATGATCCTGAAATTTGTAAAGAAATAACTAATTTAAGTGACGAAAATAGTGAAAGATATAATCTAGTTTTTATCACTGTAATGATTATAACAAAGTCGGTCAGAAGTTAATTATAAATTTATCATCGTAAATCGGTGAGGTCGCTCCGTAAATTCTGTGAATATACCAGGAAACTTCTCCACTTCTGGGAGAATATAGCTGGCTACAGTAGTAGTCTCGGCTTTACACGCACAACGGCCAAAAAGATTGACTAAATGCGGATCAAATAGTCTAAATTACAGTATGTTACATTATAGTCACGCGGAAATGTTATAATAAAAAACTCAAGCACAGATTGTAAATACACCACTTGCACTATGATCGTTTAAAATATACGGTTACAAATGCACTCGTACTGCGTTGGTGAAGTACCTAGATATCAGAGAATACATTTTCGAGCGACACCACTCACGAGTATATGGTTACACCAAAACGTGACACTTCGTTTTTTATTTCCATGCTGTTGGTATTGTATTTAATTATATCTGTGTGTGGGCCAACTAATACCTAATTAGATAATTCAAGTGTGTCTTGTGGAAGAATATTATAGTGATTGTAATCTTAACATAGTAATATTTCAATCCGTTTCACTAAGGTTGCATTGAAAAGATTGCTTTTAGCAATATTGTATTGTATTATTGTAACGATACATGTGTACTTCGTTATATTGTTTGTGCTTCTTCTTTACTGTCTGTTGCAAATAAAGTATATTCTATCTATCTATCTATGTAGTAATAAATGAAGTCATTTCCGCTGTCTGCTTGCGTAGATCTTTTAAAACTACTTAACACGTTGTAATGCAGTTTTTAGCAATAGATAATAATAATAATCTCTGGACAATTCACACAGCGCCATCTAGACCCAAGTTAAGCTAGCTAAAGCTTGTGTTATGGGTCCTAGACAACTGATATAAATACATAGATATTTTTTTTTTCGTAAATACATACATATTATACATAGAAAATACCAAGACCGATACAAACAATCATACTCATGAATACAAATGTTTGTGCCGTGCGAGGAATCGAACCCGCGACCATCGGTCGTAAAGCGGTATGCTAGACCGCTAGACCACCGAGGTCGTCAAATATCGTCAAATATCAAAGATGGAGTAATTCAAGAGTGATTGTATGTCTTAGATATGATTCTGCGAAGATCTGTATTAGAGTACTCACTAATACGTACAATCAAACTCATGAATACAAATATTTATCGTGCTAGGAATCGAATCTGCGACCATCGGAAGTAGTGCGGTGTGCTAAACTGCTAGACGAACGAGGTCGTCGGTACATAAATGCTTTGGTATGGTATAATTATTGTACAGGGAGAAAGAGGTTAATAATGTGCAGTAATTAACCCATTACTAGCAATGTGCCATGTTAGGTTGACCTCTACACGGTTCCCCTAGAAACTATCGTGATAAATTTCTGGTGAATTTGCCCTAACATGGGCTAACTGACATGACCTCATGTTCATCTTATCATCCTCCACTGGTGCCAGCGTATACACTTAGCGCAGGCGAGTGCACCATACCATTATCATTCATAAAAAAATTACTGTACAGTCTATGGTCTCTCCAAGGAGGATTTAATTATTATTTGTTATACCTCAATAAAATTTGAATCCGTCTAAATCGATTTTGCCTTAAATACGATGTGAAACACCTAAATCGCATTTCAATAGTGTAACGCTTCTTAAAACGTAATTTACCCCCTCTCTAAATAGTATTACCTACTCCAAATTGACGAATCTTTGAATCTATATTATATTGAAACCTTAGAATGTTGATTATATTACTTGAATCCGACGCTTTCTGATGTTAGATAGAATTAAATGAAGTCTGATTTCTAAGAAAACTCGTTATATCCGTCCAATAGTGAACGATTCAGTTCCACGAACTTCCAAATTACTGGTACTTCAAGTTTACATTATGAGTTATTTGCATTACAGTATAATATGGGCTGGTCCACAGTTTAAGGAAATTAAGAGGAGGAAGTGCTAATAATATGGTATTTTCCCAAATTTCGCCAGAAATCAACTATCGTGATTTGTTCCTGAATACGTCTTATCATCAAGTGAAATGACATCATATTCGCCTTATCATCAGTCAGTGTACCGCCATTAATTTGAAAAGTATACGGGCTGAGTTTCTTCTCAGTTCTTTTCATTTCTAAATCATTCCAAACTGACGATAGATTTGACATATCATAAGAGTCTGTAATAGACCTACATAAATAGTAATATTTTGAATTTGAACACTGAAAGAATTTTCACTCAGTTCATTAGATCCAGAGATTACCTTCCCGATAAATGGGCTATCAATTTCAACATTGAAAGAAACAACAACACTTCTCAAAATCGGTACTACAGTTCCAGTGATTACCCCTACAGTCTCATAAACTCAGAAATTTTACCACTTTCTGATATTAGTGTAAATGAATCATCATCTGCTTCTTCCTTACCCCTTTTATTTGTGGTCGGCGTAATGTTTTTCTCTTCCAAACATCCCTGTTCGTAGTCATCTCGTTATTTACTCCTTTTGTTACCATATCATCCTTCACACAGTCACAGATATTACTATAGCTGAATTCAATATTCATCTCTAATTTACTTACAAATCTGCCTGAAAAAAGATTTAAATGTCATACAAAACACTTCCTATAAAATTGAAGAATTCGTTAACGATAATAATGTTTTTATAGAAAAACTTTAAATCCATAGCACTTACAATATTATCTGATTCCACTAATAATGCGTGCGTAGCGATTTCTATATTGATTATCGCATGCCTCTTACTTGTTATACTGTAATTATTTATATAAAAAAAACATCTATTTAAAAGAGCAACACACAATTTTCTTGCTCATTCTTCTTGTGAAGATTTCCGAATGAGTGGTAGAATCAAGATATGACTATTCATAAGTGCTTGGAATGAGTTTATTTTAATAAAGATTATTTCTATTTCTATTGCCGTAGATACACCGTCACCAGACCAACTCTCAAAAAGATGGTTGTCAGTACTAAGCTTACGTGAGCTGACATGCTCAAGGCTGATAGGATTAACGTGGCAAACAGTGGTACACCGCGTTCTCGCTTCACTTATCACATAATCCATAGATCTTAATATGTTGCCACAGAATAACAATCCCAGGACAATACAGCGCCATCTAGTCCCAAACTAGGCAGAACTTGTGGCAACAGATGATACATAGATTTTTTTCTAAATATATGGACTGGTCTAGTCTAGTATCTTATTTATACATCTACGAGCATACATATAAATAAAATTGGAGTGTCTTTTACTTCATGCATATGATTATAAATACGGTTCATATACACCAAAATAACATTTTTTATCATTTTTGTCTGTCTGCCTGTTTGTTCCGGCTAATCTCCGTAATGGCTGGGCCGATTTTAACGAGACTTTTATTGGCAGTAGCTGATATCATAAGGAGTAACTTAGGCTACTTTTATTTTAGAAAATTCTTTTATTATAGAGAAATAAAGTTATATTCCAATACAGCTAGTATTCAAATATAAATGTTTGTACCGTGCGAGAATCGAACTGTTGGAAGTAAAAAACATTACACACACTACCATCTACTTGACACACACACGCATTGAAGTTATAGTCTTTGACAATAGAACCTTAATAATTTTCAAATTGTTAATTTAAATAATTATGATGAATTGTTAACTATTAGGGAACCACTAGATTGTTTAACTTCGCTTCAAATTCGAACCTTTACCTACTTAATTCAGTGCAATATGCAGTTTTAGATAGAACCAGTTTGTGAGACAATAGGGAAGGTATAAAAGGAAAGAAGACATGCGGGTTGCCGCTCAGGTAGATAGTGTGACGGCTCGTAAATCTTTCCATACGGGAGTTTACGGGACTCATTTCGGCAGCGCTGCCCCGGCCCGTTAGAATTGTGTATTTGTTTTATTGCTTCTTGAAGTGTCATGAGGGTTTTACTGGGCTGGTTTTTGTGGTAGCAACTAAATTAAATAGCTATAATTGACAGCCTCGATGGTCTAGCGGTTTAAGTGTCTTACTTCCGATAATCACAGGGTCGATTCCTCGCACGGTACAGATATTTGTATTCATGAGTATGACTATTTGAGTGTTTTAATAGTAATAATCTCAGGACAATTCACAGCGCTATCTAGACCCAAGTTAAGATCGCTAAAGCTTTGTTATAGGTACTAGATGACTGATATAAATACATAGATATTTTGTTTCGTAAATACATACATACATACATATTATACATAGAACACCCAGACCGATACAAAAAATACAAATATTTGTGCTCTGCGAGGAATTATGTATATCCGCGACCATCGGAAGATTTGAATTTTTTCTTACCCGCCAAAAAAAGTCCCGTCAAAATCGGTCCAGCCATTTCAAAGATTAGCCGGAACAAACAGACAGACAGACAGACAAAAATGGTAAAAATTGTTATTTTGGAGTACTGTTTTTATATTCATATGCATGTAGTAAAATATGATTATTTCAATATTACAAACAGACACTCCAATTTCATTTATATGACACTACAATTTTATTTGAAAAAATATGTATAGATGTATAGATTTTTACCGTTATGAACAACCCTGTTTATATTCATAAAAATAGTTCCCTGATGTACTTCATCACAAACCAAATTAGGGGGAGGCAATTATTAGTAATTAATATAGGCACAAATCAGCCATCCAACTGCAGTAACTCATACAAACAACGCAGTTTAATGGGTTATTGGAACCATATTGGCCGTGAGTAACGGTCCGGAGTTAACGCAACTTCGGCTTAACTGGATTTAACATCTGTTGCTTCATTTTGTAAAGGATTTTGTTAAGTACAATGCGGTAATAGACATTTTAAATAATAACAATACTGTGTATTGTTATATATAAAAATCATCTTTATATATATAAAAATCATGTTTATATATATAAAAAACTAGCTATTCGCCCCGGCTTCGCACGGGTGTACATGTATCTAAATATATATAACTCAAAGGTGACTGACATAGTGATCTATCAACGCACAGCCCAAACCACTGGACGGATCGGGCTGAAATTTGCCATGCAGGTAGATGTTATGACGTAGGCGTCCGCTAAGAAAGGATTTTGATTAATTCCACCCCTAAGGGGATAAATTAACGCGAGGGAAGTCGCGGGCAAAGGCTAGTTATAATATATATATATAAACCTTCCTGTTAAATCACTATCTAGTTTTAAAGTAGTTTTAAAGATTTAAGCATACATTGGGACGGACAGACAGCGACAGTGACTTTGTTTTATACTATGTAATGATTACGTGTCACGCTGTTTGTCCGCGATGGACTTTAAAACTACTGAACCGATTGCAAATTTGATTTGCACATTGTGTGCAATTTTATTCAACTTGAAAGATAGGATAACTTACATCTCAATTTATAGTCGCAATATTGTTTTATTCAAGAACCTTAGCCACAGCAACGCCTCGGTGGTCTAGCGGTTTAGCACATCGCCTTACTACCGATAGTCGCGGGTTCGATTCCACGGCACAAACATTTGTATTCATGAGTATGATTGTTTGCAACATTTTTCACTGATGCTTCACTTCTATTGGTCGCAGCGGAATGTTATATAGCATAAAGCCTTCCTTGACAAATGGACTATCCAGCGCAAAAATATTTTTTTCAATTCGAACCAGTATTTCCAGAGATTAGCGCGTTCAAACAAACAAACAAAATGTTCAGTTTTATAATGTTAGTATAGATTTACCCTTTTTTATATATCACTTTGGAGTTTCTTACAAACCCTCTTGAGAAAAATATATATCTAGCATTATTCCTGATTTTTTATACAGTGAAAATAACTATACAGTGATCCAATATTTTAATAATAATGCATATTAATAATTCTCTATAGTACAGTGTTATAACTCTGCCTCATTTTATAATAGGCGCGAGTTCGATTCCCCAACAATACCTGAATAACATCGTATTTAGTGAGTGTATCTGAAATCATTCGGGTATGACCGAGTATTAATAGAAAATATTACACATGCGTGTTGAGTGTACTGTCGTGCACACAACACGAAGACAGACGTGGACAAAGTCGTGGGTAATAGCTAGTTAAAACTAAAATATTTTAACCGCAAAATGACACCTAATTGGTGTCATTTTGCGGAGTCTCATTTTTTTTAAAACACAGGGGACAAACGCGCATGCGGCTCACCTGATGGTAAGTGATTACCGCCGCCCATGAGCACCCGCAACACCAGGGGAATTGCAAGTACATTGTCGGCCTTTTAAAGGAATAAGCTCTATTCTTGAAGGTTTCAATATCATATCGGTACGGAAATACCATTGCTGGAAGGTGATTCCACAATTCTCTTCTACTACTTAATGATTTATATTATTTTGTTTAATTCCGCTTCAAAGAGCATCGGCGAACAGACGCGGTTTGATCGCCGATGAATCAACACTTCGCTTCCAAGCTATATCCGAACTCTATTCAATGTCTGATGATGTCTCGTTTAGAGGCGAAACACGTGTCGCAATATAGGTGTAGACTCAATAACGGTCGGAATTTGATCACCATCAGAGAAGGTCGTAACGGTAGTCAAGTTTCCACACCGAATATTTGTGGTCTCAGACATGCTAATTGCAGCGGAATTAAACAAAATAATATAAATTCATAATGTAGAAATATAAAGAATTTATTTTAGAGAAATCTTTCTGTGAAATCGTCTGCGTGGAATGTAACTTATATTTTATTAAATTCAATCAAATTTCTGAAACGAAAGTAGCCTAAATTACTTCTTAAAACATTGGTTTCTGCGAGTGAAAGTCCCGTCAAAATCGGTCCAGGTATTTCAGAGATTAGCAAGAACAGTCAGACGGACAATTTTTTTTTCATATTAGATGTAAGTACCGTATATACTTTCATATACAATTAGTGAAAGCTGTTAATTTGAAATGATTTGTCATTTCAAATTGACAGCTTTCACTAATAAACAGACACTTCAATTTTACTTATTTATATAGATACACTGGAATGGCAACAGTAGTGATGTATAGATTACTGTTACCACTACATAAATGTTTAAATGACTAAAATATCTTACATGAATAGATTTTCTGTTTGAATAGCAATATAACGGACGAAAACTAAATTTCTTATAAATTGGCATTTTTTTTAATAATATTTACGTAACTTAAGATTTTTATGTACACTTTTTATTCATATTGGCATCGAGAAGTTTCTCCACGCGTAGGAAAAAAAGTAGTAAAAAAAAAAAGTAACTCAGTTTAGTTACTGAGGCAGATCTGAGTAAAGAGAGAGCAGATCTAAGCAGGCAGATCTGAGTGAAGAGAGAGCAGATCTCAGCAGGCAGATCAGAGTCAAGAGTGAAGAATGAACTGATAGATAGATATTTTTTTTATTTAGGGATTTGTGTTTTTGTCAGGTGCTTTAGACCTGTAGCAATGCGACCTAGATATATATATCGATACAGGACAGGATATCCCGTCCACTCCCATCGTCCACTTCAAACGGGGATCAAAATTACGAAGGCCCGAGCCGAGGTTCGTAACCCTAGCGGTGTCCTCAGACTAAACTCGCCTATCGTACGGTGAAGCTGTAAAGGCCAGTTGCGGCCAACAGCTTTTTATTGAGGATTTTGGACTTATTGTCATAAGACCTACAGCACTGCGACCTATAAAGATCTGTGCTCGCCCTATTTCAAAGTTCGCTACCTAGGCCCCTTTCCTGACGAAAAAGAATAGAAGGATATTCTTAGGAGCGATGGTTCTTATCTCCTCAGGATATAGTGTATACTTTCCAAAGGAGATATTTTATTTCGTTTATGTATGAGTAGGCTATAACCACATAGGATATGTAGTGGCGTTTCCTATTTTGCTTGGCAACAAAAAAAAAGCATAAGAATCTTAGCACATTTCACGCCGATGGTACCGGTAATGCATAAGAGGCAAGCAGTGGTGCAGCGGTGCGCCCACGAGCGCCCACCGTCCCATTGTGTTCCTGCATACATAATACACGTACTGCCTACTGCATGCACACAGGCGTACATGTAGCCACGAGTGTCGTTTGTCAGCTATCGCAATGCAACCTACACGCGAGATATGTTCTCCTGGTAGTTGTGTCTAGGAGACGCCTAGCTTTTGTTGCATTGTAAGTCTGTCTGGTCTATTTTATGGAAATTGTTTAATAATAATAAATAATCTCTCATAAATGACAGCAAAATATTAATAATTAACGTTTTGAAAATAATAATATTAATAACTGTTTGTTTCTAGAAGTAAATAAATAAATAAAATAATATATAAATCTATTTGCATATTGACTAGAAACATTTATTATGTTTTACAGCTCTGGCTACAAGACTTTTGACCCAATAAATATAATTTTAATACACTTATATATGAAACTTTTGTTTTTATTTGTGTGTAAATTAATAAAATAATAATTATTGATATTTTATTATTTATAAACAAATAATATTTAAAATAACAATAGAGCAAATATTACAAGTTTAATAATATACCATTGCTCAGTCGTTTATATACTTACTTTTGATTTAGTTTTTTATTTTCATTCTGTATACCTATAGAAAGTTACTTTACTTACCAGCGAGTCATACAAACTACAAGTAAAGTGTGTAATTTAAGCTAAGCTAAGTGTGTAAATAAACTAGTATAAATTAAATGAAATCAAGTCAAAATTCATTTATTAATTTATTCAATTGAAAAGAACGATTGGAGTTTCTTCCTAGTCTTAAATGAATTTCGAAGATATTTTTTCTTTATTTGGTCAAGGGCACAAGGGCAGGGCATTCTACACGGATGAAGTCGCGGCCACACCTTTTTTTTATGGACTACTCTAATGCTAGCCACAGCTGGCCTTTACAGCTTCACCGGACGATAGGGGGCGAGTGCAGATGGCACTACAAACCAAAGGAAGGACTTATGGAGCGGCTGAAGACCAACTCCCGCCTGACTGATACGAAAATGGCAAATCTAGTCTTAAATATTATAAACGCGTAAGTTTGTAGGTATAAAAATGAAACTTTAGAGTAATATAGCTTATGCATCAGTATAACACAAAAGCTATATTTTTTATTGAAATTTAATGCGAGTGAAACCGCGGGCACAGCTAGTCTTAATCTTAATCAAATTCAAATTTTTTTTCAAATTCAAATTCAAATTCAAATTGCGAAAGTAGGGATGTTTCTGGCTCTTTCTCACAAAAACTACTGAACGGATTTCGATGAAACTCTACAGTAACATAGCTTATACATCAGCATAACATATAGGCTATATTTTTTATTGAATTTCAACAAAAACGGGCACAACTGTATTCTATAAACATGTTAATCTTGTGACCGTATTGACATAGTCTCTACACTATCTCGTGCAACAGTCCAATATTGAATATAAAGCACACAGCGTTATCATTTTAATTAAAATTTAAGAACTCATAAATGACAACTGTGATAATTGACAATAATAATATTGTGATAAGTAGCGATACCCTCCAAGTAATCTGAGTGATGAGCTCACTGAACTTATTTATATGTATGTTATTGTTACACGTTAAGTCACAACTCTTATCCCGGATGGGGTAGTCAGAGGTATTCTTCTTTTAATGAGCATATTTACTAGCTACTGGCCCCGGCTTCGTACGGGTGTGCAAGCAAAAATCATTACATAGTAGAAAACAAAGTCGCTGTCGCTGTCTGTCCGTCACTATATATGCTTAAATCTCTAAAACTATGCAACGGATTTTGAAGCGGTTTTTTTTTAATAGATAGAGTGATTCAAGAGGTAGGTTTATATGTATAATACATGTACACCAGGATGAAGCCGGAGCGAGTAGCTAGTAACCAATGATTTAAAATATTTAATTAACAGTAATACCTTACAGTACATGTTATGGGCAAAAGGTGCTGACTCAGCTGATGCTGTGAGCGTAACGTTTACACGTGCGCTGCACAGCGCTGATTTTCAGTCAGTACCTCTCATCGAAAAAACAACAATAGTACAGGTGTTACACAAATCTTGTATAACTCACTTAGTATGTAAATAAAGAAATAATACAAAAAAATTGCTCAGAATTGTCTTTTAATTGATGCCTACGGCCACCTTTTACCATTGAAAAACCCCATGTTGTACATGGGGGTTTTTGAAGCAGGGTATATTGAAGTTTCTTAATAAACAGTCCAGGGGTTGTAACAAATTTTATATAACACAAAAAAATCGCTCAGTATTGTTCAACATGATGCCTACGGCCACCTTTTACCATTGAAAAACCCCATGTTATACATGGGGTTTTTCAAGAAGGGTATATTGATGTTTCTGAATAAACAGTCCAGGGGTTGTAACAAATTTTATATAACACAAAAAAATCGCTCAGTATTGTTCAACATGATGCCTACGGCCACCTTTTACCATTGAAAAACCCCATGTTATACATGGGGTTTTTCAAGAAGGGTATATTGAAGTTTCTGAATAAACAGTCCAGGGGTTGTAACAAATTTTATATAACACAAAAAAATCGCTCAGTATTGTTCAACATGATGCCTACGGCCACCTTTTACCATTGAAAAACCCCATGTTATACATGGGGTTTTTCAAGAAGGGTATATTGATGTTTCTGAATAAACAGTCCAGGGGTTGTAACAAATTTTATATAACACAAAAAAATCGCTCAGTATTATCAACATGATGCCTACGGCCACCTTTTACCATTGAAAAACCCCATGTTATACATGGGGTTTTTCAAGAAGGGTATATTGAAGTTTCTGAATAAACAGTCCAGGGGTTGTAACAAATTTTATATAACACAAAAAAATCGCTCAGTATTGTTCAACATGATGCCTACGGCCACCTTTTACCATCACACCGCTCGCCATCGACAGGGAATTCATCCCCACACGCTGGAACCTATGGTCTCAGACAGTGCGGTTTCAGAGGAACTTCCTCCCGTGTTCACTTAAATTGTGGAATGAACAATCTGCCGAGGTTTTTACTAGTGACTACAGCATAGGGTTTTTCAAGAAGGGTATATTAAATTTTCTTAATAAACAGTCCAGGGGTTGTAACGAATTTTATATAAAATAAAAAAATCGCTCAGTATTGTTCAACATGATGCCTACGGCCACCTTTTACCATCGCACCGCTCGCCATCGACAGGGAATTCATCCCCACACGCTGGAACCTATAGTCTCGGACAGTGCGGTTTCAAAGCAGTTTTCTCCCGCGTACACTTAGATTGTGGAATGAACTACGTGCTGAGGTTTTTACTAGTGACTACAAGATGGGGTTTTTCAAGAAGGGTTTCTTAAAGGTCGGTAACATGCACCTGATATTTTTTTATGGATGATAATGGAATCGTGCACCCACCTGCGACGACCTCGGTGGTCTAGCGGCCTAGCACACCGCTTTACGTCCGATGGTCGCGGGTTCGATTCCTCGCACGGCACAAACATTTGTATTCATGAGTATGATTGTTTGTATCGGTCTGGGTATTTTCTATGTATAATATGTATGTATTTACAAAAAAAAAATTATCTATGTATTTGTATCAGTTGTCTAGTACCCATAACACAAGCTTCAGCTAGCTTAACTTGGGTCTAGATGGCGCTGTGTGGATTGTCCTGAAATTATTATTATTATTATTACCTGCGCTAAAGGTTTACGCTGGCGGGGCGCCAGTGGAGGATGATAAGATGAACATGAGGTCAGGTCAGTTAACCCATCGTGACAAATTCACCAGGAATTTATCACGATGATTTCCAGCAGGAACCGCGTGGAGGTCAACCTGATATGGTACATTGCTAGTAATGGGATCATGAGTAACAAAATATTTTTTTAAACAATTTTTGTCTATGTCTATTATGTCCAAAATAACATTTTTAACAATTTTTGTCTGTCTGTCTGTCTGTTTGTTTCGGCTAATTTCTGAAATGGCCGATTTTGAACTTTAATTGGCAGGTAGCTGATGTAATAAAGAGTAACTTAGGCTACTTTTATTTTAAAAACTAAATAAACTAATTGACTTTTTTGTTAAATTCCACGCGGACGTAGTGACGGGTTTTTGTCTGAGCCAGTTCGAACACACGACCTTAGATTTCAAAGTTGATATATCGAACTAATAGACCAGGACGGTCTATAAGAAATAAATCTCACGTCGATATATCGGTAGTCACAGTATAATTGATTTAAGGCGCGCAACAAAAACAATAAATCACTTGTTATCAGCTGCTATCGCGGCCGCTCCATTGTTTATGGTTGCGGCTATCATCTGTCATATGTCATATTCCACAGACAAGGCTTGTTTATTAACCAATAAAGCCCGTTATTTAATTTAAGGTGTTATAATTTTCTATCCATTTCAAAAGTACAGATTTTTTCGTTCCAAATAGCTTTTCCTTCTGATGATTCTTTTTGTAAAAATTTTAACGGCCTCGATGGTCTAGATGTTTAGCACACCGCATGGTCGCGATTCAATTCCTCGCATGGTACAAACAATTGTATTCAAGAGTGTGATTGTTTGTATCGGTCTGTGTATTTTCTATGTATATTATGGATGTAGTTACAAAAAAAATCTATGTATTAATAACAAAAGCTCTGCTTAGCTTGGAACTAGATGGCGCTGTGTGAATTGTCTTGGGCTATTATATAATCGATTCGGTTCAATTATTTCTAATGTATTTCATACAAATGGTTTACGTTTGTATCACTGTCTCACATCCGTCTTTGTTTCTTTTGTCGTTTCCATTTTAATATTAAAAATGTAAAAAAACGAACCTATACTCTATGGGCAACTTATTTAAAAATAAACAGTGTAAAAGAAATTTAAATCTCTCTGTCTATAAGCTTAACGAACTCAAACAGTTCCTTTTATTTTCTTTCCCTCCTGCTGGATGAAATTGACGAGGTGAAAATGAGTTTTATCTACTGATCGAGACCGATGGAATCCCAACCCACTACGTTCGCAACTTTAATCGATTTTCACTCGCGATTACAAACCCAATCCGGGATGTAATAGACTTTTTACATTTACCCAACTTCCAGCTACGCTCAACACCTACATTTCCATTTCAAAATCGTCACAGAATTGCAATGTACACATTAATTTCCGTCACGTTTAACAACAAGGTGGAAATTTGAAATGCCAAAGTGGAATCACGTAAATTGATTCCAAGTCCGGACACAGAAAGTACGTTTGCCGCGCCAACACAAATCCGAACGCAAAACGTTCGATTGGAGTAATTTCGAAACGTTTTCCTAATTTATAAAGAGGCGAGGCAGTCCCGCCCGTGCTCATATAATTATTTTAACGCGCGTTCAGAAAAAAACTTCCCAAGAAAGCAAATAAATGAACTCGCAGTAAGAACGGGTGCTGCCATCTAGTAGCGAAGTGTACGAAGCTGCATCACCCCGCCCCGCGCTCCCCGCGCCCCTGCGTCGCCGATCCAAACAAGCATTCTCGTTTCATCGTTCATTCACTCAGTCAGTCGGCGCACGTCGTTCGTTACTTACGTGTTTGTGATAAAAATATATACGTAACCGAATATTGTTTGAAACATTCGCTCAGCTGATCAGTGACAAGGTGTATATAAGCGAATATAACAAGAAGCTAAATAATTGGCTAGTGCTGTGATCTCGGGAGTGAAAACCCTAAAACGAGCGACTATCGAAAATATCTCGAGTCGAATGTAAAAATATACGCGTCGCCGTGAAACATTCACCGCGTGTGACTGATCGATATTTTAAATGATAACATGGATTCAATTAGGTGTTGTTTTAGAATACGGTGAGATATTGTGACGAGTTGCATTTGTGTTGTGTGTGATCGAGTGAGACATCGCGCGGTAGAAAGCGGTAAGTAACGTTATTGATTCATTGCATTTAGATAGATATTTACCTAGATAAGGATCCGGGATTTGTTTTGAGCCGATAAGTGCCGGTTGAGTAGATATCGTGACAAATAATTTGCATTTTATTATACAAATAGGAGGCCGTCATGAGCCGACGGATTCCAGTCTCCAATACGAGTAGGTAGATAGCGGTAAAACCAAGACATCTATATATTACCTATAATGTATTCTGCAATACTGCATTGGACCTGCATGAATTCCGTAACAACATTAATAATAATAATAATCTCTGGACAATTCACACAGCGCCATCTAGACCTAAATTAAGCTAGCTAAAGCTTGTGTTATAGGTACTAGACAACTAATACAAATACATAGTTTTTTTTTTGTAAATACATACATAATATACATAGAAAATACCCAGACCGATACAAACAATCATACTCATGAATACAAATGTTTGTGCCGTGCGAGGAATCAAACCCGCGACCATCGGACGTAAAGCGATGTGCTAGACCGCTAGACCACCGAGGTCGTCAAATAAATGGTCGTAAAACAAATAGTGAACACTTTAATTTGAATGAAATTCCTTATACCATCATAATGATTCAAAACATGAGTAATTATTATATTATAATAGCACGTATTTACATATAAATATTGTTTTAATTACATAGTAATATTTTATCAATGCTAATGGTTATTAAAATTATAATAATTGTAATAAATCTACCTACTGTCCTACTCTACAATGAAGTGGGCACTAGGTATTTAAGCTGTACATGTTGTATACTGATATCTTAAAGTAAATAGAAAAAAAAGAATTCGAATTTTAAAAAGTAATTCAGAGTAAATATTCACCGTAGGTACAAGTTCCGAATTCTTTATTTGAATTCAAATAATTTTCTTTAATTGAATTTATATTGAATGCTTACTAACATTATAAACGAGATAATTCTGAGTAAATATTCACAGCAGGTTGGTAAGTACAAGTTCCGAATTCTTTATTTGAATTCAAATAATTTTCTTTAATTCTTTAATAGAATTTTTATTGAATTCTTACCAACATTATAAACGCTAAAGTTTGTATCGAAAGATGGATGTTTGTTGCTCTCACGCAAAAACTACCGAAAGGATTTTGATAAAACTTTACAGTAATATAGTTTATACAGCAGAATAATAAATACACTACAAATTTCATGAGAGTGAAACCGTGAGCACAGCACAAAATAAATCTTAGGTAGATTTACGAGTATATTATGTACCTATAAACTATCTACTTGAATGTTAGTGATTTCAAAGTTTTGTATACTAAGAAGTTAAACAATCTTCAATCAAATTTAAAATAAACATACGATAATATTTATTTAGTGCTCATACAAGTTTCACAGAATGCCGTTTGTTACATTAACCACAGTTAATGGAACAAAACCTAAAATTTAAACTTATATTTAATTTATTGTCCAATGTAAAAATCTTCGTTACATATATGGCAAGTCATAATATATAGTAATGATATTTATATAATTTCAATGTAATTACAACTATAGTAAGTACTTAACAAAATTACTTACATCTATACATATAAATAAAATTGGAGTGTCTGTTTGTAATATTGAAATAACTGTTTTTTTACTACATGCATATGAATGAAAATACGGTGTACCGTATTTATATACAAATGCACAAAATGTGTATGTATACACCAAAATAACATTATTTACAATTTTTGTCTGTCTGTCTGTCGGTCCGTTTGTTCCGGCTAATCTCTGAAATGGCTGGACCGATTTTGACGGGACTTTTACGGGCAGGTAGCTGATGTAATAAGGAGTAACTTAGGCTACTTTTATTTTAGAAAAATAAAGTAAATTGCCACGCGAACGAAGTCGTGGGATCAGCTAGTTTTAAATTTGATTTTATTAAGTACCTATCTGTTTATGAAATATTTTGTTTGGTAATTTTATAATATTCGATCTACACGATTTCCAAATTCATAACATGGTCACTGACTCTGAATTCAATGATGGAGAACTAATAATTTAGATAGATAAAAATCTTTATTCGTAATTTCTGATTAGGGGTAGGGACACACAGAAGTACCTCCGTCAAACTCAAATTGTCATATATTCACGACTTGTGTTCTAAATAGGATGGTCAGAGGTATTTTCGACTGTCGAAATTGTGTTTATTTGGATCTCTGCGCCGAAATATAGCTTACAAATTAAACTGCTTATCTACTTACGAGGTAACCGATAAAAATTCATTGATACATTTACCAAAAATGCGCGCGAAACCTTATTAATTTCTATGTATGGTTATAATATAGTGATTTATTCGTACCTCATAAATCTATACTTTATTATAACCACTGGTTAATATAACTTCATTACACAAGAAACAATAGTAACGCAATAACTAACAATTGAAACGAGAATAGACGAAGTTTGTTGTGAGAATAGTCAACGTGCAATATAAATTCAATCAAAGAAGTGCATAGCACCCGACCGCTGTACTACAAGAATTTAGGTACTAAATATATCTGTATTAGATAGATAAATTATTTATTCACAATTACAGACACATAACATACATGAAATACAGAAAAAACACGAATTTATAAAAGAAATGTAGGTGACTTTATATGCCGCAAAAGTGAAAAAGGTAAAGTATTACACACGTAGGCAAACCACGGAAAGCTATAGGCATGGGTTACGCTGACGATCAGTATTGTAGCAAATATGCGCGCGAAACCACATTAATTTCTATGTATGTTTATAAAACTGATTTATTCGTACCTCATCAATCTATACTTTATTATACCCACCGGTCGTTATAACTTTTGATTACACAAGAAACAATGGTAACGCAATAACTAACAATTGAAACGAGAATAAACGTAGTTTGCTTTGAGAATAGTCAACGACAGTGCATTGCACTCGGCCGCTGTACTACAAGAATGTAGGTACTAAATATATCTGTATTACACAGGTAGGCAAACAACGGAAAGCTATAGCCATGGGTTACGCTGACGATCAGTGTTGCCAACACACTTTTACCATGTCCAAATTGAACGTCCAAGCATCGCCTCATTGTTAAAAACTTTTTTTTACTTGGAGAAAATTCTCATATTCCTCATGAGAATTTTAATTTCAAGTAAAATAGTTCCCGCCGCAGAACAGGAATCAGAAATCATTTTATTTTGTAGGACATTAGCATTTCAATAATCAACAAAATTGTAATTTAGGAAAACAATTAAGTTCATTTTTGCATGAGAAACAAAGTTATTGCCAATTATAACTGTGCTAACAATGATTCAGTTTTATTTAGTTCAGTTACATATAATAAAAGGAAAATGACGTCAAATATGATTTCTGACCACCCAGGAACGCATTGAAATATACCCAAATTTTATGCTAATCCGTTCAATACATGAGAGTTATATGATTAAGATACAATTATCAACAATGCTGAAATGTATTTTTTATCTAAAAAGTCATTTTGGCTTTAAACAATTACAAAAATTAATTTATCGAATGGAAATTTTCAAATTACTTAATACATTACATACGGATGTGTGTAACACATTTTTAAAAAAATTTCCACTCAAACGAAGATTAAATTTACCTATTCTAATGGTAAAACTGCTACTATGGCAACACCGCTGCCGATGCACTTTCTCATTTGCAAGTCGAAAATAGCCCGAACGAGCGCCACCGGTCGTCTGAGTCACGCCTTTATTTACGATCTTAGCCATCTCCCTGCGAGGGGCATTAACAGCTCGCTAAGTGTCCGCGAATCTATTCCAACACCGTTCACAATATACCCCAAACACGTGTTCTAGTTTTATAGGCATCATTCCCGTACAACGAGGCAACGTTCCATTTTACGGGCTACTAAAAATATTTACGGCCAGTTACATCATACAATTTTTGTGCTCTGTTCCATTTAATATACCTACATGCCTATCTTTTCAATGGAACGGTGCTCCTTCGCGAACTACTAAGTCTAAGGGAAAAAATTTTAGGAAAAATTAAAAATATAATGTAAAAATTTGACGTTCATAAGCGGCTAAAATGTCCTACATGAATAAATGACTTTTGACTTTTAAGAAGATAGGACGAATATAGGTCAAATAGGTTAGCGTATAGTAAAAGTTATTATTCAATTAAATATTTATTGAGTAATTTATTAAAAAACCTAACTACCTAAGGAAATAACTGCGTTAGATAATAATAAACGAGTACTACTGCCACAAAGCTTGTGTTATGGGTACCAGACAACTGATATAAAATACTTAAATAATATGTTTTTTAGTAAATACATACATAATATCGACTTCGGTGGTCTAGCGGTCTAGCACACCGCTTTACGTCCGATGGTCGCGGGTTCGATTCCTCGCACGGCACATACATTTGTATTCACGAGTATGATTGTTTGTATCGGTCTGGATGTTTTCTATGTGTAATATGTATTTACGAAAAAAAAACTATGTATTTGTATCAGTTATCTAGTACCCATAACACAAGATTTAGCTAGCTTAACTTGGGTCTAGATGGCGCTGTGTGAATTGTCCTGAGATTATTATTATTATTATATTCTAAGCACTACATAATATATTTTATACTAGCAGTTCCCACGACTCCCTCCGCGTGATATTTAACTTTATTTTACTAAAATACAAGTAGCCTAAGTTACTCCTTATTATTTATTTTATTTATTTATTTATATAACTTCAATGCACAAAATACCAAGGTAAAAGTACATATGGCGGACTTAACGCCTTAAGGCATTTTCTACCAGTCAACCATAGGCTGTGCAGAGAAAAACTGTATTACATCAGCTACCTGCCAATAAAAGTCCCGTCAAAATCGGTCCAGCTATTTCAGAGATTAGCCAGAAAGACAGACAAGAGTAAAAAAAAAATATTTTGGTGTATATACCGTATTTATATTCATATGCATGTAGTAAAAACACGATTATTTCAATATTACAAACATTTAATTTTATTTATATGTATAGATTATTCTCGATTATTTTAAAGAGATGTAGTAGAATCTTCAGTAGTAAACGACTAATTAAAGAGAGCAATGACGCTATCCAATGTTGAATTTATTAAATGAAATCCCTTGTTTGCATCCCTTATTGCACTGAATAAAATATTTTTCTTTCTTTCTTTCTTTCTTTCTTTCTTTCTATATATCGTCTAATACAATTTACAATACATATTTCATACTCGCGATCAAATCATCGGTTACGAGGGGCGTCGTCGTAATTCGTTCGTATTATACTATACGATAGCAATGGATTCTGTCTAAAATCTTAGTTTGTTTACAATAATCATTACATCTCCCATCTGAGTGTTTGTATTCGCGATGTGGTGTGGGCGAGATGCTGGAAACACCTCATAAAGCAGTCTAATCGTATACGTAACACTGTAAACAATCCTAAAAACGCTGTAGAAACTGTTAAACACTGTTTCACATTTTCTAACACCTCCTAATTACAGGTAAAACGCATTAAATATAATTAGTGCTTATTTGAACGGATATAAAGGTGCGGGTTCGATGCCCCTGCGGGCAAACATTGTGCGATCACATACGATTCTCTCACAATGAGCTGTTTGTTTCCGTGGTGGAAACGCCAGTGCTTACAATTTGTGTTGGCATTAATTACGGTTGGATTACGTGTAGTGAGGTACCTACTTACATTGACCGGTTTATTTCATTAACACACGTTACTCACGTGCCTGTAATTTGTGTCTGTTGAACAGCATACCAGCAGAACCTCATTCATTCATTCATTCATAATTTAAAAGCTACGCACTTCCATCAATATCTTTGGTTGATGATACTACATGACTCCAAATTTTTCCTTAATCTGCTTGATATAATAATAATAATAATCTTAGGACAATTCACACAGCACCATCTACACCCAAGTTAAGCTAGCTGAAACTTGTGATATGTGTACTAGATAACTGATACAAATACATAGATATTTTTTCGTAAATATATACATTTTGTAAATAGAAAATACCCAGATCGATACAAACAATCATACTCATGAATACAAATGTTTGTGTCGTGCGAGGAATCGAACCCGCGACCATCGGAAGAAAGGCGGTGTGCAAAACCGCTAGACCACCGAGGCCGTCGCGATATAGCTATGTCGTCTTCCCTTCCCCTCTTCCAGTACCTATTGGACTCAAATCTGACTGAAGAACCTTAAGGTACTGGGAGGAAGGGGATTGTTAGTAATGTGGACTCATGAACCCATTACTATCAATGTACCATGTCAGGTTGACCTCCACGCGGTTCCCCCTGGAAACCATCGTAATAAATTCCTGGTGAATTTGTCACGATGGGCTAACTGACCTGACCTCATGCTCATCTTATCATGCTCCACTGGTGCCCCGCCAGCGTAAACCGTTAACGCAGGCGGAAAGACCATCCCATTATCATCCATAAAAAAAAACCTTAAGGTACTAATAAATCAAAACATATTACCATCCTTTTATAGCATAGGGGACAAAAGTGCTTGCGGCTCATCTGATGGTAAGTGATTACCGCTGCCCATGAGCACCCGCAACAGCAGGGGAATTGCATGAACGTTTCGGGCTTTTAAGAAGGAATAAGATCTTTTGTTTAAGGTTTCAATATCGGATCGGCTCGGAATCACCTTCCAGCAATGGTGCTGGAAGGTGATTCCTCAATGTTGTGCGTGACAAAGTTTGTGAAAAAACGCATGGTGGAAGACCGCCAATCAAAACCCCACTATTCATTACTAACTTTATACGCGACTTCGTCCGCGTGGAATTTAACTTTATTTTTCTAAAAAAAATTTACTCCATATTACATCAGCTACCTGCCATTAAAAGTCCCGTCAAAATCGGTCCAGCCATTTCAGAAATTACCCGGAACAAACAGACAGACAGACAAAAATTGTAAAAAATGTTATTTTGGTGTATGCACCGTATTTATATTCATATGCATGTAGTAAAAAACTGTTATTTCAATATTACAAACAGACACTTCAGTTTTATTTATATGTATAGATGTATAAGATTAGTTACTTGTTTAAATTATAAATGTATACATATATGGACTGAGTGCGGGATGTTTTAATAAAAAAAATAAAGCATCTAAATTTTGAATATTACAAACAGACACTCCAATAAATTAATATAATAATAACTCAAAATAAATTAATTTAATTCCTCATAAACGAATGCATTTGATCATTAAAAATGATATCACAGTACATCAAAATGTTTCTTATTTTTTTGTAGTTTGAATTTTAAAAAAAGCTGTTTTAAGGGGCAGCTGAGGCTATGGGTGGGCTGTGTATGTAACTATATATTTTATAAATGATGGGTGGACGATGGCGCAGCGGGGAATCGCGACTATGAACTTTAATATTGTTTAATAGCTGTGCCAAGTACCCCTAGCTTGAAATGCTACACGTAGATGTGTAGGTGCTTTGTTCCACCACTTTTTTCGACGACCTCGGTGATCTGGCGGTCAAGCACACCGCTTTACGAGCGGTGGTCGCGGGTTCGATTCCTCGCACGGCACATACATTTGTATTCATGAGTATGATTGTTTGTGTCGGTCTGTGTGTTTTCTATGTATTTACAAAAAAAAATCTTACTATGTATATGTATCAGTTATCTAGTACCCATAACACAAGCTCTAGCTAGCTTAACTTAGGTCTAGATGGCGCCGTGTGAATTGTCCTGAGATTATTATTATTATTATTTGTATTGTACCCCAAACATATCCCGGTCATTATTAACATATGTACCAGTTATCAAATATTTTATCTATTCTATATGAAGTAGTGTCTGCGTAGTGGTCGAAATTCGACTATAATAACTTTTAATTATAAGTTTGAACATTATTAAAGTTCTATTGTCAAAGACTATCTAAATATATATAACTCAAACGTGAGTGACGTAGTGATCTATCAACGCACAGCCGAAACCACTGGACGGATCGGGCTGAAATTTGGCATGCAGGTAGATGTTATAACGTAGGCATCCGCTAAGAAAGGATTTTCATTAATTCTACCCCCAAGGGGATGAAAGTTTGTATGAAACTTTGTCAATTTTAAACCGATCGGGCTGAGACTTTGCATGCATAAAGCATACTATAACGTAGGCAAAGAAAGGATTTTGATAAATTCCACCCCTAAGGGGATAAATTAAAGCGAGCGAAGCCGCAGGCAAAAGCTAGTACTTCTATAATCACACGCACCAACAGTTGTACAGGCAATAAACAAATATATGCGTATGTGTGTCAAATACATGGTAGTGTGTAGGTTTTTTTTATTGATTTTATGTATTTTTGTGCATAATTAAAAAAAAAAACTATTAGCAATCTGCGCTCTTTCTCTAAATAAACTATAAGTGTGCGAAATTTCATACTCCTGCGTCGGCGCAGTTTTCGTAAAAAGGATTACTAAGTTTTTGCTTTACGTATGAATATCTATAGATCTTTGTATCTATAGATGAATAAAATTTAAGTGTCTGTACGTAATATTAAATTACCATCTTTTCACTATATTACACTTTATTTATATTTTTTTATAGATGATAATGAAATTGTGTATATGCCTGCGCTAAACGGTTTAGGCTGGCGAGGCACCAGTGGAGGATGATAAGATGAGCATGAGGTCAGGTCAGTTAGTCCATCGTGACAAATTCACTAAGAATTTATCATGATGGCTTCTAGGGTACCCGCGTGGAGGTCAACCTTTCTACGTTATATTCTACTACGACTGTACACGCGACTTCGTCCGCGTGGAATTTAACTTTGATTTCTAAAATAAAAGAATATTACAAAAATAAAAATTACTTACAAAACCCTAAGTTACCTTGTTGGTTACTACATCAGCTACGTGCCAAAAAAGTCATATCAAAATCGGTCAAGCCAGTACAAACAGCCAAAAATTCTAAAAAATGTTATTTTGGTGTACATACACCAAAATATTTATATTCATATGCATGTTTTAAAAAACGGTTATTTCACTATTACAAACAGACACTACAATTTTATTTATATGTATAGATGTATACCATGTTACGTTACGTTATACTACTAGGATACTACGGTGCGGAACAACTCAATCCAATATTACCGAATCGGAATTACTTTCCACAGTGGAGCGGCTGTTTAAATACAATACTTAAGAAATGTTCTTGCTTCTTCTATTTGGGGTGTTGATTGGTGTTTTATACACGGCGTAGACTCAACAATGATCATCATCACATCAGTATTATTAGGTGAATCTGATATACACTCACGGTAAACTATAATTACAATAATGGGTGTGTACACCCATTATCTGTTTTTATAAACTCTACTAATATTATTTTGTTTATGAATTTATATGTTCGGTTGTACGCTCTAATCTCAGGAAGTAATGGTTCGATTTGAAAAATTCTTTCAGTTTTGGATAGCCCGTTTATCGAGGAAGGTTATGGTGGAAATAACATCACGGTACGACCAATAGGAGCTGAACTGTAATGAAATATGTTGCAAGAAGTGACGTAAACAAAATTGCGCAGGTCAGATATTATACGGGTTGTTTTAGTGGATGATAATGGAATGATGCACGCCTGAGCTGACGGTTTACGCTGGCGGGGCACCAGTGGAGGATGATAAGATGAGCATGAGGTCAGGTCAGTTAGTACATCGTGACAAATTTACCGAGAATTTATCACGATGGTTTCCAGGGGGAACCGCGAGATGGTCAACCTGACATGGTACATTGCTAGCATTAGTCCACATTACTTACCATTCTTTTTCCCCCCGCATTATACAGGGTAATCGGAAGGGGTATATCCATTAAGCCGCAACATACGTGGAGAACCAAAGTTTGTTACCATGGGTCCTTACCCATGGTAACAAACTTTTGTTCTCCAACTTTCGGCGGAACTGAATTGAACTCAAACAAAGAACGACAAGAAACTCAATTGAATTACTTTTTTTTAAGCCAGTTTAATTACAAGAATTTGTACAGAATAACATTTTTATGAATTTTGTTTGAAACAAATGAACTAACCTAATTTCAGTCCATCATCAGCTCAAAAAATAACTTATTGTGTAGAGTTTAAACGGAAGTTAGTTAACTGATACTTAGCAGTGGTAACTTGTAACAGCACAGTAGTCTATTCATAACGTAAGTACAGACACGATAACATTTATTATTAGAGAGACAAGTACCAAAGATCACAACACGTGCTCGTAAAGTGTTCTCAGTTTAATCAATATTTTACTTGTTAATTCCTAATACAATTGAACAGATAGCTGTGGATTTAACAATAACACGCACTGAGTTTACTATATATGTGTACATTTATCCTAACGCTGAGTTGTACATATTGTCGGAGTCGCCGTGAAGCGTCGAAATATCGGGAGTTCATATTCAAATTCAAATTCAAAATCCAAGACCAGTCCCCACAAGCAGCACCCGTACACGAGTATGACGGATGAGCCAGCCATCATTGCACTCAATCATATTAGAAGGAGCACATCGACCCGGCCCACCACGCCGCCACAAGTTTGAACTTTATAGCGAGCATGACTGTTTCAAGTTACTCCTCATAAATAATATAATTACATATATATATCCCATTTCTATACTTTTTTTTCTTATTGATGATAATGGAATGGTGCACCCGCTAACGGTTTAAGCTGGCGGCATGGGGGCACCAATGGAGGATGGTATGAGCATGAGGCCAGGTCAGTTAGCACATCATGGTAACTTCAACACGAACCACGTGAAGAACGGTTATTGCATTGCTAGGAGGGTTGGGGTTTTTAGTCCACATTCCTGTTTATAGTAATCTCAGGACAATTCACACAGCGCCATCTAGACCCAAGTTAAGCTAGCTAAAGCTTCTGTTATGGGTACTAGATAACTGATACAAATACATAGATATTTTTTTTGTAAATACATATACATTGTCAATACCCAGACCGATACAAACAATCATACTCATGAATACAAATGTTTGTACCGTGCGAATAATCGAACCCGCGATAATCGGAAGTAAAGCGGTGTGCTAAACCGCTAGACGACTGAGGCCGTCAAACATATGATGAGTATTATGTTATTGTTTTTTAAAAATAAACAGTTAGTGACGTGGCCAGATTTCGGTAGCGAACGGTCATAAGAAATCTTAATCCAAATTATCTAGACAGTGATGTATGTCGAGGTGTAATTACACTTGTTTAATCCCATTTAATCCCCGTGATTGTGATAATACTCAATGATAATGTGTCCATCACTATGTTACGACCTCTGTGCCAGTGATAGGTTAAATCAGCCTACCCACCATAGTATCTGAAAGTTTCGCAGTCGGATAAAACACAAAATTTATATTACTACTGTAATAAAATTACCAGCGACTTCGCTTCTAAAATAAAAGCTTTAGATACTCTAGAACATTGGGTATCTACGATTAAAAGTTCCATCAAAATTGGTCTAGCCGTTTAAGAGATCAGCTGAAACAGACAGAATTTTTGTAAACTATTTAGTACTTGATGTAAGTACAGACGTTCTCGGCATCACTTGAGTTCACACTATATGTTATTCTGATGTGTAAGCTATATTACTGTGAGTTTCATCAAAATTGTATCTGTAGTTTTTGCTTAAAAGAGTAATAAACATCCATCTATACTCACAAACTTTCGCGTGCATAATATGAATATATATTATATATATCCGCGCAGACGCTTTTACACAAAGGATACCTCAAAAGACACTCTACTCGGGAGTACCAAACAGCGAGATTGGGGATCTTAGGTCTCTACCTAAACTTAAAAATGGTAACCAACATAAAATCGTGGAATAATTTAATAAGTCGCGCGTTGCCCGGTCAGTTGACAAGTTTTATCGCGCGATATCGAGTAATATCAATAAATCATACACGATAAGGTCTCCTCGTAATTAAATGTGCTGCATGTGATCGATCATGTGTCTGTCTGTGCGGCGGCCAGTTACGTAAACCAACTGTAACATAGTTATAATCAACAAGATGTACACAAGGATCCAACTAACCAGGGATGCCAACGTTAGTTTTTTCGGACTGCTCTAATGCTTTTGACCGCAGCTGGCCTTTACAGCTTCACCGGACGATAGGGGGCGAGCAGATGGCACTCCAAACCCGCGGAAGGACTTATGGAGGGGCTGAAGGCCAACTCCCGCCTGACGGATACGACTTTAGTCTGAGGGCACCGCTAGGGGTTCGAACCTCGGCTCAGACCGTCGTAACATCGGTCTCTGTTTGAATTGGACGGGGGATCGATCGGAGAGGCGACCGGGGGCGCCGTTGTGGTGCCCCGGGCGCGCGCAGACGTGTATGAGGTCGTCGACTTCACCGGCGAGGACGGTGTCTTGACTGTGTGTAAAATTGTGGTCGGGATGGAACGGGTGGGCCTGTGGGGAGGTTTACTACCGTGCCAACGTACGAGCATCCTCGTACAAGTACCTCCTCAAATATTTCTCAGTTTCGTGACACTCTTCTTGATATGAATCCAAAACTTAGATCCTATATATCCAGTGACGTTCAGTTTTGCGGTCATTTGGAGGACAAGGCTAAAAACTGCCTCTATAAAGTTAGGAGTGCTGCGTGATACGATATTAAAACCTTCATGAAAGGAGTTTCTTCGAGAATTCCTTCTTAAAAGACTAGGAAAACACTTGGAATTCACCTATTATTACGGGTGTACCATGGGCAGTGATAATCACTTACCATTAGATGTGCCGCATGCTAATGTTACCTGTGCTAAAATAAAAGGTAGACTGTAAAAGTTCTATGCGTGTGAGAAGCTTCCTTACGCATTTTAGATTTTGGAATGAACTACCATGGTTTTCTCTAGAGACTACAGCATGGGGTTCTATTGGGTCGCCAACGTGCACGTGACATCCCTTGTGTTTCAGGCGTCCATAGGCTAAGGTAATCGTTTACCATCAGATGGGATGTATGCTCAATGGCCACAATCGTAGTATAAAAAACCCTCATCAAGTCTGTACTAGGTTTTAACCTATAAAAACCAGTCAGAACTCTATGATGTACGAGGTTAGAGTAGAATTATGCTAATGTACAAGTTTTTATCGTATTTTTATTTCTTTGACTAAATGTTGATAACCCTGGAACTCTGGACTCGGTCCTTGTACTTGGTCCGAGCTCGTTTTATCATATGCAAATAACAGCCATAGGTTAATTTTTTATCATTCGTATAAATATTAATCGTAAATATTAAATGTTAATAACTAACGTGCACATATAATAATAATTGTGTCTTGTTATGTATATAATTAATTGATGTAACGCTTCGAAATTCGCATTCCATCATTTATATCTTACTAGCGAATCGGCACTGCTTCGCTCAAATATTTGAATTTCTCGGCTTGTTATATACTATAACATACATGTATTATACATATAAACGTTCCTCTTGAATCACTCTATCTATTACTGAAAACTGCATTACAATCCGTTGCGTAATTCGAAAGATATTAGCGAACAAATAGACTTTATTTTATACTATTACTAGCAGTACCGACAAACGTTGTTTTGCCTAAAAATAAAAAATAAAATTTAGGGATGGACTACCCCTAACATTTACGGGGATGAAAAATAGATGTTGGCCGATTCTCAGACCTACACAATACGCTCACAAAATTTCATGAGAATCGGTCAAGCCGTTTCGGAGGAGTATGGGAACGAAAACTGTGACACGAAAATTTTATATATAAGATAGTAAACATTGTGAATAACGATTGAAATTAAAATGTTATTTATAATAAGTGGCCAAAACTCATGTGATAGAATATGCAAATTAATAAAACACTTTTTATTATATTTACATTTATATATGAATCCTGATAAAATGAAAAGTAATAAAACAGACGTAATAAATCACGTCAGTAACGGTTATAAATTTGGTTATTAAATAACGAAATAATGCTATACAATTTCACATTTTAATATGCAAATAAAATCTTTCTTCTCTAATTTGATGCTTTAGAATTTATACCTACAATAGCAATAGCAAAGTACCATTTATCTTATATACTTTCTTGCCTCTACTACTACTACACATTTTATAATATAAAAAATATTTTTTTTATTTATAAAATATGTAATTTATATTTATATATTTCAATAAATTTTACCATACCATACCATCACTCTTACTTGTTCAACTAATCTGATGGTAATGGTAAAAAATAAAAAAAGTGTCACCCCAAATTACTTAGCAGTATGAAAATTAGTTAACATTCTATTCTCAGACCTACTGAGTATAAACACAAAATTTAATAAGAATCGGTCAAGCCGTTTCCATATAGTTTCAAACACTGACACGTGAATTTTATATATATATTAGCTGTACTCGCGCCTTCGTCCGCGTGGAAATTAACTTTATTATTCTAAAATAAAATTAGCCTAAGTTACCCCTTATTCCATCAGCTACCTGCCAATAAAAGTCCCGTCAAAATCGGTCCAACCATTTCAGAGATTAGCCGGAACAAATACAGACAGAGAAAAATTGTAAAAAAAATATGATACATATACATATATGTATACACATATAATTTTATCGCGTTATCAACTTGTACTAACATTGTAAAAATTGTAATGTAAACTCAACGCGTTCCTTGAATACCATTTTTGCGTACAAACATACAATATAGCATTTTACGAGTATGTGTATATATAACGTTTACATGGCTGATAAACACGTGTAATGCTAAGTATTCTTACACTGTTAATGTTATCAGTTTTATCAGAAATCTGATGGTAACAGTATACCTTGTAACGATATACTATTACAACCAAAATATATGTTTTGTGACAAAAACCTCGTACAATCTGAAAATCTGCGCTATCAATGCGATATCAGTGTGATAAGTGTAATAGCCGCTCGTTTTGGTACTTCTTCTACAACCGATTTTGTTGTCAATTGTCACTAAGTTATCGCTACAGAGGAGAGGTTTTTTTTATGTATGATAACGGAATGGTACACCCGCCTGCGCCTGGTGTACGCTGGGACACCAGTGGAGGATGATAAGATGAACATGAGCTTAGATCAGTTAATTCATCGTGACAAATTCATCAGGAATTTATTATGATGGTTCCTAGCAACCGCGTAGAACTCAGTCTGACTTGGTACATTGCTAGCAGTGAGATTATTTAAGCTTAATTGAAAAAGATAAGAACAGAGTTTCGTGTCAGTCCTTCTTAGCTGGAAAGCAAATCCGGAATGACAGTAGATTTGACATATCATAAAAGTCTGTGATGTACCTACATGAGTAAAGATATTTTGGTTTGATATAAAGATACTACGTTTGCTCAAAAATCTAATAAACCGCATTTGTTATTCATATCTGTTACACTGGCATATTTTATAAAACCTAGACGAATTCAAATGAAATTTCATATACAGATGCATCATATCCTAGAATTTTTTTTTATACTATGATGTTGGCATACGGCCCATCTGATGGTAAACGGTTACCGTAGCCTATGAACGCCTGAAACACCAGGGGTATCACGTGCGCGTTGCCGACCCTTAAAAAACCTTAATATACCCTTCTTGAAAAACCCCATGCTGTAGTCTCGTGGGAAAACCTCGGCAGGAAGTTCATTCCACAATGTAAGTGTACGCGGGATGAAGCTCCTCTGAAACCGCACTGTTCGGGACCACTTAGGTTATAAGACATACAATCATTTGTACCCGAATACACGCAAGCAACGCCACAAGATTCAACCAGTTATGAATAAGATTCAAACTCAATGGTTGAGAAACGGCGTATGTATCAAAACATCTTAAATCATAACACGATAAATATGACTATGGAATTTTATTTACAGCCATAAATTCGTATCGAAATTTAGCGAAAGCACTTGTATTGTCCAAATATTTCTACAGGCACCGTGCACGGCTTCTAGCGATTAATCCGAGATGCGTCGCTGTTTATTATCGAAAACGTAACTTATTACAATAGCGATAGAGTTGATTTTGTGTGGCCACCGCATTTGGTTGGGGATCGATTATACGAACAAACAGGGCCGGCAATAAATCATCCACTCCCGTTTACCTGCTGGCTGCGATCGATAAAAAACACCCCGTGCTTGAAACAAGAGGGAGTGACATTACTAACGATGTCACCAAGCGTTAGAATTACGATTATTATTACTTTAATTTTAACGTTCAGTTCAAAGACCAACTGAGCGGAACTAGTTCTATGTTTTTATACTCATTAAAGTTTCTACTATCTTATATATAAAATAACAACTTCTCGTGTCACAGTTTTCGTTCCCATACTCCTCCGAAACGGCTTGACCGATTCTCATGAAATTTTGTGAGCGTATTGAGTAGGCCTGAGAATCGGCCAACATCTATTTTTCATCCCCCTAAATGTTAGGGGTAGTCCACCCCTAAATTGTTTTTTTATTTTAAGGCAAAATAACTTTTGCCGGGACAGCTAGTATTGTTATGAGAATCAAAGAACGAGAAAACTGCTGTAGCTGTCATGCATCTGATTTTTGTAAACTGATCTGTGGAACAAAAAATGTTTGACTCTTCTTAATCTACTGCTCAAGTTCAAGTTACATACTATTTTTTGTTAAAACTATATATTGAAGTTCGTTAACGATAGATAATAATGTTTTTATAGAAAATTAAAAATCCATAACGCTGACAATATTATCTGATTGCACTAAGAATGAGTGCGTAGCGGTTTCTATGTTGATTATCGCATGCCTCTTACTTGTTATACTGTAATTATTTATATAAAAGAAGACATTTATTCAAAAGAGCAACACACAAGTTTCTTGCTCATTCTTCTTGTGATGAATCTGCGTTCCGAATGAGTGATAGAATCAAAATATAACTATTCAAAAGTGCTTGTAATGAGTTTACTTGAATGAAGAGTATTTCTATTTCTATATTTTACTAGCAGATCCTGCCACGCGTTGCTGTGTCTATGGTTCCTGAATAAAATAATATTGAGATATAAGTTATCCTATATCCACGAATAGCTAACATTATTTTAATCGTACATACCTGAATTAGAAAAAGTAGAATTAACAAAGTCCTGTTATAATGAAACGCAACAATTCAAATTCAAAAATAATTTATTCATGTAGGACATTTTAGCCGCTTATGAACGTCAAATTGTTTTATATTATATTTTTTTCCCTACCGTCGAAAACAAGGTTATAAAGTAATATAATAATTTTTAAACTAAGGATATTTTAGTTGCGTTGAAAAACAATAGCATGCAAATAAAACGTCCCGTCACACCGACTGCAGGTAACTGGACATTGTTTTAAAACAAATGAACAAATTCGCCACTTATTGTTAGTGTACCTTTTATGAATATACGAATAGTTTGCAAATATAGCCCAAATTTTATGAGTGTCTTTCAAAATTTATTTTTATTATATCTCCTCACAGTATTATGACAAATCGTCGCCATTTTGGAATCGCTTTTTATGACGGTTGGAGACAATATTACTTGTTTTAAACTTTAAATTGTTTTGGGTCATACATAATGACTTCTGTATATTTTTTTTTTCCAAATGCCAAAAAAAATTTGCATTCTTATTTTTTTTTAGTTTATGTATAATATTTGTGCACGTTCTTCGAAATGACGATAATTGTAACAATTGTAATTTGTTCCAAAACGACCCAACTTCAATTCCCAAAAATTTGTCTATATTATCAGTAAGAGAAATAGGCTGTCTTTATTAAATATATATATATATAGCCTTAATATAATTTTAAAGTACAAAATCGAGGATAATTGCTTATATATTTTAATGTGGATAGGTGTAATGAAAGAAAGGGAGAGAACACCCAGACCAATACGAACAGTCATACATTAATCCTGTGAGGAACTGAACCTGACCATCAGTAAAGCTGTGTGCCACACCACTAGACCACTGAGGTCGTCAAATATGATATAGATGATTTAAGTGTCCATACATCATCGTGTGAGGAACCGAACCCACGACCATCAGCACTAAAACAGTGTGCTAAACCACTGGATCACCGAGACCTTCAGATATGATATAGATGAATTAAGTGTGTTCTTTTCGAATTCTATAAAAATCCACGATCGCGCAATATGACGTACATTTTACGTTTCGTCGTAAAAAAAACTCGTCGTGTTTCGTCGTAAACTCGCACCTATCACTCTTAGTTTCCATTCGCTGAACTTTCCTCGTCACTGCACTCAAAAGCAGCCATTTTATACTTTATGCGTCGAGCTTCTACCTACCTGGTAATTGAGTCTTGATATTTCAGGGACTCGTGACTTAGTGGCAGCTACCTCGGTTTCTTGAAGTCTTGAAAACGAAAATTGCCACATTCAAAACTGTATGTCAGTTTAAATTTCCGATTACCACCGGTACATGTTCCATAATACACATAAATAGAATGTTGTCTTAAAAGATGGCCAATTTGTGTTTTTATTGTTCCACGTCCGTCCATGATATACACGTCTTTGTAACACAATCTATGTTCAAATGAAATCAAAATATCTATATTCTGGTCTATTACAGATTCCGCATATTAATTATATATTTCACATTAATTTATATAAATTAATAATATATAATACATAGTATATATAGACACCTATATAAATACCTATACATTGTAAATAAACTGGCTTTTAAAAAAAAGTAATTCATTTGAGTTTCTTGTTAGTTTTCAATTGGATCTATATACCGAACTGGACGGTAGGGAAAAAAATTATAATGTAAAAACTTGACGTTCATAAGCGGCTAAAATGTCCTACATGAATAAATGATTTTTGAATTTTGAATTGAATTTTGAATTTTGATAAATTTTAATGAAATCACTAATGACATATTTATATTAATACATACATGCGGAAATGTCCGTCTGTCTGATTGAAATTTAGATTAAAATAAAAAATACAAATTTAAGTTTTTGTTTTTAACTGTAGCTGACTTAATCCTGAAAGTTAACTGTTAAACTACTAAAATGCACATACAAAAAATTTAAACATTCCTCATACTATATCAGTTAATTGAACACATCCAATTTCAAAGTGTAACGCCATACACGCATTTAACAAATTTATTTAATTCTATAATTTATATAGCTACCAGGCTCATTCCTCAGGAATATTACGTAAATGATAACGAGTGTTTGACAAGTTTCAATATCGGCGTTATCATAGTAGAGGGCCGGGGGCTAGTTAACCCGGTTATCCGGACGGTCATCTCCACCCGGGTGAATTGTTAATTCTAAATTCGACCTTGTGTGGTACAAGATAACAGCGAACGCGTAAATCTGGTTTATCTTCTACTCTTATTTTATTAGCTAATATAGTTCTAACACTAAGTCAATGTAATTTATTTAATTTACAACAATATTTGAGAGCCTTACAATAAGTGGTATTTAGATTTTTTGGTCGCAGGTTCGATTACTCGTACGCTACAAACATTTGTATTCATGA
The DNA here is from genome assembly GCF_030625045.1 of Achroia grisella. Taxonomy (NCBI): domain Eukaryota; kingdom Metazoa; phylum Arthropoda; class Insecta; order Lepidoptera; family Pyralidae; genus Achroia; species Achroia grisella. The sequence goes on along the minus strand of NW_026712882.1, from coordinate 3,332,910 downwards.
GTATGATTGTTTGTATTAATGAGTGTATTTTCTATGTATATTATGTATGTATTTACAAAAGATATATCTATGTATTATATATATATATATCAATTGTCTAGTACCCAAACCACAAGCTCTGCTTATCATGGCACTAGGCTCTGTGTGAATTGTCTAGGGATATTATTCATCATCTGCTTCTTCCTTATCCCATTTATCTATGGTCGTCGTGATATGTTTTTCTCTTCCATTCATCCCTGTTCGCAGTCATCTCGTTATTTACTCCCTTTCTTACCATATTATCTTTCACACAGTCCATCCATCTCATTTTCGGCCTTCCTCTGCTTTTATAATCCACATTCGTATGTAACACCTTCCTTAGGATATGATCTTCATTCCTACGCATTACATGTCCTGTTGTAGTAATAAGAAAGAAGACTAGGTAAACGGAGAAAATATATTAAATAATAGAGAACTGACAATTATGAACAGAAAGAATGAATTGAAGTATCAAAAACAAGAATGTAATATAAAAGAACTATAAATTTAAATACAAATTTAGAATATAAAATACATATCTGATTAGCCAGTTACAACACTCCCCCTTAATCAGAAATGATCAAAAAGCAAAAAAAAGGAATTACAAAAAGAAATATTTTGCCAACCCTATAACTACCATGCGTTTCTTAAAAACATCAGCAGGCATATCACTGCTTTTAAAATATTCTAAAAATGAAATTTTATTTACTACTACTACACATCTTGTCTATAAAGTGAAATTTTTATTACATATAACAAAAAAATATTATATATAACATCACCAAAAAAAAAAAGTCCAACTATCTAAAGAAAGGATTATGAAATAGCATCAGAAAAACAAAGTATTATGCAAATACAAATAATATAGCATCAAAAAAAAACATTATATTTTTCAGATGTATAACTAACTTGTATCTTTAACCTTTTATCTTTTAATATACCTATGTATATGTGACAGTAAGTGAAGATCATTACATTAATTTTAAAAGTATAAATCTAATTTAGTAGAGTTTACAGTATACTGCAGGCCTTGCTGACATTAAAACTTACTGAGACAAAATCTGTAACCTGTATAGGACATTCTATCACATCCATACCTCTTGATGAATTATAACAGGGACGTGGATACCACCAGCACAACCATATATTGCTCTATCAGGTACAACCACAATTAATACCCACAGGGACGCAGATAATACCAGCACAACCACATGTTACACTATCAGGTACACCCACAATTAATACCCACAGGGATGTGGATAATACCAGCACAATCATATATTGCGCCATCCGGAACAACCACAATTAGTTCCCAAAAATCCTCAAGCACTAGTCACAACTCTTCATCTTCTTACCGTCAAAGGTCGGGACGACAGTCATCTTCAAGATACCATCAATTAATTCCCTTTTAATAATAAAATACCTTATCCATAAGACAGATTCCAAAAGTGAGACTTCGTAGGAATATATGACAGCAACGGAATCTTTAATAATTTTGTCAATATCAGCTAAGTTTTGTAAAGTCCACATAAAGCCATTTATATATTCCTCTACATTTTTTAAAATGAATCTTCGCTCTAATGCCAATGTTAATATGTCCTATTCCTCTTCATCCATCTTCAAAAGGCATCATGTAATCATCAACGATGTCCATTTTACGTGGACTACTGCTTCACCGACTACCGTGAGGCATATCTTCACGAGTGCCTTTCTGTTATTCCTTACCTTCTGATCCGCGCCGTAAGCGCATATTCGTGACCACAGATCCTAGAATTGGGCATTTTAAATATCCACGAAGGATACCCTTATTTACTAGTAAAAGACAACGACGGAATTGATGAGGAATTCGACTTACTATGTAAATTTTTCTCCGTTTGCTTTCATGAGACATTTTTGACAGAAAATATTTTTTCTTATTAACACAAAAATATTCACAATAAACCGTCTTCTTCAACGAATTTAATTTAAAATCTATAATGTGTTAAGCTCGTGCTGATAACGTGTTGTAGTAATAAGAAAGAAGACTAGGTAAACGGAGAAAATATATTAAATAATAGAGAACTGACAATTATGAACAGAAAGAATGAATTGAAGTATCAAAAACAAGAATGTAATATAAAAGAACTATAAATTTAAATACAAATTTAGAATATAAAATACATATCTGATTAGCCAGTTACAACATGTCCATACCATGATAGACGATTACTCTTCAACATCTCGACACCGGCGCCACTTTCATACTAGGGATATTATTATTGATATAATAATTTCAGGAAAATATCTCAGGAGTTATCTTGAGATATTATTAATTATTATTTTGCGAAGTCAGGACAAATCACTAAAAGATGATAAGCTAAACGAGTTAAAACCAAAATTCAGCTTCGAATCCCAATTTTCCCCGCCAATCGTGGCGTTTGGGACTCAACGGGTATATGCCAAACTCGCTGAGTCCCAAACGCCATAAACGGAGTTTGACATGTCGAGCGGAAAATTTTCAGGAACAAGTATTATTATTATTTTGCGAAGTCGGGACATGTCGCTAAAAGATGATGATAATGATGAGTTGTAACCAAAATTCAGTTACAAATCCCAATGTTACCCGCCAATCGTGGCGTTTGGGACTCAGCGAGTTTGACATAAACTCGCCGGGTCCCAAACGCCACGAATGGAGTTTGACATGTCAAGCGGAAAATTGTCAGGAACAAGAAAATGTTGACCCCCAGAGTTGATTGCGTTGGAAGCACTCGCGCAAATTAATCGATGTTTTGCCAACCTAACCTAGTTCCCAACTTTACGGGAATGTTTGATTACCAACATTATAAATTATATCTGAACTTCCCTTCGCAGGGAGCTTGTTTGCGTAATTACAGTTTACATTATACGTACAGAAACGTGTTATATGTATAAACACACATTTACATTATATTATTGTAACTAGCGACGCGTTCTGGCTTCGCACGCAGGCATTACAAATCTTTTGGCAAATACAAAATCTACAAATCTTTCTTCAATTTGGCTTGTTCTATACTGTAACAGGCATGTATTATACATATACTTTCCTCTAGAATCACTCTATCTATTGCTGAAAATTATATTAAAATACGTTGCGTAATTTAAAAGATATAAACGAACAGACAGCGGCCGCGACTTTGTTTTATACTATGTAAAGAAAACCCAGGCCAATTCACGCAACGCCATCTAGTCACAAACTAAGTAGAGCTTGTGTTTTGGGTACAGACAACTGATGTAAATACTAAAATATATATTTTTTAAATACATACATAATATGACAAAACACCCAGACACAATACAAAAAATCATACTCATGAATACAAATGTTTGCACCGTACGAGGAATCGAACCTGCGACCATCGGACGTAAAGCAGTCTCCTAGACGCTAGACCACCGAGGCCGTCATTGTCGTCGAGATATATCTATTGTAGTTACAAAAAGTAGGGTTCTTCTCTATTCCAAATCCACATGCAAACTCTCATAGTGATTGGTTAAACGCTGTTCTATTTAAAATTACAATTTGGTGTGTCTTCCTAACCTTTAAGGGATTGAACCCGTGACCATCGGAAGTAAAGTCTTCTAAACCGCTAAACCATTGAGGCTGTCTAAAAGATCAAATAAATATCTTCTCCACTAGCATGACTATTTAAACATCTGTCTTGTTCTGTATTAATAATTAATAATTGTTATTTAAATCAATATGCAGTTAATAAGATAAGTATTATTGCAAACGTTATCAATCATATAATGCACAATAGTATAGCAATATGTACAATGAACCTGTTATATTACCACTACATGTATATGTACATACATATATACCTAAGTTGTGATCGCCCTCAATCTCGTACCATCACGTAGCTACTAGGGATGGTCGTTATATATCGATGTTAATTTATCGATAATAGTTTTTTATGTACGATAATGGAATGGTGCACCCGCCTGCACTGGTATACGCTGGTCACAAGTCTAAGGTATAAGGACAGGTCAGTTAGCCCATCGTGGCAAATTCACCAGGAATTTAACATGATGAGAACGACTAAGACTGTTGAAGGAAGGAGATCAAGACTAGGCGATCCCCCTCCGATCGATCCCCCGTCCAATTCAAACGGGGATCGAAATTACGACGGCCTGAGCCGAGGTTCGAACCCCTAGTGGCGCTCTCAGACTAAAGTCGTATCCGTCGGGCAGGAGTTGGCCTTCAGCCGCTCCATAAGTCCTTCCGCGGGTTTGGAGTGCCATCTGCACTCGCCCCCTAACGTCCGGTGAAGCTGTAAAGGCCAGCTGCGAACAACAGCATTAGAGTAGTCCGAAAAAAAACTAGGCGAGCAAAGGAACTGCACCGGTATAGTCGTAAAATATTGTAACTAATGTGTCACATATGTAAAAACAATATAGTCATCATTGCCTTGCCTTTATCCCATTATTTGTGGTCGGCGCAGTATGTCATTCTCTTCCACTGCTCTCTATTGGTCGTCATATCTGAACATACTCTTCTTTTATTCATATCATCTTTCACACAATCCATCCATCTTTTCTTAGGGCGTCCCCTCCCTTTACATCCATCCACATTCATAAAAACAATATAGTATTATAAAAAAACATAGATAATAAAAAAGGTGTTATGGGACACAGTCACAGATGTAGTCAGTCAGATACATCAAAATAATAATTTCATTTAATAATGTCTAGTAAGACAAATTCAATATTGTCTACTAAGCACTGCTGTGTCTAAACTGTGTCACCCCACCTTACATTTTCCTATTGTTATTTAGTATATAAGATCATTATTTCTATGGACATATTGTCAGTTTATCATCTGTAATATACATCGTCTCGACCAACAACATAGTATCATTCGACCTCGTTGTCTATTATGACGACCTCGGTGGTCTAGCGGTCTAGCATACCGCTTTACGACCGATGGTCGTGGGTTCGATTCCTCGCACGGCACAAACATTTGTATTCATGAGTATGATTGTTTGTATCAGTCTGGGTATTTTCTATGTATAATATGTATGTATTTACGAAAAAAAAATCTATGTGTTTGTATCAGTTGTCTAGGACCCATAACACAAGCTTTAGCTAGCTTAACTTGAGTCTAGATGGCGCTGTGTGAATTGTCCTGAGATTATTATTATTATTATTCACCCGCAACAGTATAAAAAATTGTTCGCAACAAGGACGTCGACCTGATATGGCACATTGCTAGCAATGGGGTCGTTAATCACATAACTATCATCTCGAGGTCCTTGGCGTTGATATATCCAGTGACGTTCAGTTTTGCGGTCATTTGGAGGACAAGGGCTAAAATAGCCTCAAAGAAGCTTGGTGTGCTCAGTAGAGTGAGACGGTATTTCACGGCGGCCCATCGCTTGCAATTATACAAGGCGCAGATCCGGCCGCATATGGAATACTGTTCTCATCTCTGGGCCGGAGCACCACAATACCAGCTACTTCCATTTGACCGCATTCAGAACCGAGCAGCCAGAATCATTGGTAATCAACGTCTATATGACAGACTCGACCCATTGGCTTTGCGGCGAGATATTGCATCTCTGTGCATTTTCTACCGCATATATCACGGGGAGTGTTCTGAGGAATTGTTCGGATTAATACCAGCTGCTGAGTTTCACCAAAGTACCACCCGCCAGAAACTGAAATACCATCCTGATCATCTGGATGAATGGCGGTCTTCCACAGTACCATCAGGTGAGCCGCATGCTCGTTTGTCCCCTGTGTTATAAAAAAAAAAACTAACAATCCCCTTCATAGTAATATTTTAGGAAAATTCACACACGCGCCTCCACGAGAAGGTAGGGTGCAAGCCATAGCACCCTAACTAGAGAGAGGGGGCCTGTCCTACAACATCTACAGGACAGGCCAAGCCGCCGAAGTCTGGGTTGAGTGCCAAGTGCGAACCCGCCCCGCGGCACCTCGAGGTATACCGTGTGGTTTTTTAGTGGGTACGAGTCCCACACACCACCTCGCCATCCCTCCGGCGGGGTGACGGTCTTGTTGAAGATTTTTCCACACGTTAAAAAAAAAAAAGGAAAATTCACACAGCGCCATCTAGTCCCATGCTAAGCAGAGCTTGTGTTATGGGTAGTGGACAACTGATATCAACTTGGGACTAGATGTGAATTAGGTAGAGTTGTTATTACTAATAATATAAAAATACAAAATCGATACTTCACATCGATATTTATCGCAGATATCGACAAATTGTGAATCGATGTGAAAATCGATATTCTAAATTCCAACATCCCTACTACGTACGTGTTACTAATCATGCACTAGTATCGGGAACAGAATTAACTACGAGAATAGCCGGGTGACTCACTAGTGTTAGACAACGATTACAGTACCTGCTCCCATTCAATTATAAAACCTATGTGCATTTAGGTAAGTTACCACCCATGTAGTACCTACCATTGGTTAAAGATTATGTCGAAAATCACATATGTACTTTAAGGTTTTTTTCTCGTCAATGATAATGGAATGGTACAGGCGGGTGCCTGCGCTAACGGTATACGCTGGCAAGGCACCAGTGGAGGATGATAAGATGAGCATGAGATCAGGTCAGTTAGCTCAAGTAAATTCACCATGAATCTGTCACGATTGTTTCCAGAGGGAACCGTGTGGAGGACCGTTAGCTTCTTACCATCCCAGTATAATAAATAAAACAAATTTAATAGTGAACGTTATATACGTAATGGTATACATAGGCAAGGATTACCACTTACCATCAAGTGGACCGTTAGCTTCTTACCATCCCAGTATAATAAAGAAAAACAAATTTAATAGTGACCACCTCTGCACACTACACTACTACACTGCACCTGTCATACTTGCGAACGAGTTCACGAATATGACGGTTAAATCATCGCTTCATTAAACCACAGCTTATTACAGACCATTGACATGGAAGAACAGAAAAAATATTGAGCTGTTTGACGCTCGATATTTTTTCAATAGGCATTCGCACTTACCTAACGTTGTTTAAAATAGAACCGTTTCTAGGTTGGTTTCTAGACTACATTACAATGGAGATAAATAGATACAGATTTGTCTATGGCATGGTTGGAATACCATCTGTACCGTAACTATTTACCGTTTGGCGAAGCCTTTTACTAACATCGTATTTATTTATTGAATCTATTGGTTTTTTTATTGAATGATGATGGATTGAGGTAATTGTCTGTGCTAACGGTATACATTGACGGGGCCCCAGTGAAATATTATGTTATATATGTATATGAATATATATGTATTTCTATAATAATATTAAAAAAAAATCTTATTTAATCCGACCCTTAAGGTCGGTAACGCACACGTGATACGTGGTTCCTTTTTAACATATTTATCTACCACTGGCTACTCGCCCCGGCTTTGTACGGGTGTACATGTATTATACATATAAACCTTCCTCTTGAATCACTTTATCTATTAAAATAATCTCTTCAAAACCGTTGCGTAGTTTTAAAGATTTAAGCATACATAGGGACGGACAGACGGCGACAGCGACTTTGTTTTATACTATGTAATGATGATGACTAGCTGACCACGCAAACGATGATGATTTTGTCATATAAATTAAAATCGCTTTTAAAAAATAGGGATATAAAATATTGTTGAAAATTTAGGGTTAAATGTACTTTTAATGCCACATTATAAGAAAATTAAAAAAAACCTTAGGGGTGGAGAACCCTTATCACTAAGGAGTATGAAAAATAGATAGTAGCCGATTCCCAAACCTACTGAATATGCATATAAAATTTCATAAAAATAGGTCGAGCCTTTTCGGAGATATATGGTGGGGGTGTGTATATATGGGACACGAGAATTTTATATAGGTATATCTTGTATAAAGTTTCTTAAGGTCATATTATATAACAATATATTCTGTGAAAATTTCATCTTAATTTCTGTATGAAATTAAGATCCTGTGTTTTACAAAACATTTACATACAAACCAACAGAATCTTTTATGTAAACCTAATATATATTTGCGACTGTTATCCCAGATGGAATAGTCAGAGACCTTATCAACTATCGATGTTACTACGCATGTAACACAACACTTGACATGCCCTCATTTCACTGGGTAATAATAATAAAAATAATCTCAGGACAATTCACACAACACCATCTAGACCCAAGTTAAGCTAGCTAAAGCTTGTGTTATGGGTACTAGATAACTGATACAAATACATAAATTATTTTTTTTCGTAAATACATACATAATATACATAGAAAACACCCAGACGGTTACAAACAATCATACTCATGAATACAAATGTTTGTGCCGTGCGGGGAAACGAACCTGCGACCATCGGACGTAAAGCGGTGTGCTAAATCGCTAGACCACCGAGGTCGTCATATATATTTGCTACTGTTATCCCAGATGTAAAAGTCAGAGTCCTTACCAACTATCGATGTTACTGAACGCAACATTTGACATGCCCTCATTTCACTGGGTAATGTATTTGAATTCAACACGATAGTGGGCCAGCCTTCCCCAGACTAGATTCAAACTCAAGACCTTGGCGTTTGAGTCGGGTAAAATCACTAGGCCACGCTGATGAACTGTTGTTGATGTAATTAATCAATATATAATCACTCTCTTTACATTCAATTAAAGCGCCTACAATGAAATTATGAATAATTCAATGACAAATTAATAATAAACATTCGACGGCCTCAGTGATCTAGCTGTTTATCATACCGTTGTACTTCCGATGGTCGCGGGTTCGATGCAAATATTTGTATTCACGAGTATGATTGTTTGTCCGATACAAACAATCATACTCATGAATACAAAATATGTTTGGGTGTTTCTGTGTATATTATCTACTAGCTTTTGCCCGCCCGCGGCTTCGCTCGCTTAATAGTAAGTATTATTATTAATTAGGTGTAGTTTTTACGGCTTTACTTTTGTTTAGCGTGTGTAAAAAATTAGGGCCTACAAAATCTAAGAAGATTTATACAAACTTTCATCCTCTATTTTATCCCCTTAGGGGTGGAATTTATCAAAATCCTTTCTTAGGGGATGCCTACGTCATAGTAGCTTTATGCATCCAAAGTCTCAGCCCGATCGGTTTAAAATTGACAAAGTTTCATACACACTTTCATCCCCTATTTTAACCCCTTGAAAATTAATCAAAATCCTTTCTTAGCGGATGCCTACGTCATAACTTCTACCTGCATGCCAAATTTCAGCCCGATCCGTCCAGAGGTTTGGGCTGTGCGTTGATAGATCACTATGTCAGTCACCTTTGAGTTATATATATTTACAAAATAAATATATCTATTATTATACTAGTTGTCTAGTACCCATAACACAAGTTCTGTTACCGTGGGACTAGATGGCGCTGTATTAATAGTTCAGGGTTATTTATTTATTTATTTACTAGGCTACGACGCTGAACTGATGTAATTATTCAATAATACATCACTGCCTCTACATTTAATTAAAACATGCGCCTACACTGAAATTATGAATAATTCAATGGCAAATTAATTATAAACATTCAGAATCCTATACATATAAATAAAATTAGACCGTCTGTTTGTAATATTGAAATAACCATTTTTTACCACATGCATATGAATATAAAAACGGTACATACACCAAAATACATCATTTTTTACAATTTTAATCTGTCTGTGTGTCTGGCTGTTTGTCCGGCTAATCTCTGAAATAGCTGGACCGATTTTGACGGGTTTTTTTGGGAGGTAGCTGATGTAATAAGGAGTAACTTAGGCTACTTTTATTTTAGAAAAATAAAGTTAAATTCCACTCGGACGAAGTCGCGAGTACAGCTAGTATGCAATGAATAGGTATGAGGTGCTCAGGAATTTGTGTGTATGGGTGAATCACACCTACACACTTAACTAATTAACTTATTATTTATTCAACGATGCAAACCACAACCCAGTTAATGTTGTTTAGACCTGCCTACCGTTATTGAGTGGCGAAGCAAACATCTAATAATAAACATATTAAATCACTATTGCTACACTAATATTATAAATGCGAAAATAATTCTGTCTATCTGTCACGCTTTCACGCCAAAATTACTGAACCCATTTTAATAAATATATAACCCTGGACAATGAACACGCCATCTAGTTGCACGATATGCAGAGCTTGTATTATGAATACTAGACAACTGATATAAATACATAGATATTTTTTTGCAAATTAAAGTAAGTACAAATCACATTATATACATAGAAAAACACCAAGACCAGTACAAACAATCATACTCATGAATACAAATGTTTGAGCCGTGCGAGGAATCGAACCCGCGATCATCAGACATAAAGCGATCTGCTAAACCGCTAGACCACCGAGGCCGTCGAGAGATTTTAATCTAATTTGATACATAAATAAGAGGACTGCCTGTAGCATGAGTAGCTTCTGTTGTGTACAATTGTTTGTTCAAACGACAGTGGCCCCTTATTGTTTCTACAAGTGTGGATTAGAAATTCTCTATTATTGCGACCAGTATTTATTTAAAAATCGTAAATTACCTACGTAAATTGTTTTTCCTTAACATTTATAACGTAATGTAAGTTAGACTCCATTTTCCGCAATGAGTCTCTCGTCTGGACCGTTGTATGCGTATAGTCAAGACTACTAAAATAGCCACCTAAACTCCTCCTATAACAGAAGTCTCCTGGTGTCACAACTTGAGCATTTTATTTATTTATTTATTCATTTAATTCAGACCACATGCCCCATATTATAAATACCTTATACACTAACATACATAAGAAATAATAATAAAAAGTAAATAAAATTGTCTCTATGGTCACGGCACTGATGAAGGCAATCTGCCATGGTTGCGCCGATAGACCACACCCTTCAGCCAGTAGTCCTCCTTCATGAAGGTGCTTCAGCATGTTGGTGACCCGGGCCACGAACGCTTTGAAGCTCGCGTTGTGATTCGATTCCAGCTGCATCACCCTCAATGTCAGGTTACTTTTGGGCCGGATATAGTCGACAATGTCCTGTTCCTTGGTAGCGAAATGTAGGCGGGACCAGGTACATTGCCGTGGTCAGTCGTTATTGCTTAGCATTGTACATTTTTTTTTCCTTTTTGCTCGGCTCCTAATAGTCGTACGTGTAGGACTGTAGAGTCAAGACTACTAAAGTAGCCAGCCAAGCTCCTCCCAGAACAGAAGGTTCCTGGTGTCTTCACAGAGCATTTTATTGCTTAGCATTGTACATATTTTTTTCCTATTTGCTCTGCTCCTAATAGTCGTACATGTAGAACTGTAGAGTCAAGACTACTAAAGTAGCCAGCCAAGCTCCTCCCAGAACAGAAGGTTCCTGGTGTCTTCACAGAGCATTTTATTGCTTAGCATTGTACATATTTTTTTCCTTTTTGCTCTGCTCCTAATAGTCGTACATGTAGAACTGTAGAGTCAAGACTACTAAAGTAGCCAGCCAAGCTCCTCCCAGAACAGAAGGTTCCTGGTGTCTTCACAGAGCATTTTATTGCTTAGCATTGTACATATTTTTTTCCTTTTTGCTCTGCTCCTAATAGTCGTACATGTAGAACTGTAGAGTCAAGACTACTAAAGTAGCCAGCCAAGCTCCTCCCAGAACAGAAGGTTCCTGGTGTCTTCACAGAGCATTTTATTGCTTAGCATTGTACATTTTTTTTTCTTTTTGCTCAGCTCCTAAAGCCAAGGAGTCAAGACTACTTTAGTAGTCTTGGCTCCTTGGCTCCTCTTGGCTTGGCTCCTCCCAGTACAGAAGTCTCCTGGTGTCTTCACAGACTTCAGCATTTTGTTGCTTATCATTTTTATACATATTTTTTTCCTTTTTGCTCGTCTCCTCATGGTCGTACATGTAGAACCGTAGAGTAAAGACTACTTTAGTAGTCTTGACTCCTTGGCTCCTCCCAGTACAGAAATCTCCTGGTGTCTTCACAGACTTCAGCATTTTGTTGCTTAGCATTTTTTATACATATTTTTTTCCTTTTTGCTCGACTCCTAATAGATGTACGGCTATTAGGAGTCGAGCAAAAAGGACTGTAGAGTCAAGACTAGTAGCTAACAAAGCTCCTCCCAGATCAGAAGTCTGGTGTCTTAACAGGCTTCAGCATTTTTTAGCTTTCAGCATTTGCATTTTTTATACATATTTTTTCCTTTTTCCTCGGCTCCTAACAGTCGCAGCGTGATGTTTAATAGAGATACTGCTATGTTGTACTCGTGACTTGTCATGTAATTCATACAACACTTGTATTATATTGTTTATTTAAAGCTGCCTGCCCTACATACAACTAATCTCCAAAACTGTTCAACTAATAAGGTTGGAGGTCGAAATAATGGTAGCAATTGTGTTGACCTCAAGTTAGGGTTGTCAAGCTTGAAACGATTTGTCTAGTACAGTTAAAAATATATTCGCTAAGTTTTTTTAATATATAAATTTTTACACATTATTATATCATCGTAATACGATTGAATTTTGACTAAAATTGAATCGGTCAAAATTTCATAATGCTATTATGGAATTTTGACCGATTTTCGTAGATCAAAATCTTGAGCAAACTTGTATAAAATGAAACGAAAATGCTCAGAATATGGACTTCGTAATTACTGTTTCTCTTAATATGTTTTTTTTTTGTTTTTCTTTAAGTAAACAATGAACGCATGCAAATGTATGTTTGTCTTTTTGCATTAAATCCGATCGATCCCCCATTCAATTCAAACGGGGATCGAAATGACGGTCTGAGTCTAGCGGAGCCGTCAAACTAAAGTCCTATCCATCAGGCGGGAGTTGACCTTCAACAGCTCCAAAAGTCCTTCCACGGGTTTGGAGTGCCATCTGCACTCGCCCCCTATCGTCCAATGAAGCCGTAAAGGCCAACTGCGACCAACAGTATTAGAGTAGTGCAAAAAAAATTATAATTTTTGTAAAATGTTCTATTATAGTTAAAATGTCATAAGTGCCGTAATTATTGTAGAATCCTGATACAATTGGCATCCCTACGACATGTATTATATAAACATAGCGCGCCCGCATGATCTCTATCTAGCTGTGCCTAGCGGCACATAATAATATAATTTGGCATAATTTTCTATGTTCCACGACCTTCATAGTGTAGTGATTTGTAGCCTCATCTTCTGATGGTTACGCGTTCGATCCTCGCATAATACAAACATATGTCTAATGGATGATAATAGAATGGTGCACCCGTCCGCGCTATCGGTTTACGCTGGCGGGGCACTAGTGGAGGATGATAAGATACACTTAAGTCAGTAAGCCTATCGTAGTAAATTCACCAGAATTTATCATGATGGTTCCCAGGAGGAACCGCGTGGCGGTCAACCTGACATGGTACATTGCTAGCAATAGGGTTATTAGTCCACATCACTGACAGCCTCCTTCTCCTCAAACATAGTCATGATTTACGCTGTTTATTGGTATAGATGATTAGCATCTTTCTCACGTATGTATTTACACAAAAATGTATTTAAATGTGTAAAAGCTTTTGTGTATTTTTTTTTATTTGTAATGCCAAAGAAGAAGTGTGAGTACCACAGATATCATCGCCGTGATGTCCATGGTAATCAACGGCCTCGGTGGTTCAGTCGTTGAGCACACCGCTTTACTTCTAATATTCGTGGGTTCGATTCCTCGCATGGTACAAACATTTGTATTCATTGTATTTATGAGTATGATTGTTTGTATCATTCTAGGTAGTTTTCTATGTATATCATGTATGTATTTACAAAAACAAAAGTAATTAAGTATTTATATGAGTTGTCTAGTACCCATAACACAAGCTCTACTCACCGTAGGACTAGATGGCGCTGTGTTAATTATCCAGTGTTTTTTATTTAATCAAATTTCATTCATTCATTTTCAGTTCATTTTGTAAACATTTAAGACATCGACGTCGTGAAATTTGTAACTTGTGTTATTATTCTGATGTATAAGCTATTAAGTACTATTTTTATTATTTACTGTTAAAACGACAGTTACCATTTACCGTCATCATGACGCTAGCTTATTTACCATTCCACATACAGAAAATACATATACTTTACCGGTACAATGAGTAAATTAATCATATTCTGTCATTCATTGAAAGATACCAATGTTTGCCAAACCAAACACTCGACCCTCTGTCAGCTATCCTAGCCACCTCCGCGGGTCTCGTGCCAGAATGTACGAGTGGTATTATGCTTTCTAACCACTTGGCCGGCCGCCAGACGCCGGTCGGACGTCAACCTTCTCACTAATGCTTTATTATACGTAGAAGATAATACCTATTAGCTGACTTTACACGTACTTTAATTCACGCGCGAATCCACTTTCACGCGGGAAATAGAGGTTTTACATGTCGTCGTTCTCTTTACATCATTACATAGTATAAAACAAAGTCACTGTCGCTGTCTGTCCGTCCCTTATGCTTAAATCTTTAAAACTACGCAACGGATTTTGAAGCGGTTTTTTTAATAGGTAGAGTGATTCTAGAAGAATAATACATGTACACCCGGACGAAGCCGGAGCGAGTAGCTAGTATAAAATAAGGCAAAGAGAACGAGAGAGAGAGCGCACCATCTTACGCATTTCCGTCTTTCTATTGTTTCCGCGCCTTTTTATAATACTTCATTATTATATCAAACTGACATCTGACTATGGAACAAAATCAATTATATTTCCTTAAACGCATTTATGGCATTTTTATTAAATTATTATTTGTACAATTTGACCCACTTCCTATGCCACGCTGTCTTGGCTTGACTGGAAGAGATCTCTTTTAAAGATAAGTCCTCTTTTGTTAACATTATTTCTAATTAATATACTTATAAAATGTATTTCAGTGCAATAAAGAATATTTAAACACTTGCATCTATTCACATCATATAATCCAACGGGGCACATCGAGGCAGTGTACCCAAGATATTAGCAACGTTGTCTCTTTGAATAGTTATTTCTACCAGTCCAATTCAAACGGAGATGGAAATTACGACGGCCTGAGCCGTAGATCGAACCCTTAGCGGTGCGCTCAGCCTAAAGTCGTATCCGTCAGGCGGGAGTTGGTCATCAGCCGCTCCATAAGTCCTTCTGCGGATTTGAAGTGCCCGCTGGACTAATATCTGCACTCGTTCTCTATCGTCCGATGAAGCTGTAAAGGCTAGCTGCGGGCAACAGCAATAGAGTAGTCCGAAAAAACCATCTGAGCAAAGAAGCAAAATCATAGTCATTGATACTTTAAAAATTTTAAACGTGTCTTTGAAACAAAATGTGTCATTTCAGATTTTTTTTTTTACGTACTATAAAAATACACGGGCCAAAGAGTGAACAGAAAAAATACTTAACAAACGCCCAGATATAACACGCTCGCGTATCAAAGAACGTGTCGTGTAAAGTCAGCTAATGTCGAGGGCAGGTTAATTTGTTGTCACATCTAGTTATTTATTATATCCGCTACAATAATCGGATATTTTTTATATATTTTCCAAAATACTAGCTAAGCTTTTAAGCTTTGTACAAAGTTGTCTGCGAGGTCGTCTGTCTCATTTGCTTCAGCCGCCAAGAAAAGCAAGCTGTGCTTTGTAATACATGTTTCGTTTGAAAGGAATTTTTGTATAGAGTATCCTCTGGTGAACTAGCGGTGAAAATATGAGAATCAGTCCGACATAATTTTACTTTTTAAAACAATTGTAACATTCTATAATTCACACAGCGTCTAGTCCCAAGCTAAGCAAAGCTGCTATTATGAGTACTAGACAACTGATATAAATACTTAAATACATTTTTGATAAATACGTACATAATATACATAGAAAACAGCCAGACCGATACAATAATCGAACTAGCGAACAACTAAAGTAAAACAGTGTAGTAAACAGTTAAACTGAGGCCGATAACAATAATACTAGTATGTATGTATTTATTAATTAGTAAAGCTGTGCCCGAGACTTCGTCCGCGTAGACCTTGACCAAATAAAATAAATTATAATGTAACCAAAAAAAGACAAATATAAAAGATGTTTCCATACAACCTTTTATCTACCTTATCAACACCTTACAACCTTTTTTTGCATTAAACGTAGCCCTTGTCCTTTCTCAGTGTCTTTACTGTCTGTGTACCAAATTTCATTTAAATCTGTTGAATAATTTTGGCGTGAAAGCACGACAGACAGACAGACTTACTTTCGCATTTATAATATTAGCTACGAATTAGTTATTACTGCACTAATTTTACATAAGGTAACAGGTAAGTTCATACCTATACATTAGTTAATAAAGAACCATTATATGAACCATAGAGCACGTTCTGTCGCCAGTTTGCTCTCTAAATGGCCCCTCCAGCATGCGGGCATTACGGGCCGACCTCGGCTATTACAAGTGTACCGTAATAAAGGCGCATAATAAACCCTAATGAGAGGTCGCATTGTTGGCCCAAATATATTGATATAAATAGATATCGCAAATGGCTTGCTTTTAAATATATTAGACACATACACTTCATTTATATTTTTATGTTTTTTCATAATTTTAACATCAGCATTTGAGGGTCGGCAACGCGCAAGTGATACCCCTGGTGTTTCAGGCGTTCATAGGCTACGGTAACCATTTACCATCAGATGGGCAATCAAGCATACGGCTTGATTGCCACCATAGTAGTATAAAAAAGAAATTGTAAGAAACCGGATCCTTTACTATCTGTTTTTAAGTATCCAGGACCTACTCTCAGAAATAGAAATAATAATTATCCAAAAACACTTATTTTCAAGCACTTTTCAATAGTACTTTTTGATTTTACCACTTCATTCTGAAAGCAGACTTATCACAATAAGAATGGTAAAAGAACTGCGTGCTGCTCTTTTAAATAAATGTTGTTTTGTAAGGATGAATGTAGTTAGTAAGTAGTATATAAAGATTGATTATTATAATAAAGGAGACAGTATACACCCAAACGTTGTACCTACCTATCATTTGCCTAACAAGCACCACCCTTATATGGCCACCCTGCCATGGTCATTAGTAAACACATTTTACCAATGAAATACTATTATATATTACCAAGTATACGACATTTAACATAGAAACCGCTACGCATTCTTTGTTCAATCTGATAATATTATCAACATTAATAAGACACTTTGTGCTTTATAAAATAATAAAGTGCTTTCTATAATAAAAAATTAAATATTTAAAAAAATATATAGCACAATTTATCCCTACATTCAAAATCCAACATTCAAAATTCATTTATTCATATAGGACATTTTAGCCGCTTATAAACGTCAAATTTTTACATTATTATAATTTTAATTTTTTCATTACCATCCAGTTGATCCAATCGAGAAGAACTGGCAAGAAACTTAATTAAATTACTTTTTTTTTAAAAAGCCGGTTTATTTACAATGTATATTTATATAGATGTCTATGTCTAACATTAAATGAAAATCCAAATGTACTAAATCACCAATCGAAGTTACTGACACAGATTAAAAAAAAATGCTATAAAACAATTGTCATTAGGTATATTTATTAAAAAATATAATTAATAATTTTGAATATGGAACATAGAGTTGCGATATTTTATATATATATATATATGTTTTATAATATTACCATAGACTTGTAGGGATCCTGTTAGCTTGAAAGTTGACATGTCGATAGATTATGTAACGAGGTCCTAGGCTCCTTCTGTCTCGTATCTCCAAAAAAGCAGACGAAAGTGTGGTCCACAGCTGGTTTCCTATATGTGAATAAATGCTTTTAACTTTAAACAATAGAAACGTATGGTATTTTTAATGGTTGATGATGAAATTTCATACATGAGGCAGGTCACTTAGCGTATTGTGACAAATTCACCAGGAATTTATAATAATGATGGAAAGGCGTGGAGGTATACCTGACATGGTACCTTGCTAGCAATAGAGTCAATAATCACATTGCTAACACTCCCATTCCCTTCTAGAAACGCTGAACCGCTAACCCTAGCTCACGATACCAAGAAAACCCACGGCTGTTTTACGGCCATGTTTGTTACGATGTTACAAACTCAACGAAGGGCAGCGCACACGCAGTCCTGGAATCGACGTTCTACATTAAATAGCAACATTAACGACTCGAAATAAACCATTGCATATAAACAACGACAGTTCATACTAAACCAGTAAAATATAGAATAGAATAGCAATTTTTTTTTGTCAAAAGCACTTTTGCATAGTCGTACTTATTTTTTTAATCTACCGCTTTACAGAAAGCAGTCTCATCAGAAGAACGAGCAGCAAGAAATTTGCGTGTTGCTCTTTTGAATAATTGTTGTAACTTTACATTTTTAAGTTGAAATCTGTCTGTATGTCTTTTATTCTGTAATTTTACTGTCTTATATCAAAATAAACACGTCTTACAAAGGATACTGTGTGGTACCTAAAATATATGAAATTATATAACTCACTTCATACAAAGGTTCTTCTTTCTCTTCTTCTTCTAAAATAAAGGTTGTTCTATGTTTGAAAGATTTTTTAGAATATAATTTTTTTACGACAACATAAGAATGTCAAACATGTTAGTCTATAAAAATGATAAAGAGGAAACAACCAGACACAAAATCATTTTAATATCAGTCAGACATAGTTTTAAGCTTATCATACATTCTAGCTTTCATTCATTCTTCACTTATAGAAATCTTTTTTTTTATAATTTCCCAAATGTAGTAAACAATAAGGTATTAACAATATGTTGTTGAGATTTATTTATTTTTATTTATTAAAACTTTAATGCACAAATACATAAATAAAGGTACACATGGCGGAGTTATCACCTTGAGGCATTTTCTCCCAGTCAACCATTGGGCAAACAAAGATTCATGTAGCCGGTGCATTAACCTCATAAGAGGTGTGCAATTTATGTTTAATTAAATAAAATATAATAATAATAATAATATTTATTCATGATACACATTTACATTTTAATTTACTGTAGTTCTACACTAGGCTGGCAGGCCGATATTGTAGAGACTGGAGTGATATCTATATATTAATTTAAAAAAATACATATATCTCAATAAAATCAGCCGTGTAAAACCGGTTCTAGTTAGGTCATAAAGTTAGACTAATACTACTCAGTGCCGGAGTAATGTGGCTAATATTCCGACTCCACCAACATTACACGAGTAAATTCAGTAATCAAATAGAAATCTTGCGCAAAACTAGTTTTCCGTCAGAAAAATACGCGTGATTATTTTTATTGGCGTCTTGTTTATTTTATGTGTTATAAATAAATTCGCTCACTAGCCGATATTATTAGTTTAGATACAGTGTGCCGCGTAAATATTTATATTGCCAACAAACAAAAATACCATTTCATTGATTTGCTGAACCAAAATATATATATAACATAGCTGAGCGGGGGGGAAAGGGGATTGTTAGTAATGTGGACTGAAATCTTATTGCTAGCAATGTACCATGTCAGGTAGACCACGCGGTTCCCCCTGGAAACCATCGTGATAAATTCTTGGTGAATTTGTCACAATGGGCTAACTGACCTGACCTCATGCTCATCTCATTATCCTCCACTGGTGCTCTGCCAGCGTATACCGTTAGCGCAGGCGGGTGCACCATTCCATTATCACCCCATAAAAAAATTATTGTTAGGAATAATGGTGAAATACTCGTATTAAAACACTGACGACGTAAATAAATTGTCAGTTAACGAAATAAGTGTTATGTAGCTACCAAATTTTGACATATAATGTGTTTTTTTTATCAATTCATTTTTTAATAATTACATTGTATATTTTTAAAAAATTGCATGCTAAAACAATGGCGAAATATGTAGACCATTTTATTAATACTGACCCTCTTCTAATATATAAGTATTGTATATTTCAAGCAAATAAATAAATATGTATTTATAGCAATACTAGCTGTGTTCGCGGTTTCGCCCGCGGCTTCACCTGTTAAATTTCAATCTAAAACATAGCCTATGTGTTATTCTGATGCATAAGCTATATTACTGTAAATTTTCATAAAAATCCGTCAAGTAGTTTTTACGTGAAAGTGTAACAAACATTCTCACAAACTTTCGCATTTAAAATATCATAAAGATTAAAATTTTTAAGCCGCCACGCGGTAGTTCAAGAACGATGCCATTGTTTCTCGTTAATTAAATAGATGCGTGAAACGGAACGTGATTCCAAATTAATCCTAATGCACCCATTAGGTGTAGCCAAACACCATTTCAGGTTACAATGTAATCAAGCGTGAGCATGCAGTTAACCACACAACTATCGTGCTAACGTTAAATTTAACTGTTACCGAATCCGTAGGATGTCTGTTAGAGACACGTGTCGATATCTTGTGTCGTTAAAAGCACATTAACTGTCGACGTACAGCGACTCTTGCGACGGTCAACAGCACACGGCCGGCCGCGGTGGCCATAGACTAGACAACGCGCAGATGTGACGACAACATCCTATTCTTGATATTGAAATGATCTTTAATCAAATAAACTTAATATATGTACTTTTAAATAGTCGTATTAGATTCTAAGTATTTAAGAACATGACTTAATAAGTCAATAATCTTATTCTAAAAATCATATTTTATTCAAAAGTGCTTATATTAAGTTTATTTAAATGAGGTAATTTGTAACTTTATTCAAATAAACTCTATATAAACACTTTTAAATAGTCATATCAGATTCTAATACGATCATTCGGAAAGAGTCATCATCAAGAACGAGCAAGAGACTTGCGTGTGATATGTCAAATAATTGAAAGTTAAAAGTTAATTAAAATATCATTTGTCACCCGTGGAAGAACTCTAAAGTGTAAAGCTTCCATAAATTTCCGAACCGACACGATATTGAAACCTTCAAGAAAGGAGCTTATTCCTTTTTAAAAGACCGACAACGTACTTGCAATTCCTCTGGTGATGCGGGTGCCCATGGGCAGCGGTAATCACTTACCATCAGGAGAATCGCATGCTCGTTTGTCACCTGTGTTGTAAAAAAAATACATTAAATTAAGGTTAGGGTCCAATAAGTAAACCAAACAAGACGACTTTACATGCCCGCAGAGTGTGGCTAACAGCTATCAAATAGTGATTGTCACTTGGCCAGCTCAGTAGTTATCTGTATATTTACAGCGAATAATTGTCAGATTACGTTTGTTTGGAATGTGCACGTTATCAAATAAACATATTTTCTTTGGGTACTTTATCATTTGTAAAGGTTAGCATTGATGCAAACGGATGGTAGTAATCAGATATTGATTGTTTTTATTTGATCTCATTATCAGTATAATATACTACCTCGCGTTTCAACGGGCCTCGGGATAATAGAAAGGAGAAGAAAATATGAGGTACAGACTCGTAATTATTTCAATTTTTTCTCAAGGGTTCAAGTTTTTCAAGGGTTTTGGGTTTGGAAATTACGACGGTTTGGGCCTAGGTTCTAACCCCAGCTGTATATACCCTCAGGCCAAAGACGAATCCGTCATGCAAGTTCGTCCTCTTAATTGGAGTTGCAATCGCTGCCATTTTTCGTCCGCAGAAACTGTAAGGATTTGGTACGGCCAACCTCATTTCATTACCTCATTTCAAAAACTCGAAGGCCAACTCCAGCCTGACGGATACGAGTTTAATCTATGGGCACCGCTAGGGGTTCGAATCTCGACTCAGGCTGTGATAATATCCCCGTTTCAATTGGACAGGGGATCGAAAGGAACACAGTGCGGAGCGCCCGAACGCAAACTAAAAAAATTCGTATCCCGTACCAAGCAAATAGTTTTTAAGTAAACCTATACATCATTCTGTAGCACAACTCATAGACGTTTTTATAGTCACAATAAATAGGTACTGTATAGTTGAAGTAACTATGCAAACTAGTTAATAAAATTGAATGGCCCATAAAAATCTCGCCTGCATTCTAAGAAGCGATTGCACGTTAGGCATTTAATAATGAAACTGCGTCCAGTCTACAATGTACAAAGTCTATTCACCGGGCACATGTTCCGCTAGAAATAAATAAAAGCATTTAACTAAAACTAAATCTATTCCAACGGACTGAGCGTCCGGAAAAACAGTGTACTCGTATTTATTTCAACTGTTATTGACTTTTAATTAGGCACAGTTAAACACCCTGTCAATTTTAAATATAAATGCTTGTTTAGGATCTCGTTACGATGCTTGGTTTAACAATTATTACGTCAATGAAAATAGCTTAGACTTTGTATAATTTAGAGAATTGGTGGCTGGCTACGTCATACTCGTGAACGAGTGCTGTTTGTAGGGACTGGTCTGCTCTAATCACTACGACTAATTTAAGCTAATTGTGTATTTAATATTTGACCCTAATAAATTAGTGATAGTTGGTATTTCACACGTTTCGACAACAGTACAACAAGCAACACTCATGTTTCTTGCTCATTCTTCTTGTGTTGAGACAGCTTTCTGAATGAGCGGTAGATTAAAAGAAGAATAACTGACTATTCAAAAGCGCTTAAATTAAGTTTATTTGAATAAACTGTTTTCAATTATCTTTCTACTAGCTGTGTTCGCGGTTTTATCCGTATGAAATTTATAGCCTATATTATTCTGATGTATAAGCTATATTCCTGTAAAGTTACAACAAAATCCGTTCAGTAGTTTTTGCGTGAAAGAGTAACAAACATTCATCCATACTCACAAACTTTCACGTTTATAATATTATTAAAAATAGATTCTTTTCTGATTGTAGTTTTTATAATAAACTTCGATGGAAAAAAGAATCATATTTTCAATTAATAAGTCGAATTGATTTACAAAATATTGCAAATCCTGCAAACAAAATATATCGGCGAACAAAGTATACGATTACGTATCTCGGGTTACAATCTGGACGGTGATAAGTGTTATCAGTACGGCGCGATTATCAAATAATTACTGTTAAGAATTACATATATGTATATACGGGAGTTCGCTACTGTTCGTGTTTTATTACTATTGGCCTACTGATAACGCACTGATAATGGATAGGGATACCCTATTTATAATACTTTCTCCTGATGTAATAACTGATTTGAAATGTCTTTCTGATTGACTTGTTTTTTTTTTTAAATAAAAGAATTTTCTAAGGTAAAAGTAGTCTAAGTTACTCCTTATTACATCAGCTACCTGCCAATAAAAGTCCCGTCAAAATCGGTCACGCCATTTCAGAGATTAACCGGAACAAACAGACAGAGATAAATTGTAAAAAATGTTATTTTGATGTATGTACTGTATTTATATTCATATGCATGTAGTAAAAACGGTTATTTCAATATTACAAACAGACACTCCAATTTTATATATATGTATAGATAAACGCGAAGTATTGTGAATATGGTTTACTCTACTCTACTACGCAACAACTACTACTCTTTTACGCAAAAACTACTGAACTGATTTTGATGAAACTTTATAGTAATATAGCTTGTACATCAGAATAACATATTTATATTATATGGTCATAAATTTCATGCGGATGAAACCGAGGTAATAGCTAGTACATATATAGATGTTAGGGAAACTACTCTGCTACCAAAATGTTAGGGAATTTACTATGTATATATATAGTGAAAAATGAGTGGAAGCGTCAGTCACGTACCTGTATGGTTCTGCGGATTTCTTGGGCTTCAGGGTCTCGAAGATATCTTCGCTAGCTGTCCAGTTTCACAGTAGGTTCACAGTAGGTTTCACAGTTCTAATTTATTTTAATTCACAACACAATGCGCGCGCGTCATGGCCGCCGTACAGTCGGTTCAGTACTAGGTAAGGGAGGGGAGGCAAAGGCGCGGGAACAGAAAACTAACGGACTCTAATATAATAATCTGTGCTTACGATGTTACAGGGTAGATTTTGAACAATAGATTTATTATTTAAATTAATTAAGTTAATTAAATGAATGATATTTATGTGTATGTATGCTCCTTTGCAGATGCCGGTAGTGTAGTCCACATGAGCATGTGTGGGTGGCGCGGCGTGGTCGCGCTGGCGACGCTGATGCTGGCGCGAGCGCAGGCGACGCTCGCGCTGCACCAGCCGCGCTGCGAAGAGATCGTCATCCCCATGTGCCGGGGCATCGGGTACAACCTCACCTCGTTCCCCAACGCGCTCGACCATGACACCCAAGACGAAGCCGGCCTAGAGGTAACATATCAATCTTTTATTTTTGTACACTAATGGCCACATGCTCACGACTAGGAAAGAAAGAAAAAATTAAAACATTTATAGCTGACTAGCTTTTGCCCGCGGCTTCGCTCGCGTTAATTTATCCGCTTAGGGGTGGAATTTTTCAAAATGCTTTCATAGGGGTTGACTACGTCATAGTAGCCTTATGCATGCAAAGTCTCAGCCCGATCAGTTTAAAATTAACAAAGTTTCATACAAATTTTCAGCCCCTAGTTTATCCCCTTGGGGGTAGAATTAATCAAAATCCTTTCTTAGCGGAAGCCTACGTCATAACATCTACCTACATGCCAAATTTCAGCTCGATCCGTCCAGAAGTTTGGGCTGTGCGTTGATAGATCACTATGTCAGTCACCTTTGAGTTCTATATATAGAGATATATGTATACATATAAGCAATTACTAAATATTTGTAATGATTATACATATTATATGCATATAAAAGTATTTTCATGATACATATATATCTGTCTGTCTGTTTGGACATGCTAATCTCTGAAACTGCTGGACCGATTTTAAAGAGACTTACTCGCTGATAGTTAATGTTATAAGAAGTGACAGTTAGAAATTTTATTTATTTTAATAAATAAAATAATAATATACCAACAGCAACAGTAATCAACAGTAACAGTTAGTATATAATTAATTCCGATATATTGGGTGGTATTTCGATTTGTCCACAATTTTCCGATCTCGCGGATAAAAAACTAATATATGTTATAATTAAATTTCAGGTCCACCAGTACTGGCCCCTCGTCGAAATAAAATGCTCCGCCGACCTGAAGTTCTTCCTGTGCTCGGTGTACACGCCGATCTGCCTGGAGGACTACGCGAAGCCGCTGCCGGCGTGCCGCAGCGTGTGCGAGCGCGCGCGCTCGGGCTGCGCGCCGCTCATGCAGAAGTACGGCTTCCAGTGGCCCGAGCGCATGGCCTGCGAGAAGCTGCCGCGCTTCGGGGACCCCGAGAACCTGTGCATGGACGACAACAATCGCGAGCCGGAGCCCGAGCCGCCGCGCCCGCCGCCCCGCAAGACCCACAAGAACCTCTGCAAGGACCCAAAAAACTGCGAGAGCGGCCAGGCTGCCGGCGCGGGCGCGGCCGCCGCCGACGACTGCGCCTGCACCTGCCGCCTGCCGCTGGTGCCGGCCACCGCCAACTCCAGCGCCGCCGCCATCGGGCTGGCCGCCTGCGCGCTGCCCTGCCGCGGGGCCTTCTTCACGCGCGAGGAGAAGGAGTTCGCGGCCGTGTGGGTCGCGCTCTGGAGCGGCCTGTGCGCGGCCTCCACGCTCATGACGCTCACCACCTTCCTGATCGACTCGCAGCGCTTCAAGTACCCGGAGCGGCCCATAGTGTACCTCTCGGCCTGCTACTTCATGGTCGCAGTCGGCTACCTGACGCGGCTCGCGATCGGCCACGAGGAGGTCGCCTGTGACGGGCCCGCGCTGAAGACCTCCGCCGACGGGCCCGGCGCCTGCACGCTCGTCTTCGTCCTGGTCTACTTCTTCGGCATGGCCTCGTCGATCTGGTGGGTGGTGCTGTCGTTCGCGTGGTTCCTGGCCGCGGGGCTCAAGTGGGGCAACGAGGCGATCGCGGGCCACGCCCAGTACTACCACCTGGCCGCGTGGCTGATCCCCGCCGCGAAGACGGTCGCCGTGCTGCTGGCCGGCGCCGTCGACGGCGACCCGGTGGCCGGCATCT
The DNA here is from genome assembly GCF_030625045.1 of Achroia grisella. Taxonomy (NCBI): domain Eukaryota; kingdom Metazoa; phylum Arthropoda; class Insecta; order Lepidoptera; family Pyralidae; genus Achroia; species Achroia grisella. The sequence goes on along the minus strand of NW_026712882.1, from coordinate 3,306,982 downwards.
GCTACGTCGGAAACACCTCGCCCGAGAACCTGCGGCGGTACGTGCTCGCGCCGCTGGTGGTGTACTTCGCGCTGGGCGCCACGTTCCTGCTCGCCGGGTTCGTGTCGCTGTTCCGCATCCGCTCGGTGATCAAGCGGCAGGGCGGCATCGGCGCGGGCTCGAAGGCGGACAAGCTGGAGAAGCTGATGATCCGGATCGGCGTGTTCAGCGTGCTGTACGCGGTGCCGGCGGGCGTGGTGATCGGCTGCCTGGCGTACGAGGCGGGCGGCCACGAGCGCTGGCTGCGGCGCGTGGCGTGCGGCGCGGGCTGCGGCTCCCGCCCGCTCTACTCCGCGCTCATGCTCAAGTACTTCATGGCGCTGGCGGTGGGCATCACGTCGGGCGTGTGGATCTGGTCCGGGAAGACGCTGGACTCGTGGCGGCGCGTGTGGCGCGGCGGCCGGGGCCCGCACCACCGCGCGCTCGTCAAGGGCGCCGTGTGACGCGCGCCCGGGCCGCGCGCGCCCCCCGCGCAGCCCCCGCCCCCCGCGCAGCCCCCGCACCCGCCCCCGCCGCCCCCCGCCGCGCCCTCCGCGCGCTCCGCCCAGCCGCTCTCCGACTACGGGCCCGTGTAGGCGCCGGCGGCCCCGTGTGTCAGTGCCATTACCGTGCCCGCCCGCGGACTCTCGTGACGTGACGTGACGTGACGTGACGTACCGAGACGTGACGAGCGTGACGCGGTTGTCTAGTCCCGCGCGTGCCGCGACGTGCACGTAATATATACGTAATAGTGTGTAAGTGAGGAGCCCGATGACCCCTCGTATACTAGTGTAGTGCGGCGATACTCGTACACGGACGGTGTATAAGTGCAGTTCGCGTGTAGACGTCGATTTCGCGACACGCGAATTAGTAAAATACTTTATAATTAACGTTTTCCACGTACGGTGAAATGTAACATATTATAGTGTTAAAATAAAGGGATTTACTAATGCGCGTCGATACTAAAGATAAACGAGCAGTCGTTAAACATGTAATCACTGTGTACACCGATTTTGCGTTTACTCAACATTTTTTTATGTACTGTATTGTCCGTAATAAAAACTCGGTTTATTTGTTGAGTTCTAACCGAGTGTAATTTGACGAAACTTTTCATTACTCAGTGAAAGAGGTTTGAAATTTGTAAAATAATTATACATAATCGCAACTCACTACTTTACAAATTACATTGTAAGCGAAAAAAAATTGTAAATAGCTATATTTAGTACCAAATGTGTATAGGCGGATGTCCTATTCAACGACGTGTAGACTAGTACGACCATGTGATAGAGGCATGGAATTGTAAACCGCCATCTGCCGGCGAGTAGTAGAACGTTACGTTTCGCATAAATTCATTTAAATGCGAGGAATCTGGATGGATTTATGACCCGAACCAAAGCACCTACAAACCAGTGAAATGTTAAATTGATATAAAAACTCGTGCTAATCAACTTAACAATTTACTGATATGTATTGTTACCATAAATATAAAGTTTAACGAAAATTATGAAGACATCTTGTATCTATGAATCCACAAATCCACTGATGTTTGCATTTAGATGTATGGACAGCATACACTACTTCTATAGTTGTAATATAGGGATCTCAACGTACAATATATAACGTAATGTAAGCGACCATTGTTAATAATCTCATTATATAAGATAAATATCCCGATTGAAACTGAAAACAAATGAAAAAATCGCTCAAATAGAATGTTTAATGTCGAAGCTAGACCGCCACGTGCAATTATGTAATTTTGTACCATATATTTTATTTATAAACGAGAAGATATTGTAAATGTGTCCGCGGCGCCACAGCCGATCGCATCAAACTATGTAATTTATTTTATATCTAGCTGTAGATAAGAAATATAATAATAAAGCGACTTTTTTATGTACAATCTTTACTTTTTTTTAATTATTCCATATATAATTAACATCCTTTTTTTTAATTTAATAATCTTACTAATAATATGAACGAGAAAGTTTATGAGTACAGATGTATAGGTGGATGTATGTTTGTTACTCGCATGCAAAAACTACTGAACAGTAAAATATGTTATACATCAAAATAACAAATAGGCTTTAATTTGAAAAGATAGCATGTAAATTTGGCGAAATATAATGAGAAATGTCAAGTGTCCTACAGACGAAATTGCGTGGATCAGCTAGTTACATTTAACTGACATTGCCTCAATCATGCAACAAAACAAATGTTTTGACTACATTAAAATTAGCATAGAGATAGCCTTTTTGGGTGTTGTTTTAAAAGTACATTATATTTGTGAGTGCAATCAAACTTTAGAAAATTTTGAATTTCCGACATGAAATATTATTATTAATGATCTATCAGTCTTATGAATAATTAATAAGACTGACAGATCATTAAATAAGTCACCTGACGATGTATTGTTATTTTTAGAAAAGTTTTTCTGACCTGCCACAACTAAAATCAAAGTATCAAGTGAATAATGGAATCGCAGAAGTTAACAACAGCATTTAGTAATTGACTCTTCAACAACAATCACAACCTTCTAAGCATTCTGTTTGCCTGGTACCGTTATATTTACAATATTTCTTCTCTAAAGCGAACTGACGCCGCAACGCGCGGTGCTAATTTTTCAAACTAAAATTTAGAAAATAATAGGAACGCAGAAGTTAATAACAATATGTAGTAATTGACCTTTCAACAGCAACCTCCTAAGGTTTCTGTTAGCCTGGTACCTTGATTTATTTTACAATATTTTGTTCATATTTAAGCCAATACGAGACGCAAAGATAACAATGGAACAAAATTTTGTATTATAAGTCTTCTATGATCCATACTACGAAATTGTGCATAAATTCCATAACCCGACCGGACAACTCGGACCGTAACCTGATTGGTCAACACCTGGCGTGCATCATACCATTTTTATAGACAGAAGAGGGTATTTGTAAAGAAGTGCGTTAACACCACTACGGTTATGACCGCCTAGTACAAATTGTCTGTCAAAAATGAAACTCGCCTGATACGAATGTAGGGTAAAATGCCAAATAAATATAGAATTAAAATAAACATAAAGCTTATAAAATCACTGTTTATAATTTTCAGAAACAGGTGTTTAAATAAAAGCAACAAATTCAGTCTATAAGGTTTATTTAGAAGACTAAAAGCACTAATAGTAATATAAAAACTAGTTATTGCTAGTTTGAACATTATCTCGTGGTAATCATAACAAAACACATGTAAACAAGTTAAAAATATAAAAATATTTGTACATACAGTGCCATCTTTACATTATATGACGAACTTCTTAAAACAACGACATCTATGTAGTTTAGCAACTTACCGCTAGATGACGCTAAATGTAAAAAATATAGTTTTAAATAAAACAATTACACGAGTATGAGATTAACTTATATCTATAAACTATCACATTACAATTACGTATGTCGTTTGGACAGATTGTTACTATATTAAAAAATATTTGTTACTACATAATAAAAGTCACGAAAAATGGCAACTCCGTTCATGGGCGGCGCTAGCTGCGCGGTGTCACTTCAATTTGCCTCAACAAATTATGGCATGGAAGGAATAACTTTCTATTTATATAACTTACACTTAATACCTACAGTCTACCTTAGCTAATTACGTATTTTCGTCAGTAATGGCAGTTTCTTCTATACAAATCTAGCAGTTCACTACAAAACACAAACATTTCAACAAAGAAATGAATAGACACATTTTAAATGAATCACTAACCATTAAAATACATTAACAACCATCAAGCTCTGCCATTAGAAACTAGTTTTAAATGGCATTATTGCTTTCGATTAAATTCTCACAGAGTAATGTTTTTCGATGTTACAACGAACAACCTGTAGACAGGTAATTCCAATTTTTCATTATTCATTAAAAAAATATTAATAATAAAAGAGAAATGTTTTGTCTATGAAATGCATACTTATGCTTTAAACATCTGATAACTATTTAAGAATAATAATCAACTCAATTTATTACCCTTAAAATTAAGTACATTAAATATTGTTAGCACACAGGTAATAATGATTGTAAATATATTAACAAAAATTTTAAAATAATGGTACAATATTATTGATACCGATATTTTAATTTAATTATATCACTGTAATTAAATATAACTTAAACGATTACAAATTTTATGTAAAACTTGAAAACAAAAATGATTTGATACTTATTATTATCTACAACAGTAAAGGCAAAGGAACAGCGCCACACAGCCTTGTCAACTATAGACAACATCTTAGTTATTTTATATTTTTGCATTTAATACATATTATTAATATAGTTAATTCGTTCTTAATTAAAGTAAATAAATCTTTTACCACAATTTAATATTATTCATATTAAAACCAAATTAACTATATTAATAAAGGCAGTATCTTACTTTTTAAAGTACAAAAAGAAATGTGTCTTAAAACAAAACGTCCGATCGATCCCCCATTCAATTCAAACGGGGATCGAAATTACGACAGCCTGAGCAGAAATTCGAACCCCAGGCTAAACTCGTATCCGTCTAGCGGGAATTGGCCTTCAACCGCTCCCATAAGTCCCTCCGCGATTTTGTAGTGCACTCTGCACTCGCCAAAACTCGAGCAAACAGCATTAGAATAGTTCGAAAAACAATACCGGCACAGATTAAAATGCAAAATGTCAAGGGGCCTCACTAGTAGAGGCGCTGTACCCTCAACTGGAGACCATGCTATTACAGCTGTGTGCGTAGTACATCGCTTGGCTGTATGGATCATGCATCAGAGACCCTGGCACCGCGGTGTCCGTTTGTTCATGCATACTCATATTTAAATTGTGTATGTATTGTGAGTGTGTATGACTGTCGGGCAGTTGATGACTTCCATGAGGTACCTGATGGTAGTAAGGTTGTTCCTGAGGCAGGTGCTCCATTTCTATATTCTTCTGGATCTCCTGCTGCTGGAGTGGTTGCAGACCCTGTAATAATTTTTTGTTACTTAATAAATATATATATAAATCATCCTAAATAAATAACCCTGGACAATTAACACAACGCCATCTAGTCCCACGGTAAGCAGAACTTGTGTTATGGGTACCAGACAACTGATATAAATACTTAAATATTTTTTTTACAGATACATATAAACAGACACACCAATACAAACAATCATACTCATGAATACAAATCTTTGCACCATGCGAGGAATCGAACCCGCGACCATCGGAAGTAAAGTGTGCTAAGATGTCAAAAGTACCTCCCTTTATAGTTAAGTATAACAGTTTTAAGATAAAAACGTATCAGCAATTAGCTGTAACTGTATATTGTATTAATCATTATCATTACATAGTATAAAATAAAGTCGCTGTCGCTGTCTGTGCGTCCCTATGTATGCTTAAATCTTTAAAACTACGCAACGAATTTTGAAGCTGTTTCTTTCAATAGATAGAGTGATTCTAGAGGAAGGTTAATTTATATAATACATGTACACCCGTGCGAAGCCGCGGCGAGTAGGTAGTTTAGTAAATAAATACAACTAAAATTAACTTAGACACTTTTGTAGGTTTTCAATTAATTACTTACCTGCGTTTGGTATTTGCAGCGTTTGAACCTCCCGTACAATGATGAGTAGGGTAGGTTGTAGTGTATGGCTGCCTGGTTTATCGACATCTGACCTATCCTGTACACACATCACAATTTTTTTTTATTTTTGGTTGATAATGGAATGGTGCATTATCCTGCGCTATCGGTTTACCCTGGCGGGGTACTATTGGAGAATAAGATGAATATAAGGTCAGGTCAGTTGGATGGGCCAACTGACCTGACCTCACGTGGGGGGGGGGGGGGGGGGAAAGGATTGTTAGTAATGTGGATTAATAGAAATAATCTTTATTCAAATAAACTCATTACAAGCACTTTTGAATAGTCATATTTTGATTCTACCACTCATTCGGAATGCAGATTCATCACAAGAAGAATGAGCAAGAAACTTGTGTGTTGCTCTTTTTAATAGATGTTTTTTTTTATATAAATAATTACAGTGTAACAAGTAAGCGGCATGCGACAATCAACATAGAAATCGCTACGCACTCATTATTAGTGTAATCAGATAATAGTGTTATGTATTTAAAATTTTTCTACAAAAACATTATTATCGTTAACGAATTCTTCAATTTTATAGTAAGCTTTTTTGCAAAGGAAGTGTTTTATTTGACATTTAAATCTTTTTTCTGGCAGATTTATAACAGACTCTGGTATTTTATTGTAAAACCTTACGCAATTGCCATAAAACGAATTACTAACTTTAGCCAAACGACATTTAGGTAAAATCAGTTTGTTATTGTTAGGTAAGCTTTTATTAGTGCAATCACTAACTCTTTTGAAACTGTCTATATTCTTCCTGGCATACATGATATTTTCATAAATATATTGAGAAGCAACGGTGAGGATATTTGATTCCTTAAAGCACTCTCGCAAAGACTCCCTGGAACCCATGCTATAAATGGAGCGAATGGCCCTCTTTTGTAAAATAAATATTGTATTTATATCAGCTGCTTTGCCCCATAACAAAATACCATACGACATAATGCTATGGAAATAGCTAAAGTACACAAGTTTAGCCGTTGCCACGTCTGTTAATTGTCTAATTCTTCTTACCGCATAAGCGGCAGAACTAAGTCGACTCGCTAATTTAGTAATATGAGCACCCCATTGCAACTTGGAATCTAATGTGATACCTAGAAATACAGTATCATCCACAAAATTAATAGGTTTATTGTCCAACGTGATTTTTGAATCTACCGGCCTTACATTGGGGAGAGTAAATTTGATACATTTAGTTTTATTTGCATTTAGTAACATATTATTAGCTGTAAACCATTTTAAAACATAAGAAAGAGCACCGTTTACTTGGTCCAAATCATCAATATGTCGATTGACTTTGAATACTAATGAAGAATCATCAGCAAACAGAACTATGTCAGCTATCTTTTCTACCATATAAGGAAGATCATTTATGTAAACTAAAAATAAGAAAGGACCTAAAATAGAGCCCTGAGGAACACCCATTTTAATACTAGTTCCCTCAGTAATAACCCCATTGCTAGCAATGTTACATGTCAGATTGACCTCCACGCGGTACCCCCTGGAAACCATCGTGTTAAATTCCTGGTGAATTTGTCACGATGGGCTAACTGACCTGACCTCATGCTCATCTTATCATCCTCTACTGTTGCCCCTCCAGTGTAAACCGTTAGCGCAGGCGAGTGCACCATACCATTATCATCCACAAAAAAACCTGACCTCATGTTCATCTTTCACAAATTTACCAGGAATTTATCACAATGGTTTCCACGAGGAGCCGCGTGAAGGTTAACATGGTACATTCCGCCAAACAACATTGCCAACAATGAACCATGTCAGGTTGACCTCCACGCGGTTCCCCCTGGAAACCATCGTGTTAAATTCCTGGTGAATTTGTCACGATGGGCTAACTGACCTGACCTCATGCTCATCTTATCATTCTCCACTGTTGCCCCTCCAATGTAAACCGTTAGCGCAGATGGGGGCACCATTCCATTATCATCATTAAAAAAAAGCCCTCAACACAATATTTAATACTGTTATTGTGACGTTGAAGTAAAATGAGATAATTTAAGTTTGAGTAAGTAAAGAAGGGGTTGTTACAATGACTTTTTATTGTTATTATCACACATATGTGTGATTTCTTCTTTCTTCCTTCGCTAACGATTTAAGCTGGCCGGACCCCAGGGGAGTATAAGATGTGCATGAGGTCAAGTCAGTTGGCCCATCGTGACAAATTCTCCAGGAAATTATCACAATCATTTCCAGGAGGAACCTCGTGAAGGATAACGTGACATGGTACATTCCCCTAATATCTTACAATTTGTATTTTTCAAATAAATAATATTGTTATTGAGACGTCCAAGTATAAGGAGATGAAATGTAAGCCAGGAGAGAGAAGAGTAGCAATAGGTTAGGACCCTATTGCTATCAAGTATTTATTACTTGATAGCAATAGTGTACTACTATGTTATCTGTGAATGAAAAGGGGATTGTTAGTAATGTGGATTTAACCTTTACAGGTTGTGTCAGGTTGACCTCCACGCGGTTTTCCTGGAAACCATTGTGATAAATTCTTAGTGAATTTGTCACGATGGGCTAACTGACCTGACCTCCTCATCTTATCGTCTTCTACTGGTGCCCCGCCAGCGTATACCGTTAGCGAAGGCGGGTGCACCGTTCCATTATCATCCTTAAAAAACTATGTTATCTGTAGTCATAAGGACTAGGACCCTATTGCTAGCAATCGATTTTTCGCGGTTCTCCCTGGAAACCAAGAGATTTCATCACAATGGGCTAACTGATCTGACCTCCTCATCTTATCGTCTTCTACTGGTGCCCCGCCTGCGTATACCGTTAGCGCAGACGGGTGGAATGGTTACCCGCATCTTTATCATCCATTAAAAAAATCCAAAATTTTTAAACATATAAAAATAGAATTCCGGTGATCACTGTAAAGTTAAGTATTTATAAATGTTAAAGTCAAAATCAGAATAGGTAAAGGTGATAAGCATAGGTGATAAATTGTTTTAATATATTATTCTATTTTTTTAATATATTATAAAAATAAAAAAAGGTTTTTTATCAACCAACCAGCTACTTCAGTCAAGAAGAACTGGCAAGACACTCAACTAAAACATTGTGGTTTTAACTGCGTTATTTTAAAATTTCATTTGTTAGTTCTCCTTGACTGAACCTATATAAAGAACCGACGGTACTTGACATCATAAGTACAATACACTATAAGTGCCCGTAATAGACCTATGACCTACATGAACGAGTTTGAAGTTCAATTTGATTACAAATCACGCCAATTGTGAATCGTATGTGTCGACCATACATGTATAAAGCAACAGTACTTATTGATGTACATATATTGATTTTAAATTTAAACTTTTATGGAAATAACTGATTCATAAAGCTTTTAATATCAGAGTTAAAATTAGATAAACTAAGTTTCTTTATTAAGTAAAAGTAGTCTTCTTAAACCATACATGAATAAAGCAACACAATTTATTGATATACATATATTGATTTTAAATTTAAACTTGTGTTCAGGCGCGATTGCACTAATTTGTGGCCCAAATTGTATTTTGATACAGCAACACTGCATCGTCAGGTTTCAGCGGGCCAGAGACAAAATTGTGACGGTTGACATTCAAATTCGAAATTCGCTAACGATCATATACGCATTATAACACGCAACCACTGTAAACCTATTTTCAATTAATTAAAAAGCTAGCCTGGAATCTCCGAGTTTAATTACACCATCAAGATCCTCTTCACACTAAAAGGCGTAAACATACGTTGTGGACCTTCGACGCCGCATAATATACGCAAAATACGAAACAGCGACCAACGGATTCTTCGTAAGCCGATTCATCGCAAGGAATTTGGACTACGAGACGTGCGAAGAGGAACTACCTACAACAGGATCGAGGTTAAGACGACGGAGGAGTAGCAGCAGATGACCACCTACATCATCACTACGCGCATTTCGGTACGGTCTGCCATCCTCCCTAACCCCATCCCTTTCGCTTCATTGTGTAATACTGTGCCTTCATTTACGTTACAGTGCTTGTGTTTGGCATCGAAGCCAGCTTGTGCCTCAGCTAGTGCTGCTGACTTCACAATCCAAGAATCAATCGTGAGTACTTTTATAAATCACCAAAATGAGCGTAGACGAGGCTATTAGTACAGGCAAAATCAGTCGTGAAAGATCTCCTAATAGGCTTATAGCAAATAAAGAAAGCGACAATGACTATCTTAAGGATTTAATTAAAATGCGTGGCATTATAAAAAGCAGGGTAACTAGATTTTCAAATGCTATTCATGATCTCACTAAGGAGCAATTATCTAGTCAAAAATGTATCGATTTAAGGTTACGCATACAAAGTGTTACTAATTTGTATGCAGAGTTTAGTGAGATTCAAACAAAAATCGAAAAAACTGTACGCGACTGTGATTTGGATACGCAATTAACACAACGCGATTTGTTTGAGGATTGCTATTATAATGCACTATCACGCGCGGAGTATATGCTTAAGTCTGTGGAGGTCACTGCCAGTTCAAATAAGTGTAGCACTAGGGTCTCTAAATCAATATCCCTTCCGGTTATTTCACTACCCACATACAACGGCATGTACGATTCGTGGATCGAGTACAGGGACAGCTTCCTATCGTTAGTTCATAATTCTGATGAACTCAGTGATATCCAGAAATTCCACTACCTAAAATCGTCATTGAAGGGAAGCGCGGAGTTAGTTATCGATTCCGTGGAATTCTCAGCCAGTAATTACGCGGTGGCATGGGAACTGCTTCTCAACAGATACAACAATAGCAGTCTGTTAGTTCATAATCACGTTAAGGCGTTATTTACGATATCAAAACTCACTAAAGAGTCACCACATTCGCTAAGAACCCTCTCCGATACGATATTAAGAAATTTACGCGCTTTAAAAATATTAGGTGAATCAACTGAGTACTGGGACACTTTAATTATTTTCATTATTACGTCTAAGTTAGATGAAACCACCGAACGCGAGTGGGAACAATATAAATGTACTACGCGAAAGCATATTTCTGACAATAAATCACCACTGAAGGTAGATGATCTTCTTATGTTCATAAGGGACAGGGCCGACATGTTGGAAACATTGCGAGTATCACACAATCCTAACATTAACTCTAATAAACAAAGCGCTGTGTCGCATAGTGTGTCACACAATGTGTCACATAATGCGACACATAAAACGTCACAACACAAAATTCACTGCAATGTTTCCACCAATAAGCCACAACATCAAATCACTTTCACTAAAAAATTATGTCTAATGAGTAACGCCGATCATCCCTTGTATTCATGTCAACGGTTTTTAGACACTGACTTAGATACTAAACTGCAATTTATATCCGCAAATAAACTGTGTGAGAACTGTCTACGTTTAGGGCATTCGGTAGATGTATGTAGGTTCGGGCCGTGTCGAAAATGCACTAAAAAACATAACACGCTAATTCATAACGATGCAACTGACCATACGCAAGTTATATCAATGCATTCAGTCGACACCGCTGTCTCGAACCCGGGCGCTGCGCACGCGTCCCCCGCGACCTTTCCACCGCCCGCGGATTCCATCCCCATGCAAATGAGTTACTCACAGGTAAACAGTGCACACATAGGCAATAGTAATGATCACAACAATCAATCTATGTGCATGCAACCGGTTTTACTGTCTACTGCAATGGTCGAGATAGTTGATAAATATAATAATATTCATATAGCACGCGCGCTTCTCGACTGCGGTAGCCAGTATTGTTTTATATCAAAATCATTATGCGATTTACTTAACATTAATTTAATACAGTCCACTTGCGAAATTCGAGGTGTCGGAAACACAATTACTAAGTCAACACAGATATGCGAAGTTGAGCTAAAATCACGCATTAATAAATACTCAGCACGTATTAAATGTTTTGTGTTGTCTTGCATTACTTCGACATTACCCGCCGCTGTTTATAATCAAGGCGCGCAGTCTATAAGGACACCTGATAATATACAGCTGGCGGATCCATATTATTATGAGTCCCAAAATATTGACATTTTAATAGGCGCGGATTTATTTTGGGACTTACTATGCGAAGGTAAAATGAGGTTGTCAAATGGACCCTTTTTACAAAACACGAAGTTAGGTTGGATAGTTTCGGGTCCTATCGATCTTAACATACGCAACAATAAAATACCTATCCAATGTAATTTTGTACAAACAATTAATACACAGTTAGAGGAGTTGCCTAAGGTTACCGACACACAGACTGACAACGAACGGGCGTGCGTGGAGCATTTCGTTGTTACCACTACGCGCAATGATGACGGAAGGTTTCACGTACCACTGAAACAGTCGTCTGCCTTAGGTCAATCATATTCGCAAGCCAAACATCATGTTTTGGCATTAGAAAAACGTTTAAGGCATCGTCATTTAGTCAATATTCTAATCCGCTTAAGACAACATAGGTACACTGCTTATTTGTTACTAGTGTTACAGTTGAATGAGGTGCCGCGCGATGTATTGCGCGCGTCGACCCTAGTTGAAAATGGTTTATCAGCGCTTAATACCATTCGTATACCGCGATCTGTTATAGCTAGCGAAGCTATACAGATACAACTGTACATTTTTACAGATGCGCCGCAAACATTCAAGTTTAAGTCTGGAGTGACTGATTTTTTTGCAACTCGATACTACGAATATACGTTGTCTTCGTTTGTGTGGTTTTCTCAGCTCAATCGTATAAGACAAACTATCGCTTATGTAGTATGCTTTATACATAATACACACCATAAAATAAATCGACAGTCGGATATTCTCATTGTTGATAAGTTGAGAGAATTAAACACATCGCTAGTTAATTTATTTCAAATGGAATCATTTTCAAATAAGTACATGTTGTTTGAAAATTATCTTATTTATTATAATAAACATATTTATTGCAAATTAAATTCATTTAAGGTCAAGAATTATTTAACTCGCGTTGGTGGTCGACTTGTAAATTCATCTCACTTCATTTCGGATAAGAAGCGTTCAATTTTAATTTCATCTATACATATTTTTTCTATATTGCTATTTCGTTATAAACTCTTGCTATACGCAGACCCACAGGCGTTTCTCTTCAATTTAGGAGAAACATGGTGGCCTTGCATTGTTTGTAAACGTTTGGAAAGCAGAACTCTTGCCCCGCTTATGGGTGACTTATCTACTAATCGTATAACTTCATACTTTCCCTTTATGCGTTCTAGGGTAGACTTCATATGCACATTTAATAGTTTAGAGACACGCGTGATGCGCTTGGAACTCGCCAGTGACTCATCTACTAATACAGATTTACTAGCCTAAAACATTTATTTACACGCTTCACAAACTATGCGAATATCCTTTCAAATAATAGCCAAATTTTATTATTAATTTTATTTTATATTTATATTTTACTTTTATTCTACCATATGCGCCTCATTTTGGTGGTTTATAGAAGTTTAGAATTCCATGCTGTAATATTTTTGTACCGCGTTTTAGAAAGTGTTCAGCACAGTATTATTTCAATCGAACCTCCTTGTTTTCCTGTCCTTTAAATCCTATATTCTTAGATCCGCACAACCTTACTCCTAACAGCCCCAGATATTTCCCGGCAGGCCGTCCGCTTACCGCGCCTGTCAGTCATGACTTCACAGAGGTGCCTGCTCATCGACTTACGCGCTATGAAGGAGTCGAAGAGTTAGTAGTTTCGCCTACACTTCTGGTCTCATAGGACGACGAAGGGTATACCAGGACATCAAATCAAGGACCAAGAAGAAGGAACGCTATTGAGCTACAGCTAGACATGCCCCTTACTCGACGACTAGTTACAATTATAAGGCACTTTCACGTTGAAAGCTGGTGCTTCCAAGGCCGGGGGTATGTTCAGGCGCGATTGCACTAATTTGTGGCCCAAATTGTATTTTGATACAGCAACACTGCATCGTCAGGTTTCAGCGGGCCAGAGACAAAATTGTGACGGTTGACATTCAAATTCGAAATTCGCTAACGATCATATACGCATTATAACACGCAACCACTGTAAACCTATTTTCAATTAATTAAAAAGCTAGCCTGGAATCTCCGAGTTTAATTACACCATCAAGATCCTCTTCACACTAAAAGGCGTAAACAACTTGTATAGAAATAACTGATTCATAATAAGCTTTTAGTATCAGAGTTAAAATTAGAAAAACTGAGTTTCTTTATTAAGTAAAAGTAGTCTTCTTAAACCATAGATGAATAAAGCAAAACAATTTATTGCTTTGTATTGATTTTAAAGTTATACTTGGACAAAAGTAACTAATAAAAAATAAGTTTTCAGCATCACAGTTCAAAATAGATTCTTTACTAAGTACTAATCTTTAGCATTCTTATGAATAGAATAGAAAAGAAAATTATTTACTCAATAAAATTACATTTAAGCACTTTTGAATAGCCATTACTTATTTTTTTAATCTACCGCTCAATCGGAAAGCTGTTTCATAAAAAGAAAGAGCAAGAAATCTTGATACAGGTATATTTTTTAACTTGCGTGTTGCTATGGTATAAGTGAATCAGAATATGGATAAGTAATCTATAATTTGTCTAAAAGATAGGTGAAGTTTAAGAATCCAATGGTCCTAGATATGAATATATGTAGGTATGAATCCAATATTATGAAATTTTGAATAAACAATTTTGAGATTCCCTGAAAATTAAATGTTTATCGAAAAATCCAGCTAATTTTAACTAACTAGTAATAGAAGTTCATAGTCTACTCTTATTTTAGACTAAACTAAAACTTAACCATACTTGCCACAAGTTGGTTAAGTTATAATTATTAGTTTGAATTTGAATTCACAAGTTTAAATTAGATAGTCATCATGGTAGAACTTGTTAAAGCTAGTTAGTTCAACGCTAATGTAATTCAAGTTTAACTATTTCAACTTAATAGTAACTTAAGTAATTTATTCGATTCGTCATCATTGCATAGTAAAAATAAATCGCTGTCAGTCCGTCCCTATGTATGCTTAAATCTTTAAAACTACGCAACGGATTTTGAAGCGGTTGTTTTTAAATAGATAGAGTGATTCTAGAGGAAAGTTTATATATATATATATATATAATACATGTACACCCGTGCGAAGCCGGGGCGAGCAGCTAGTCTTATATATAAAATTCTCATGTCACAATGTTAATTTGTTAGTTACCGTACTCCTCCCAACGGTTTGACCAATTTTTATGAAATTTTATATGCATATTCAGTAGGTCTGAGAATCGGTTAGATACTATTTATTTTTCATACCCCTATAAGTGAGAATTAAGGTATTTGGTATTTATATTTGTATGTAGTAGTAAATAAAGTCACCAATCGGGACAAACTCACCTTACAGCTTCAAGAGCTTCCCCCATAGCATCTTCGGACCAGGGTGTGGGGTTAGAGCGGGACAGCTCGATGCCTTCTCTCTTACACCTTCCATATAATGTGCCTGCAATTCAGAAATAATAGTGAAGAGTCTACATTTAAGGATTTTTGGTATCTCTGGTCTCATTGTTGTATTCGGTGGTTTATAACATCGTCTTACAGTCCTGGATTCGATTTTTGCACTATATAAACGTTTGTATCAGGCCAAAATAGGACAACTATCATACTGATGAACACAAATCTTTGTACCGTGCGAGGAATAGGACCCATGAGCTGTAAGGCGGTAAGGCAATGTGCTAAACCAGTACACTACACTAAGGTCACCGAGAAGTGTATATTAGAGTTAGAGATGCCTGCTGCCGTAGGCGTAGTGGGGTAGTCACCGGTGGGGATGTCGCGCTCGAGGTCGGCGGTAGGGATAGTGGGATAGTCACTGGTGGAAAAGTCGCGCTTGAGGTCGGCGGTAGGGGTACTGGGGTAGTCACCGGTGGGGATGTCGCGCTCGAGGTCTGTGGTAGGGGTACTGGGGTAGTCACCGGTGGGGATGTCGCGCTCGAGGTCGGCGGTAGCGGTACTGGGGTCGTCACCGTCGGGGATGTCGCGCTTGAGGTCGGTGATAGGGATAGTGGGGTAGTCAATGGTGAGGATGCTGGGCTCCATGTCAGCGGTAGGGATAGTGGGGTAGTCAATGGTTAGGATGCCGCATTTGAGAGGCGGTAGGGGCAGTAAGGTAATCACCAGTGAGGATGTCACGCTCGAGGTCGGGGGTAGGGGTAGTGGGGTAGTCAATGGTGGGTATGCCGCACTAGAGGTGGTAGGGGTAGTGGGGTAATCACCGGTGGGGATGCCGTACTGCGAGGCCGCGCGCTGCACGGAGCTGGCGCCGCAGCGGATGGCGGCGAGTGCGCGCTCCAAGTCTGCTCGTCTCCAGGCGGTGGGCGCGGCGTTGAAGGGCGCCGCCAGCCGGATGCCCTCGCGCCGCGCAATCTTGTACAGCGTGCTGCTCGGAATACCTGACAACCAACACATCTAGCTCTAGCTACCTCTTATTGCAGCCACCACACAACTAGCTTAATTACCAATCGCTTTTGAGTTTAAAAAGAAATTAGAGCTGAAGTTAACTTATTATGAACAATAAGTTAATTTGGGACCATTAGCGTGGTGGCTACGTGTGGGTCTGATTCGAAGGTTTCAAGTGTGAGAGCTAGAGGGCTCCAGCTTCCACGAGATTATGGAAAATTACGACTACTATATTGCCTAAGTAGCCGATCGATTCCACGTGCTATTCAAATGGAGATTCAAATTACGACTGCCTGCGAACCCCTATCAATCTCTCAGACTAAAATCGTATTCGTAAGCCAGGAGTTGGTCTTTAATCGCACTGTAAGTCCTACCGCAGGTGAGAAATGCCATCTGCACTCACCCTCCTATCGTTTGGTGAAACTGTAAATGCTAACTGCGACCAACAGCATTAGAAAAAGTGGCGGAAACTATTCAACACATATATGAATATATATAGTTTTTGTATGCTGTACATATCCAACTAAACTCACCATAAGCCTTGCTAGCCTTGTTCGCAGATATAGCACCAGCTCTTAGAGCATGCAGCGCCCCTCTTAGGTCGGCTTCGCTCCAAGATTTGGAAGCGCCTTCTTTCTTCGGCGTGTCAATGCCGAGGCGGTGCGCTCGCTGCCACAGTGTGGTTGATGGTATACCGTACGTCGCTGAGGCCTGTGAATCGAACGACAATTCAGTTCCAAGTCAATGTTACCCGTAAAAGGACCACAATTATGTCGTCTACATCTGTTGTCCTAGCAGATCACAACGCAAATTCATACTTCAAAGATCCAACTTTGAAAAAATAAGTCATGCGTCAAGTTATTCCTTTATCCGTTATTGTCTTGTGATAGAAAGGCCGATAATATCCAAATTAATCCGAGATACAGAGTGGGTTCTCACCACCAGTATCGTTGGATTTTTTTAGATAAATTTATATGACAACTAGCTGCCCCGGCAAACGTTGTTTTGCCTTAAAATAAAAAAAAAATTAAGGGGTGGACTACCCCTAACATTTAGGGGGATGAAAAATAGATGTTGGCCGATTCTCAGACCTACTCAATACGCTCACAAAATTTCATGAGAATCGGTCAAGCCGTTTCGGACGAGTATGGGAACGAAAACTGTGACACGAGAATTTTATATATAAGATCAAGACAATTCACACAACACCATCTATCTCAAGCCAAGCAGAGGTTGTGTTATGGATACTGAGCAGTAGAGAGAAATACTTAAATACGTTTTTTTAGAAATACATAGGTACATGATGTATATAGGAAATACCCAGACCAATACAAAAAACCAAACTTTTGAACATATAAATATTTGTAACATGCGAGGAATAGAACCTATTCTACTACTACCGAGGCCTGTTAAATGTGAGCATATTAAGTGTAGCATACGCCACAACATCGACAGTTGATACTGCATCTGACTACCCCATCTGAAATATGAATCCTAGAGGTATATTATTATTATTTATAAATGTTATACCTTGGTGAGACTCATGTTGTGCTTTCTAAGCGCTTCGAGCGCATTGTCCATGTCTCGTTGAGTCCAGCTCTTGGGGCTGCTTCGCGTCGAAGGCTCCGGTTGTGTACTGCAAGAATCGCTAGTATCCTCGCCGCTTAAATGTGGTTGTTCTGTGAGGAAGTGTATTCTTATAATAATGCGTGTATGAGCTATATTGTTGTATTAAGCAAATCTCTTTCTACCTCCCACGTCGAATTTCACTCCCCTAAATTGATTACAGCTTAACAAAGTATTATTGGGCATCAGTAATGAAAGACAAATGGCTTACATAATAAAATTATCTACAAGTGGAAACATCTCATATTTTGTTTTGTTTTTGTCATCGAATTATCATTACAATACTCAATGATTAAAAATTACTCACTTAAAATTTTGGTAATTTTTGAGTCAAGTTTTAACAAAGCTTCATTCATTTTATATCAAAATAACTCAATAAAGTGTAAACTTGGCCTATTACGTCTACTGATGTAAACATACAGATCTTATCAGAGGTCAAATCTACCATCAATTCATAATGGAGTTTGAGATAAAAATATCAGACAAAAATTTCTGCTTTTCCAATAGACATACCAACAGACAGATTAGTATACCATCCCATTTGAAACGAGAGCAGAGTTTCTTCTCGTCAACCAAATTTAATATATTATATCGATTCTTACCTCCCTCCGACAGCGGCTCGTCTTTGACCGACATAAGCGGCGTGAAGTCTGAAGAATCAGGCACTTCATTTGAACTGAGCATCGTCATGTGTCGGTCCAGCAATGTTGAACCCTGGTACAAAACAGCTCATCAGCTGAAGGACAATATTCAAATATCACACTTATTGAAACATAGCATTAGCACTATTATATCACTTGAGCTTCTAAGAATATCCATCAATTCTTGTCCCTAACGGGTCTAGGTAGCGAACTCTGAAAAAGGGCGAGCACAATAGATCTATGTAAGTCGCAGAGCTACAGGTCCAAGCACCTGACAATAGTTGGTAAAGTTGGCGGTCAGCCGTAAACAAAAAAAATAAGGAAGAATTACCGTGGTGGCTGCGTGCGGGGCAGACTCGAGGGTTTCAAGTGTGAGAGCTGGTGGAGCTTCCGTAGGTTCCTGCTTGACGCAGACGGGCGTGGCGGCCGGGCCCGCCGGCGCCAGCGGCACCAGCTCCTCCAGCCCGGTCTGCGTCTACACAAGTTATGGGTCATAATGCCATAACAACCCCCGATAATCCAAACAGCGCGGGGGGGAAGGGGATTGTTAGTAATGTGGATTGATAACCCCATTGCTAGCAATGTACCATGTCAGGTCGACCTCCACGCGGTTCCCCCTGGAAACCATCGTGTTAAATTCCTGATGAATTTGCACGATGGGCTAACTGACCTGACCTCATGCTCATCTTATCATCCTCCATTGGTGCCCCGCCAGCGTAAACCGTTAGCGCAGGCGGGTGCACGATTCCATTATCAACCCTCAAAAAAAAAATCCTCACAGCGCCATCTAGTCCCAAGCTAAGCAAAGTTGTATGGGTAATCTTGTATTATCGGTCATATATAACTGATACATCACGAAAGTTTGTACTCTTTGACGCAAAAAGAATGAACGGATTTTGATGAAACTTTACAGTAGTATAGCTTATGCCTCAGAATAACATATAGGCTATATTTTTTATAGAAATTTAACGCTGGTGAAACCGCGCTAGTACTTAAATATATTTTTTTAATATTATATAATATACATAGAAAACACCCAGACCGATACCAACAATCGTACTTTAGAATACAAATATTTGCACCGTACAAGGAATCAAACCCGCGACCGTAAAAAGTAAAGCTAAACCGTTGGACCACCGAGGCCGTCAAATCTATTTATACCGACTATCGGAAATAAAGCGATGTGCCTCTAGACCACCGACTCCTCACAAATCTCTTTATAAATCTTATCATCAACGATTATGGTACAACAAGAAAATAAAATTATCTTAAGTCTAAAAAAGATTGCAAACCACTCATATATAGATACTACCACCTTGGGAATGTTACAGTATTCCCAAGGTGATAGTATATAGTATACTTTGCCAAGCAAGAAATTTTAACTGTACCTAGTTTTTATTTATTAGTACTATTACTAGAATTTACTATTACACGGCAATACACCACCTGTTTTGTGCTGAAAAGCAGCGTTGCAGCGCTCCAGCCGCTGCAGCATTATGCTGAGCACGGACCTATTCAGTAGATACCTCGACAAACATACACATACACGCACACACGTAATTTGTGTACTTTTTTTTAAATTGTTGCACTGTTCTTTTTTTTTTGGTTGTATAATGTGTGTTTTAGTTTTTTCTTCTACTGAATAAATACCATTTATTTCAATTTAAAAAAGAATTTATTAAAAATGAAACTGTGAAAGAGAGATTGATGCAAGAGAATGCAAAGAGAAGAGATGTTAGGGGTAACTTGTTTCCTAGTTTTAAGTTAGTGGACCATTGTCCACGTTATCAAGCTGTAAGATCGTATAATAACTGTGAAAGAGAGATTGATGCAAGAGAATGCAAAGAGAAGAGATGTTAGGGGTAACTTGTTTCCTAGTTTTAAGTTAGTGGACCATTGTCCACGTTATCAAGCTGTAAGATCGTATAATAACTGTGAAAGAGAGATTGATGCAAGAGAATGCAAAGAGAAGAGATGTTAGGGGTAACTTGTTTCCTAGTTTTAAGTTAGTGGACCATTGTCCACGTTATCAAGCTGTAAGATCGTATAATAACTGTGAAAGAGAGATTGATGCAAGAGAATGCAAAGAGAAGAGATGTTAGGGGTAACTTGTTTCCTAGTTTTAAGTTAGTGGACCATTGTCCACGTTATCAAGCTGTAAGATCGTATAATAACTGTGAAAGAGAGATTGATGCAAGAGAATGCAAAGAGAAGAGATGTTAGGGGTAACTTGTTTCCTAGTTTTAAGTTAGTGGACCATTGTCCACGTTATCAAGCTGTAAGATCGTATAATAACTGTGAAAGAGAGATTGATGCAAGAGAATGCAAAGAGAAGAGATGTTAGGGGTAACTTGTTTCCTAGTTTTAAGTTAGTGGACCATTGTCCACGTTATCAAGCTGTAAGATCGTATAATAACTGTGAAAGAGAGATTGATGCAAGAGAATGCAAAGAGAAGAGATGTTAGGGGTAACTTGTTTCCTAGTTTTAAGTTAGTGGACCATTGTCCACGTTATCAAGCTGTAAGATCGTATAATAACTGTGAAAGAGAGATTGATGCAAGAGAATGCAAAGAGAAGAGATGTTAGGGGTAACTTGTTTCCTAGTTTTAAGTTAGTGGACCATTGTCCACGTTATCAAGCTGTAAGATCGTATAATAACTGTGAAAGAGAGATTGATGCAAGAGAATGCAAAGAGAAGAGATGTTAGGGGTAACTTGTTTCCTAGTTTTAAGTTAGTGGACCATTGTCCACGTTATCAAGCTGTAAGATCGTATAATAACTGTGAAAGAGAGATTGATGCAAGAGAATGCAAAGAGAAGAGATGTTAGGGGTAACTGGTTTCCTAGTTTTAAGGTAGTAGAGCATTGTCCGCGTTACCAAGCTGTAAGATCGTATAATAATTTGCCTGTATACTTAAAGGACATTAGATGTATTTCGTTATTCAAAAATAAAGTAATGTTTTGGTTACTCAACAATAGAGTATAATAGAATAGAAAATCATTTATTCAAATAAACTTAATTTGAATAGTTATAACATTTTTTTTATCTGCCGCTCGTTCGGAAAGCTATCTCATCACAAGAAGAACGAGCAACAAACGTGTGTGTTGCTCTTTTAAATAATCCTTATAAGTTTACATTTACAAGTCGAAACGTGTGAATACAAACTACCAACCAGCACTAATTATTTTGGGTCAAATATAAATATACAATAAAATTAAATCAGTCGTAGTGATAAGAACAGACCAAAAAATATCTTTGTATTTTAGACTAATATTTTTATTTACGTCAGACGATTTTCATAACCTCTTCCCCTTATCCTTAAACCATGTGGTCACATTTGCAGACATAGCCCGGGTTGGTGCCTAGTATAGTTGGATATATCGGAATTACCCTTAAATAAATTCAAAATATCTGTTAAATCATATTTATTGAGCAAAATTCACTAAAAGATTACTTGAATGACGAACGTGCATGGCAATAGTTGTTCATGCAGGGGATTTTCATTTAATGTTAGACATAGACACTTATATTAAAGACATAAGACATAATAAACATGTTAATAAAGTGAATTAATACAATAATATATATTCGATAAATGTAATGATGAGATGCAGAGGGCAACCTATAATAGAATAACAGATTACTGGTACAATAATAATGGTAAACGCGATGACTCCTATTATATAGCTAACGTGTATCACAGAGGCGCTCTTACGTGAGTATGCTGTCATTGTTTTAGTTTTTACACTTGCATCTAAACCTGTCAAGATTTCTACACAAAATAACTTTTCAATTGGAAAAGTGTCATATTTATTAAGCTATCATGTGGTCGCGGATTGTAAACTTATATAATATCGAAATAAAATAAAAAGAAGACATATATTGATATTGTACACACCAATACCTTTTATAGTTATTCATTATTAATATCAGTATAAGATAATAATAATAATGTTTATTGAACTAATATTTAGTACAGCCTTGACAATATTATTGCAAAAATAAAATTGCTTAGTAAATACAGCAGCGTTTTGTACACGTTTACTTTATAGTTAAACAATTCAAATAATATTAAACAACAAACAAATAAAAACGACATAGTCCGGTAACAAAATAAATTTAAGTCCTTAATAAATGCATGCTGATGAAACAAATATCAATTCTAAGTAGTTAGATAATAATTTGTATGTTAAATTGGACACAATCCTTATTTTGCAGAATTATAGTGGGTACATAATAAACTAAGCATACAGCAGTACCAGTACCAAAGAAAGAAAACTACCCCCCGTGCTAGTTTTTATTAAAAACTGTGTTACGGCAAGGTAATGAGTCAAGCTCGGTTCATACTAATGATACATTTAAATATAGGCTCTATTGTATTCACTTACAGTTGATTTTTACATTCTATTACTGTTCACATACAACATGAAATAAGCGCGTGATCATCCAAAGGGGCAAATAACAAACAGTATATGCAAACAAAACAGATAAATATTCGGATTACAGACTAATTCATAAAAAGAAACTTAATAACTACTACCAGACAATTTATTAATAATAACAATATATTTACTATTTCTATGTTTTGAATATATATAAATATACACACACACACACACACACACACACATATATATACATCTTTTACAGTATATTTCTTACACATATTTAAATATACATTCTATACACGATATATATTTACATAGACAAATACGTGATTATTTAATGGGATTTGTATAATAGAATACACAATAAATTTTATCAATAAGATACTATTAATTATAACATAACAATGTATATATGTATAAACGTATACAATGTAAATATTCCACTAAAGACAGATGGACACAAGTATGGAGTATATTTGCTTTTTTTTTTTTTTTTTAGCATTAAATTATTTTAATTATCCATTCTATAGGCCACCCATACCCATTTATACATCAAGTTTTAATAGGTTTTCAGTTCCACAATAATCCAATTTATTCAAGAATACATGCAGTGCCTCTCGACATCTATGTCTCGACATACTTTTCAGCGGTACAGTTTTACAGATGTGATTGTATAAGAAAGGTGCTAAGAAGTAAGAAAAACCTTGAGCAAATGTTGTTCTACATGCAGGAACCCTATATGCCTCATGCAATCTTCTACCAGAACATATAATTTTAGGATCTAAACATGTATGTTGTCTAAGTATAGCAGTTTTGATAAAAAGCTGTCTTACGTTCAATACCTTAAATTGTTTGTATAACTCCGTTGTTGAATATCTAAAATGTTTAAAATTTATCACTTTCAGAATACATCTTTGGGCCCTTTCTATTTTCAGAAGAGTACTTTTTCTGGCACCTCCCCATACTGAAATGCCATATGTACATATAGACTGACACAGAGCTATGTACACAGTTTTACTAACCTTTTTATCTTTTAGAGATCTAATTCTTTTAAAAATCGGTATAAGTTTTCGCATTCGAGATTTTATAGTTTCAATATGTTGTTTCCAATTCAAATTTTGATCTATTACAATTCCAAGGTACCTAAGACTATCTACCTTAGAAAGAACAAAACAGTTGCAGTTAGTAAATCCAGAAACATCACAAGTATGCATTCTCAATGTAAAATTTATATTAGGTTGTAAATTATTTCTCATCGAAAAAGTTATATATTGCGTTTTATTCAAATTTAATGTCAATATATTGTAGTCCAACCAATTGGCTACTTGGCAGATACCCTTTTCTGCTGATAGTCTAGCCTCCTCCCATGTAGAACCTTCAAATAAAATAGCTGTGTCATCCGCAAAAGTTATTACTTTACCATTTTGTATTTTCATATTACATAGACTGTTTACATATATCAAGAAGAGTGTAGGTCCTAGAACGGAGCCTTGAGGTACGCCAAATGTAAGATATTGTCTGGAACTGTACAAATCTCCTATTCGAACTTTTTGTGACCTATTTGATAAATAGCTTTTAAGAAGCTCCAGTGGAAGACCTCGGATACCAACAGATTCTAATCTGTGTAATAATAGGGGACCGGAGACAGTATCAAATGCTTTGGCTATATCTAGAAATACTCCTATTATTTTCTTCTTCCTGTCAAGATTTTCCACTATGTGAGTTACTAAATTTTCGATTGCATCAATAGTCGATTTCTTTCCCCTAAAACCAAATTGATTTTGAGATATAAAGTTATTTTGTTCCAGATAGTTAATCAAACGTTTATTAATAATTTTTTCCAATATTTTTGATAGAATTGGTAACAACGAAATTGGGCGATAATTAGCTATACAATCTTTATCCCCCGTTTTAAAGATGGGAACTACAATGGAGTATTTTAAAACATCAGGAAACTTACCTGATGATAAACACAAATTACATATATGAGTAATAGGTGCAATAAGAGAATTAATGTTTCTTTTGAAAAATATAGAAGACATTCTATCCCAACTGACAGAGTTACTATTCTTTAGCGACATGACCGTCTCATAAATTTCTGCTTCACAAGTTTCTAACATCACAAAAGAATTTAATGGACCATTTTCACTTTTGGAGATAGATACTAGTTTATGTTCCGTTAGGTTTAATCTGTTTAATACATTATTTGCCAGTTTCTTTCCAATAGTTATGTAGTAATTGTTTATATAATCAAGAGATTCCTGTGGAGTAGTTTTAATTTTAAGCAAGTCATAGGACTGCATATTATTATCCCTATTTAAATCGCAAACACGCTTTATGACATGCCATGTACCTTTAATGTCATTTTTACATTTTTGCAATTTAGATTTATTATATGCGTTTTTTAAATTGTGGAGAATTTTATTGCAATGATTTCTGTAACGCTTGTAGGAAGTTTCTAAGATTTTATCATTGGGTGATTTTATGTGTCTTTTATGGAGTGTGTCTCTGAATCTCATACAGCGTAACAGTCCGGGTGTTACCCAGGGTTGTGATATTGATTGTCTGCAAGGTATTGTATATGAACGCGTCGATTTATTAATTATTGCAAGTAGTGTATCCATAAATATCTCAGTAGCTTTATCTGGGTCATTTATTAAGAATATGTCATCCCAATCATGCATCGTTAATAGTTCAACAACCTTATTATAATCCATTCTATCAACAGTTTTATTTTTG
This sequence comes from Achroia grisella, assembly GCF_030625045.1. Lineage (NCBI taxonomy): Eukaryota > Metazoa > Arthropoda > Insecta > Lepidoptera > Pyralidae > Achroia > Achroia grisella. The sequence goes on along the minus strand of NW_026712882.1, from coordinate 3,281,507 downwards.
AAAATATTATTGGACTGCGATGTTAATGTCATGTTAACATACAACGTACTATGGTCTGTAATTGAAGATTCACATATCATTGTTAACATTCTAGTATCTGATTTAACGAAAAAATGATCAAGACATTTATCAAAACGAGTAGGAAGAATATGGCTAGGAAGAAGACAGTGTGTTGCAAGTAGATCCAGATATTCAACAGCCTTCGTATCATTACTATCCTTGCCAATATTAATGTTAATATCTCCAGTAAAGTAAATGTTAGGAATCTTTTTAATATCAGTTAAAAATTTGTCCAAGGAACTTATGAAATTATTTGGCAAAACAAATGAAGGAGATCTATATACGCATATGAATGCACAATCTCTGCCGACATTAACAACTAGACAGTCTGCATCATTAATATTTGGTTCATATACATGAATATTAGTTAATTTATTGTGGAGATATACGACTACCCCACCATTCTGGTTAATATGTTTACAAGTTGAATATGAATTATAGCCCTCAAATATAGGTATTGTATCGGTATTTCGCAACCAACATTCAGTAAGAACAATTAAGTCGTAAGTAAGATTACTACGTGCCAAAAAAAATCTAAAATCCTCAAAATTACGATTGATACTCCTTATATTCTGTACGATAATCTTAAGTGAGTTTTCAGTAGTCAGACTATACTGTTTAAAAGCTTCAGGATCACCAACCACAATTGAGTCACCAATGCTAACAATATTGTCAACATCGGTGGATACTACACTAATGTCATTTTGCAACATTATGGTAAAATAATATTACTTTAGATTTTGAGTATGGTTGGAGATCTTTACCTTTATTTAAGTGAGGCATGACACTGGACATTGTGGAACCAATAGAAATGTATATATAATGGAATATAATTGTAGTTAATCTAGTAATATATTTATATATATTATAATAGATATATGATTTTATTGTCTGGTAGGAAAAATATGGAACATAAGTGAGAAATTGAGAATAGTTATCACCAAGCTTCATGTGGCAATACAAAATAAAAAATGAATAATTAAATAACTCTAATCTAATACAGCAAGTAGAGATTCTTATAATAAATAGTCATTGTGTGTCCAAGTCACAAAGTTGCTTATATGATTTAACAGCAATAGCAGGACAGCCATCATCTTTCCGTAGTAAAACAGTGCCTCGTGATGTCCAACAATATTTATATGAACCTTTCTTGACAAGCTCACGGGCGGCAATCCAAATTTTCTTTGACTCAGTAGTTAAGGATTCTGTTATATGAATTCGTGAATTATCACTATGGAATCCTAAATGTTGTCGATTTAAAGGTGCGTTTTTATTTTCATTGTTAAAATTTTTGAAAGCTTTTATAAGTATTTCTTTATGCTCCAAATATTGATATTCTACTATAATTGGTGAAATATTTTTACCTCTTCTAAACACATTTATAGGGACGTTTTCCATTTTTAGGTTTATAGCACTATAAATATTCGCAACAACTTCATTCAAATTTTCTTTTTCACGTTTTGGCACGTTTCTTATTTCAACTGTGTTTCTTTTTAACTGTTTTTGAATCCCCTCCAGCTGAGTTTCAAGGTCATCTATACGATCCAGTGCAGCAGCATGCTTTATTTCCAATGTTTCAACCTTTTCACTTACTTCTTGATAATTAGAGGCATTAATTTGCAAAATATTTATTATTTCAGCGTTTGATTCCAGTATTTTTGTATTTTGTTTTTTTATATCCGTAATCTCGGAGTTGAGCATGCTTTTAAAAGAAAGCATTAATGAATCCTTAATATCCATCATCTCAAAATCGGGGTTTTTTCTTTTTCTTATATATATGTTTCGAGCTTTATCTTGATTTTCAACTGTCAGATCAGGTTGTGACAAATACTGAATTGGATGGCTTGATTTAGGTGTACGTTGCATTTTTGTTGTTATCTGTTTGTTTTGTGTATACTATGATTCAATAGAAAAAGATACAATACTTGCTGTTTCACTTGTACTTTGACCGCAACCAAAGAAATTTGCACTGTATCACTTTGTAATAACAATCAATTTAGCTGCACTTAATCACAAAATTATTTTACTTTTACAAACACACGTTCTACCCAATGAACAGTTCGAGCGAGAATGAGACTTATATAAATATACATTGTAAATAAACTGGCTTTTAAAAAAAAGTAATTCAATTGAGTTTCTTGCCAGTTCTTCTCAATTGGATCTATATACCGAACTAGACGGTAGGAAAAAAATTATATATTATAACGTAAAAATTTGACGCGTGGTAAAATGTCCTACATGAATAAATGATTTTGAATTTGAATTTAGTACACACGAATGTAGATAACGTTCATAAAAATGAACATCCAAAGAGTCGGTAAGAAAAAAATAAAAAATATTTTACCTGTAAATGTTGTAGAATCTGTGACGGAACGTTTCCTTCATTTCGGCACTCATGTTCAGATTTTATGTGGTGTCCTAACGACGGTAGCTAGAAATAATAAACATTACAACAAGCAGAAAATGTCGAAATACCTTCTATATAATAATATATCAGGAGACAGACTGTTGCAAACTCTTTGCACATTTTTATATGTTTACTAGCTTTTGCCCGCGGCTTCGCTCGCGTTAATTATCAAAATCCTTTCGTAAGGGATGCTTACGTCATAGTAGCTTTATGCATGCAAAGTCTCAGCCTGATCGGTTTAAAATTGACAAAGTTTCATACAAACTTTAACTTATTTTATCCCTTTGGGGGTAGAATTAATCAAAATCTTTCTTAACGGATGACTACGTCATAACATCTACCTGTATGCCAAATTTCAGCCCGATCCGTCCAGTAGTTTGGGCTGTGCGTTGATAGATCACTATGTAAGTTACCTTTGAGTTATATATATATATATATAGATTTTTCTGCCAATTTTAAATGTATTTTCTTTTAGAATTTGTCACTTTTTGCCTTACAACCATTTGTACACGTATCTTAATTATAAGTATTTACCATTTTCTATCCATTGTTTGATTTATGTACATCGCATATAGAGTCCACTCATTTTATCACCTACATTTTGGTCCATCTTCGCTTATAAACCAATACACAGATAATGTTTATATAGATATATCAGGAGAATTTCACGGAACGTCATCTACAAGTAGTTCCAAGCTAACCAGAGCTTATGGTTAGTAGATAACTGATACAAATACATATATACATTTTTTTTATAAATACATATCTATATATAAAATTGGAGTGTCTGTTTGTAATATTGAAATAACCGATTTTTATGCAGTAAATACATACATATTATACATAGATAACACCCAGACCGATACAAACAATCATACTCATGAATACAAATGTTTGTACCATGCGAGGAATCGAACCCACGACCATCGGATAGTAAAGCGGTGTGCTAAACCACTAGATCACCGAGGCTGTCATATGTATTTTTAAATGAAAAAGTGAGTCACTTAAATACTATATTTGTAAAAAAAATAAAAAGTCCTAACTATCAATGTACCTACTCATTTTAAATGAGAAAGTGAGTTGCATTGTTATACTTATTATTCGCCAAAATTATGGCAAATATATACAATAAAAATACAGGTATAACACTATGGACATCACGTTATCATGTAATGACCGTGATACCAATAATACGTTGCCATTCCAGGGAACAAAGGTGTCATACTCCTTATACCGTAATTTCACTACCTAATCTCAACATACCGAAGCACAGCTTACAAAGCAAGCTGCTCGGCTACTATAGATATGACTTATGTACCCACGCAGATGATTTTTTACAAAACTGAATTTGGAGTGGAGAAGTATATATGTAGGTTAAATCATTGCAAGTGAGCAAATGAAGACGCAAGCAGAAATTAATAACAACAAAAAAAATCTATATTGCGCCTATTTCCTTATTCTAAATTTAAATTCAATTGCTTTATTTTTTTTTTATTAAAACATCCCGCACTCAGGCCATATATGTATACATTTATAATTTCAACAAGTAACTAATCTCTACATCTATACATATAAATAAAATTGAAGTGTCTGTTTGTAATATTGAAATAATCGTTTTTTACTACATGCATATGAATATAAATACGGTACATACACCAAAATATTTTTTTTTACAATTTTTGTCTGTGTAATCTCTTTGTTCCGGCTAATCCCTGAAATAGTTGGACCGATTTTGACGTTACTTTTTTTGGCAGGTAACTGATGTAATAAGGAGTAACTTAGGCTACTTTTATTTTAGAAAAACATATTTTATTTTAGAAAAAAAAAGTTAAATTCCAAGCGAACGAAGTCGCGTGTATAGTTAAGTAGTAAATAAATAGCTATTGAGTTTATCGGATTTTGTTCATAAAGTAGGTATGTCGGTTAGTGTTGGGAAGTCATTACCTGATCGATACAGAACCGGTTTATAATTATGAATTAATAATTATGTACCGACCTGATTGGTGAAATAGCTGTTAGCGAAGTTTGGATTACTGTCGTCCTCGTCCGAGAGTGGTTCGCATTTCACCCGCGCCAATCCGTTGCCAGGCATCTCCTGGAAACGTCTACTAGCTCAGTCCAATCCACTACCAACGGTCACATTTTAAATAATGTTTATAGATACAGTTCCTGGATATGCATAATATGTAAATTTACTTATAATACAAATATTTCTAGAAGACGTATCGAAACCGTACCCACTCCATTTTACAGAACAATGACGCAAAATCGAACAATCGCATTTATAAGTAGGTTTACATAGGCAATTAGACAAAAGGAAGCGGGCATTATTGAATTTTTTCTCGATTGGTGCACAAACGAAGAGTGCAAAATTGGTGCTCTCTCTCTCTTCCGTACGCTGGGCAAACTGAATTGTCTCCCGGGCTTTTTAATTCTTTTTATTACGATCGCACACCACAACACTACTCGTCTATAAAGTTCACATCGAAAGTTCGCACGGACTAAACTTCCCGCGTGTCTATTCAAAAGTTTATGACTAGCGGACGTGTGTCTAGACTCTAGTATAAACGACTTTAAGGAAAGGTCAGTAGAGTGTATAACGGTGTGCAATCACCTGCGGATATCGATGAATGTAAACTTGCGCGGATAACCCTCCGCGAGGTGCACACGGTGTCGAGCGCAAGTCCGCGTGAGCCGGCATGCACCGCCACCTACGAACGCATTCACTTTCCAGCGTCTTCCCGAACGGCGAAGGACGGCGTAAAACGGGAGCCGATAAACGCGAGGGAAACGAAAACGGCGAAGACGAGGGCGCGAAATCCACTCACTCACCTAGTCGGTCAGCGGAGGCCGCCGCTAGCACTCGCCCGCGCCACACATGCACCGGACCCACGCGCCCGCCACTGCACCGTGACCTTCGGGAAACGATGAGATGTCGCAAATGAAAGTGAATTCGGCACACACCCGGCCGAGTCTGCGTCGCTGCGTGGCGCATGTTTAGGAGGTGCAGGGCGGCGCGTGCTGATTTTTTTCCGCGCCAAAGAAATAAAAACAAACGCCTTTTTGCCGGGAAACGGCCGCGCGCCGCTCGCTCGCACCTCCCGCGGCCTGGCTGCACTTTTGTTGCGACTCGTAACATTCCGGCATGCACTAGTAATAGATTAGAACTAAGAAAGTTCAGAAGTTGGAATGTTTAGGTAGCGTGTGGCTAAAAATCCGACTAGTAGGAACTGTAGGGAGGGTAGATGCAATATAGCGCGTGTAGATATGCAGAGCGTGGAGGCAGAGGGCCAGGGGGTGGCCGCCCCCGGCGCCCGACCAGTCGGCGCCCCGCGCGGCGCCTTCTCTCTCCGCTCCGATTGATTTTTATTACAAGAATTTCGCTGGTGGTTTTTTTTTGTTTCCCGCACACCGAGAGGCTGCCGACGCACACAGAGAGATTCGTATAATTCGTTTGTACGGACTTACTAATGCTATTGATTTTTATAACGAAGCGACGTTCTTGTTGGAGGATAGGCATTCGCTTTGTCGTTTTTTATCGCAAGAGTAATTGTTACTCTTTTTCATGTATTAGACGTAACTAATTAATCAAGGCAAATTAGCCGAATAGCGAATCAAATTACTTATTTATCTGACTCCAATTTAGTGTACAGACTACAGATGAAGCTGTTTTGCGTAGCTTTTGTTACTTCCTCCAAATAGTTAGTTCTCACAAAACTTTTCAAGAAATGTCTGAAATTCTTGTAAAGTAAATTGGCGAAAACTATTTTGCGATCGTCTAAGTTTTACATTTGCCTGCTAACACCGTTCTCAAGCGATATTAATACAAACTATAGCAAGATGTGAATACTAATAATTTATAAGTCCGTCTGTTTGCTTGTTAAATTTTTACGACACGTCTGGACGGATCTTAATCAAATTTTACATCAAAATCAAGATTGCTCTCTCAGGCTGTGGTTGGGACTTCACTTCTTAACATTCCATGGATTCACCCTGAGTGTATGGATGTTTGTTACTCTTTCACGCAAAAACTACTGATCGGATTTTGGTGAAACTTTACAGTAATGTCGTATAAAATACTTCCTTTTAAAAAAAACTTATTTTAACATTAAAGAGTTTATAAACAATAGTGTTTTTATAGAAAAAACTTAAAATACAAACATATTATCGGATTGAACTATGAATAAATAACTAGCGGTTTCTATGTTGATTTTCGCATGTCTCTAACTTGTTATTGTGTAACAATAACAAAGTTTCTTGCTTGTTCTTCTTGTGATGAGTCTGCGTTCAGAATGAGTTGTAAAATAAAGAAATATGACTATTCAAAAATGAATAATGAATAATACATACAATTTAAAAACATAGTAATTTGGAAGAAATATATAAATGTCAATATGTGTAATACAGACGAAGTTGCGCGGGTCAACTAGTATTAAAATAGTATACACTGATACAAAAAAATTCTTGGTACAAACTGACGTATTGCATAAAAATGTACAAATCTATATCAATCTTGATGGCCTGCATTATATTGGGTCCTAACATGTGAAATTAGGGTTTTGTAATGAAGTAACTTTTTCGATTTTTTCAAAATATAATATATTTGTTTAATTAAAGTATGTACCATTGCTATTTATGCGTTTTTGCCATCTCATAGGTACTTATTGATTGATAGATCCCTTTACTAAAAAAAACATTCGGACGGGAATCAATAAAATCTTTGAACGCATTTTGGACTGCCTCATCGGGTTTGAATTTTTTCCCTTGTTAGAAGTTATACAAATTTCGAACAAAATGGTAATGTGTTGGAGCAAGGTCCGGGGAGTACAGTGGATGTCTTAGACATTCCAATTAAAGCTCTTCTAATTGGTAACTGTTGTGCAGTGTGTGGTCTAGCGTGTCCTGAAGCAGCAGTGGCCTACGGCGATTGACCAGCCTCAGTTGTTTAGCAGCTAGCTTTTCCATCATGGTTTGCAATTGCTGACAATACACATCTGCCGTAATCGTCTGGCCAGATTTAAGAAAGCTGAAGTGTACAACACCGGCATCAGTCCACCAAATGGTCACAAGTAACTTTTTTGAGTCAATTCGCTTGAGTCAGGATTTAGCTGGTTCATTGCGATGAGCGTTTCCGATTATCGTACAAGATCCACTTTTCATCACAGGTAATGATTCGATTTAGAATCCCTTCATTATTATGCCGGTTGACTAATTTAACGCAAGAGTCTACGCGCGTTTGTCGATTTGCACCCACTCAATTCATGAGGGACCCACCTTTCAACTCTTTCACCTTCCCAATTTGCTTCAAGTAGATTAAAACAGTTTTGTCACTAATACCGCAGCCTGCAGCTAACTTGGATGTGGTTTGCGATGGATCCGCTTCCACAATTCTTCATTATCAACCATGGACTCCGTCCGCCCACGGGTCTTGTTTTGCGGGTCGAAATTTCCAGAACAAAAACGTTGGAACCCAAAACGCACTGTGTTTCCTTTTGCGACACCACCGCCGTACACATAATCCTTCGAGCCGTTTCTCCACCACTGGTGCCACGGCGAAACTCGTACTCGTAAATAACGCGATATTTTAAGTTTTTAATTTTGTGAACTGAGTGACGCAAAGAAAAAACCAAAGATGCAAAAACATATGGATTACGGTTTTCGAAATACAAATGAATGAGTAAATGGCTGTATAAATTTGAAATTGGAATTCCTAACTAAAGAGTAGATATTTGAGATCAAAGTGGCCAGTACGACATAACGCAAATTTCATATGTAAGGACCTAATATTTTGACATTTTATTATTTGGAATAATTATGACATTCATTATTAATATTTGTTTAATTTATTAATTTAATATTAATATGAATATAAATTTGCATGCTCCAAAATGTAGCTGAATATGAAACTGTGTATTGAATTCTAAGAACAATGTAACCTATACAAAGCAATAAATAATATACGGAACAGTTAATTTCTATTTATACTCGTACTTGTTCTTTTCTTAAAACACCAGCCGACAATATGTAACTTCCCGTCTGATTGTTGCAGTACTTTCAAATCTATACATCTAAATAAAATTGGAATGTCTGTTTGTAATATTGAAATAAACGTTTTTTACTACATAAATATGAATATAAATGCGGTACATACACCAAAATAGCATTTTTTACAATTTTTGTCTGTCTGTTTGTTCCGGCTAATCTCTGAAATGGCTGGACCGATTTTGACGAGACCTTTTTTGGCAGGTAGCTGATGTAATAAGGAGTAACTTAGGGTACTCTTATTTTAGAAAAATAAAGTTAAATTCCACAGATGAAGTCGCGTGTACAGCTAGTTTTCAATACAATCACTTCCTTTCTTTACTTAAATCGAAACTGCAGTTAATAATAATAATTAACTGTGCTTGTAGGTTCCTTAATGTAACCAATTTTGGTAAGATATAAGGTCAACAATCATTATCATAGTATTATCGTTTTATCATATTTTTTTAATAGCTAAGTATAGAATATTGCACCATGGACCTCGTGGAGGACGACCAGATCGGTACTAAGGGGATTATCAGTGACGGATGATGTAAGTATCGTATATACTTTTATATATATTTAGTAAAAAACTGTTAATTTGAAATTACAAACAGACACCTAAATATTTTTTTCTTTCTTTATTAATTTTGTGACTCCTTTTTTGATAAGGAAACTAGGAAAAGTAGACGTAAGTAAAAATGTATTTATCTGTATACATTAATAAATACATCCTTATTCCTTATTAACTAAGTAATATATAATGTACATAGATATAAGCACTTTTTTATAGTCGCTGTTTTTTTATTCTACCACTCATTCGGAACGCAGACTCATCACAAGAAGAACGAGCAAAAATTTGCATCTATACCTTTCATACTCGCTACGACAAATCTCTACGGTTTAAAATACCTACCTATATCTACCTAAATCGTAGCATGTGTAGCCGGGTAACGTAAATAGTACAGGTAAACTACATGCAGTGGATAACTGTGGTTATTCGTTACATACACTTTAGAATTTATTGTATCAATCCCTATAAAATAAATCATTATGATATCTATGGATACCCTGCACTATTTTTTTAATAAAAAAAAGTCTAAAATATAGTGCAAGGTACACACAGCAATGCTGTGATTTTAAGTTCGGCTAAAAAAAATAGTGAAAGGCAAATTCGATATTGACACAAATATACACGAATGTCAGTAAGTACCAAATTTGACTTTCACTAGATTTCAAATTGAGTAGGTTTAGCCACCATATACCTAAGTGTAAAATTAAGTAACACTGGCAGTTTCTCGAAATGAAAAGCAAAATTTTAGATAAATTGAAACGTAAACACATTTATTAATTTCAGGTGTAAGCCACACCTGAAATTTCGTATTAATATTAGCAAAATTAATATATATAATACAAAGTTAAATTATATTGAATTACAAGAAAAAACAAATATAAGTTGCTTCTTATCGCTCTTGTATTTCTATTATGTACTTCATCAATTTCATTTTGCCGCGCCTCCGCTCCGCCTCGCCCGTGGCGTAGTGCCAAACAAACAATATCTGTATTAATTCATTATGATGACACTAGATGGCATTAACAACATTAGCATTTAATTTTCTTACAACTAAACAATTTTAATTAACAAAGTTAATATTCAACAAATACCTTTAGATATATAGTAAATGTATCAACAGACATAAAAATTACATAGAAAACCGTAATTTATGGCCACAAATATGTATTTAAGCTTTAATTTTTACTAATGGCAACATTATTGGAGCTTATTTTGGGTCACTCGCGTCGCTTCCAACCAACTTGTACTTCGTTTGTATTTTCTGTAGAGGTGCCTTTCTCTAAACTTGCAGCATAGAACGAACATAGTATTTTTAGTTAGTGTTTTCAACCAAGAAAGAAAGCTGGCGGGTGTGCAAATGTGTTAAATTAATGTGGCCGTAATAGATTATTTCCATTCTGCGAACAATAGTGTTATAATTTGTTCAAATAGTTGATGAAATAGTCAAGGTAAGTGTTTGGGATGTGTATAACATTGTGAACGTGATAAGGGCTAAGCACTTATTGCTGCCTACGAGTTTTCATCTTGAAAATTTCCACTCGTGAACTTTCGAAGTAAAGTTTGTTGAAGTTCTTTGTTGACTTTAAACTTTACCCTACTTTAGCGAATCGAAATCGCTCGATGAACTTGAATGAGCCACAAGTGTCATGAAAAGTTTGTTCAGAAAATGTAAAACTTAGAATTTTCGTCGCCATTTTATTTTTTGTCGCGCTGGAAAAGCGGCCATTTTCTTTGTGCCGCGTCGCTTACGACGACTCGTATGTGATCTTTAAAGTTAAATTAGTTAAGTTGGGGCGTGATCTCATCATATGAGGTGATTCTTTGAGATAATTTACTCAGTCTTGTGATAATCGTGCTGTGTGTTATTTGTGTGGCGGTCGCAAAGTTTTAATGGCCTAGTTAAGTACTGCGTGGTGTTTGCGCCTTGTTTAGGCTTAGCATTAATTTGGTTGTTTGGTGTAATAGGGCTGAGGGCGCGACGAGTGGCAAGTCGGCATCATGGACGACGACCAGCAGTTCTGCTTGAGGTGGAACAACCATCAGTCAACACTGGTGTCTGTGTTCGACACGCTATTAGAGAAGGGTATTCACGTAGACTGTACCCTGGCAGCGGAAGGACAAACACTCAAGGCTCACAAAGTGGTCCTGTCGGCTTGCAGTCCTTATTTCGAGGTTGGTACTAGGCGCTCAATGTACGCGCACAATTCTAATATGTAGGTCAATTGCTATCGTGTTTAAGTTAGTTACAAGGCAGCACAGTTTTGCTCTAATAAACATTCCATTTGTTTCATTCTAGCTTTCATGCGTTAGCAATTAGTATAAACTGATGCATAGATGAGTTGGCAGCTGAAAGTTGTTTCTACCACTTTCCTAAAATGTTTCACTTTTTGAATTTATTAATGCAAAGACATTAATAAATTTGTTAACATAAATAATTGGCATCATTTGTAACATGGATGTCATAATTTTGTGTTTAGAATAATGTAACAGGTCATTAATTACTGGCAATTAGGTTTAAATTAACTGATTTATTAAAAAAATCATTAGTATGAAATATTTATGTAGTAGATTGTTAAAAAATTTTTATCCTGCATACATACTTGTTTTATTGTTTTGGTATATTTAAGAAATTAATTAATAGTTTCCTTTAATCTCATATACTTGAACAAAATATATTTCTTTTTTCATTGCCATATAAACATTGAGTGTAATAACATAAAAATGTGTTCACAAACAATAAACGTTAGAAAACAAAATGTTCACAAAGAAAACAATGTTATTGTTGCAGAGTGTATTATCACAACAGTATGACAAACATCCAATAATTATATTAAAAGATGTAAAATATGCAGAACTGCGAGCTATGATGGACTATATGTATAGAGGAGAAGTGAACATATCTCAGGATCAATTGGCCGCTTTGCTGAAGGCTGCAGAGTCGTTACAGATCAAGGGACTGTCAGACAATAAACCCTCGAGGCCACCGTCGCGTCCGGCCCAGGCCGTGGTTGCACACCCGCCTCGAGTACCCTCACCACCCCCACAGGTATGTTCATCCATACTAACATTACACATTAACACTAGAAATTGCATTGAAAGATCTTATTTCTTACATAGGAACTGGCATTTTTTTTATTGTTAATTACATATATTATTTTTTAAATATGCTTTTAGTGTACAATAATTTGAGGTAGACATTATTTAACCCCTAGATTTATTTCAAATTTGTTGATTATAATATAATCAACAAATCTGCTTATAGTCTGGAAGACTGATTACTTGATAAAAAAAATATTTCAATTAAAGTGTCAATGGGTGATCACCCGATACCTATGTGTAAATTTACTTTCGTTGCGGTGTTATCGCTGATTATATGGTCTTTAACATGTTAATAATAAAAATACAAACTCACTAAAATTTACACAACGCCATCTAGTTCCAAGCTATGTGGAGTTTGTGGAACTAAACAACTGATCGATTCATTTAAAAATATACTTTTACAATATACTACTAAACTATGAATATACAACTAATAAATAACTACTAATTACATAATATACTTTGGAAACACCCAGTCTGATACAAACCATACTCTTGAAAACACATGTTTGTAGAATGTAAGAAATTGAATCTGCAACCATTGAAGGTAAGGTGGTGTGCTAAACTGCTAGACCACAGAGGCCTAGCGGTTTAACACGCCGTCTGTAATTATAGAGTGTGTTTCTGTTTAATGCCTTTTATACCTTAATAACTGAACAAATACTGTTACCAGTGGTAAGCTGTATTAAATTGTATACTTGAGTATCTCGGCCTCATCAATTTTAAGCTGCCATGTAGCTTGCTTTGTATGTTGTGTATCAGTTATAGGGTGTACGCTTATGGATATAAGCCATGGTAACTGCTTACCATCAGGTGGACCAGTACAAACAAAGATTATAATGAAATTTTTTATTGTCATATCACAAGAATAACATAGGCTATATATTATTTAAAAAAAGCCAACAGACATGGGTAACAGTTAGTAATATTATGACTGTTTTACACACTACAGGACAAGTACAAAAAATAGTAATGACCTCAACAGAAGGTGACCGTTTTGTTAAAATACTAATCTTTCACTCTGTATCTATATGTATACTTTGATAGTAATATAATGTTGCCATTACTAAGCTACTCACTGGAATATTAAAAATTTATTTATTCATAGTAAAACATACATTTCAGTTATTATCTTATACATAGGAATGTTGAAACCATCTTTATTTAACAGAATTGCACCATGAAGTGGTTAAATTAAGTGAATAAACTTGAAGATGACACATTTCTCTGTCCCAACATTGCTACTTAATTGGAAGGATTGCTTGATATAGTAGCATCTCTTTCTACCAGCTTGACTAGTATTAAACTGGAATGAGACAAAAGATAATAGTAATTAAATGTTGACATTGTAATCTTCATTTGGTTATTAGCTTCATGAATACAATAATTACTAAGTTGGCAACTTTTTGTGCTAAATTAGTTATTATTATGCTAAACTAGTTATTTTTACTACCTTAGTTTCTTTATGATAGAGAAAAATACTTTTAATTTTTTTTCTATCATAAAGACTTTATTGAACTTCATTACCTAGTATAAAACAAAGTCGCTGTCTGTCCCTATGTATGCTTAAATCTTTAAAACTACGCAACGGATTTTGAATCGGTTTTTTTAATAGAGTTATTCTAGAGGAAGATTTATATGGATAATGTACACCCGGGCGAAGCCGGGCAAGTAGCTAGTAAATGACAAACAAGCCGAAAGTCAGTATTAAACGTCGCCTGTATACATGAACAGCAAGCACTAGGACATGACGTTATCATGAGAAACTCGTGATTGCCATTCTAGACGTATCATACATTGCAATTCCAGAAGAATTAGATATCATGTCCCTTATCATGTAATACACTGTCTCACCGTACAACCGAAACACAACTTACAAAAATACCCTGCGACCGCCTGAATAAGTGAGGTACCCACGAAGACAATTTTGGACAGTCACTACGACTGGTTAATGTCACATGTTATGAAGTGAATTTCGGTCACAATTTCATAGTTTATTATGTAGATAAGGATAGATAAAAAGCTTGGTAGAACCACAGTGACTTAGAACTGATAGCAAATCTACAATTTTATAATGATAACCACACTTCAAGACCATACAATGTTAGTTTAGATATTTGTTCTACAAACATTGTATTTAAAACTGCATATTTCAAATATTTTAGCGCTATTAACAACTTACTGAATTGTATTTTGGATGGTGGCCAAATAGAATACCTTAACTTATGGTAACATTCATTATTTTGTATTTAAAGTGATTAATTTTAGTTTTTCATTAAGTATTAATTACGTATATTTTATTTAAAACTGGCTACTCGCCCCGGCTTCCCACGGGGGTGTACATGTATTATTACATATATATGAACATTCCTCTTGAATCACTATCTATTAAAATAAAACCGCTTTAAAATTCGTTGCGTAGTTTTAAAGATTTATGCATATATAGGGACAGACAGCGACAGCTACTTTGTTTTATACTGTGTAATGATATGCCTAATCTATTAAATAAATCTGTCAAAGCAAATTGATGTATCTTATACCATATATAAAATATATAAAAGTTATTTTGTTATTTATTCTTCATATACTTTTTTCAAAAAACAATGCACTGTAAAAATCTTATCTATCAAGCGGGAGTTTGTCTTCGGCCGCTCCAAAAACACTTCGCAGGTTTGTAGTGCCATCTGCACTCACCCCCTATCATCCGGTGAAGCTGTAAAGGCCAGCTGCGGCCATGTTGGCCGCAGTGTCATTGGAGTAGTCCGAAAATGAAACTGAAACAAGCTCTAAAAAATAAACATTTAATAATGCCCACATTTATTTATACACAAATAAAATTTGAGTGTCTATTTGTAATATTGAAATAACGGTTTTTTACCTGTTTGTTCCGGTTAATCTCTGAAATGGCTGGACCGATTTTGACGGGACTTTTATTGGCAGGTAGCTGATGTAATAAGGAGTAACTTAGGCTACTTTTATTATAGAAAAATTATTTTAATTTAGAAAAATTAAGTCAAATTCTACGCGGTTAGCTAGTGTTGAATATTATCCACAAAAATAGAGGTTAATGACTATCAATTATAGGCATAAAAATTCCTTATGTCTATAAAATATTATTTCCTTTTTTTATTGCTAAATTCCAATAGAAAGCAGCTAAACCCAAGAATGACCTCATTAAATACTATTGTTACGAGCATATACGACCTACTTATTAATTTATGATTTAGTATATAGTTTTAATGTCAAATACCGACTGATTGACGTAATTGTAATGCTACCGGAAAAATTGCCGGGCGACAACTGAGCGAGAGGGCTGAATGCAAAAACACGCTGCCAGTCCTTTGACTCGAGTGCAGCGCCAATGGCATGGGAAGTGTTTCCACTCATGTTTACACTCTCGCGCTGCTCACTTCCCTGCCCACTCGGGCTGAGTGTAAATTTGGCATCAGAAATTAAAGGCAATACAATTCTTCAAACGTACATATTCTTTATCGGTTAACATATCATCTCAATACAAAAAGAACCCCACCATAACAACTATACCTAAATTAGTATTAACATCTTAGATTGTTTTTTTATATGTGAGGCATTTACAATCATAAATGTTAACCTTACATAAGCTACTTGGCACAATTGCCACTAATTAATTAGACCAATTACAGTCGTAGTTAACCACTTTTCAAGTACAGAAAAAGTGAATTACATAAGCATAATGTACTTAGTTGATTCATATTTCACGATGTAAGAAAATAAAACATTACTTATATCTATACATATAAATAAAATTGGAGTGTCTGTTTGTAATATTGAAATAACCGTTTTTTACTACATGCATATGAATATATCACCAAAATAACATTTTGCACAATTTTTGTCTGTCTGTCTGTTTGTTCCGGCTAATCTCTGAAATGGCTGGACCGATTTTGACGGGGCTTTTTTTGGGCGGGTAGCTGATGTAATAAGAAGTAACTGAGGATACTTTTATTTTAGAAATATAAGTTAATTTCCACGCGGACGAAGTCGCGGGTGCAGCTAGTAATTCATATAATAAAATCTTAAATGAACAGTGTTTGAATTTTGCCGGTGGTTATGTTGTTTATGATGTACTTATTGAGGTCAAAAAGTTTTTAGACATTTTCTTTGTGTATTTGTTTGTACGCGAATTAGGAATTGAATGTAGATCTTCTCATAGGAAGCTTCCCATAACATGTTGTCTTTGATTCAGTCCAATTTTTTGTAGTTTTAATTTGAATACATACAAACATGTAAGTAAATGACGGAGGCCGTGGTCTAGCGATTTAGCACACCGTTTTACCTCCAATGGTCGCAGTTTCAATTCCTAGCACGTTACAAACTTTTGTATTCATTAGTATGATTGTATATAAGGGTCTGAGTGATTTGTATGTATATAGAAAAAAAGTATATCAGTTTTTTAGTATCCATAACACAAGCTCTGTTTACTTAGGACTAGATGGCGTTGTGTGAATTGTGCAGGTATATTATTATTATAAAAAACACAAGTACGTAGTCGTTTTTTCCTGATACCATACAATACATAGAAATAAACAGAATATAATTTTAATATAATATATTCTGACAATTCTCTATACCAATGTCATTCAAATTAGTCAACCAAGATACCCACCTATAGTAATCGAAAGATACATTTAAATATATATAACTCAAAGGTGACTGACACAGTGATCTATCAACACACAGCCCAAACCACTGGTCGGATCGGGCTGAAATTTGACATGCAGGTAGATGTTATGACGTAGGCATCCGCTAAGAAACTATTTTGATAAATTCCACCCCTAAGGGGATAAATTAACGCGAGCGAAGCCGCGGGCAAAAGCTAGTGCCCAATAAAAAGCTGAAATTGCAGGACAAGATGTATGTATGTATGTGATGTATCATCTTAGTCCTCTATAATTGCTATACCACGCATAAATGCACGAATGGTATCACGGGTGTCATATTACAACGCGATGTTCATGTATATAGGCGACTATTACCGTTTAACATTTGATGGCCTGCATTGATTGGTGCCATTCCATTGACAAAGATGGTTGTAAAGTATCTTAGTGAGTCAAATTATCTAGATACATTCCATGCGGCTTTCCTTGCAGTGGAAATTTTTGGAATATGTTGGCATGTGTTAAAAAAATACTTAATTCAATTGAATAAAACATTTTTTCGACTTCGGCTCCACTTTTTTCCCCGATTTTGGGATAGTTTTGTAGTGTATCCCCGCTCTTGTTGGTCGTAGCTTGATAATAGTTAGCCTATATCCTCGACAAAGGGGGCTATCCGACACAAAAAAAATTCAAAATCGGTTCTTATATCTTTTATCGTTCTTATAAGAAACTTTTATTTTCGGAGAATATAAATTCTTTTTTAAATTCTCTGAAAGTAATTTAATGTTTAATGTAGTTAGTCTATGACCTTGCACGAGGTTATGCCTATATCGTGGAAGTCAAAGGAAATAAACTTAACATTATGGCGATCATCTCAGGGAAAGCAACAGGACTAAACCAGTTATTGTTTCGGTGTATAGATTGTTGGAAACATAGATTAATATTGAGGGAACACTGCTTTATTTTAACTGTCCTTACTGCCAAGTAGGGCGACCATAAAATTTGTATTTTATCAAAAAATATCACAAGAACGAGCAAGAAACTTGTTTGTTGCTCTTTTGAATAAACAGACAGCCAGCCTTCCATGGTTATTACAAGGTTATAAGGTTATTACGTCCCAGCATGGGTTACTAATAGAAAATTTACTCTACAGGTTCGAGATGGCAGTATAGACAGCCGTGAAGGTTCAGTAAGTCCAACTCGCCGCCGGAAGAAAGCGCGTCGCATGTCGACTGAGACTGCGCCGGTGCCCATACCGCCTGCCACTGACACCGCTCAAGGCAACGGCGACGAGACGCAGTGCAAGGAGGAAGTCGCCAGAGATGGTGTTGAGGATCTCACCCTCGACGAGGAGGCGGAGGAGCAGCCCACAGCTACGCACAACGACGTCGTACGCAGTTAGTGTTCAGTTTGATTTATTTATTTTAAACCTAATTATAAATACCATATAGACCAGTGATTCCCAAAGTGGTCTATATCGACTCCCAGAGATCTATAACAAACTGCAATGGGTCTACGACAGCGGTTACCTTATTGGTTTTACTTTATGTTTTTAACTCTAAACTTTACTACAGTTAGAAATTTAAAAAAAAATACCAGGAATGAATGGGAGGTCTACCCAAAACCGAAAAATCTAGATCAAGGTAGACCTTGCCAGATTTTTCGGTTTCGACACAAAAAGGTTTGGGAATCTCTGATATAAACTAACATACATATATTATAATGATATCTTATTAATATTATAAACGCGTAAGTTTGAATATGGATTGATGTTTGTTACTCTTTCACGCAAAAACTACTAAATGGATTTTGATGAAAGTTTACAGTAATATAAATTATATATCAGAATGACATATAGGCTATATATTTTATGCGAGTGAAACCGCGGGCTCAGCTAGTAAGTAAATATATATCGTCATTGTGGTCGCGGCATTGACGGCAGCAATCTGCCGCGGTAGCGCCGATACCACCTCCCCTTCGGCCAGTAATTCTCTTTCATAAAGGAACATATTGATTAAGATCCGTTGTTTTTAATCACAATTACATTGTCATATGGTTCTAAACTATCTGGCATTTATTGATTCTTTATTGCCCTTATAAAATTATACAATTTGGCGAGTATAATGCCATATTATACTTACTTTTTGCGAATCTAAGTTCCTACTTTTTTTATAAAACCGCAATAACGATGGCAGTGTGTTTGGTGCAATGTAAAATATGTTCTACCTACATATATACTATTACTACATTGATAATGAGATGTTAAATCTTACTTACCATACAAAGTTGCATGACATTCCATTGCCATATGGCATTCATTAGGTGAAAGATTGATGGGCAGTGGTGTGAAAGAATAAACCTATTACCTGACATAAGTAAATAGGTCTTCATCACATTTTGCCCATGAATACAATCATGTCATGAATATAAATTTATGTACCGTGCGACGAATCGCATTCATTTTATTTGTAAGAACTTTGATTTATCAGAAAATACTTGAGCTTCTTATTTCTGCTTATTTTCGCCAAAAAATATTCATTGTAATATATTTTTTTAATTTCTTAAATCTAAATTTAATCTAAATTAAATACTTACGGATGTGTATTTTTTGTATAAATTTTGTGGAATGTAACATATTCAATATTGCTGTGAAACTATGATTTCCCTAAAAGAATCATATCTGGAATCTGTTATTGATTTGTGGTTTTGTCCCCATTAGATATTAATAACGTTCTGACCACAAATTCTCCATCTTGATTCATTATTATTACTCGGGCTTTGGATGAAAAAACACATAATTAGTCACAAATTAGGTCACATACCGAAATACACAATCAAAGGCTTGAAGACTTCCTTTCAACTATTAGAAACGGTAATAATAAATATTTATTCTCTTAGGCGTAGAATGAAAAATATATTTTTTTATACAAATATAACGAGTTATCTATATCTATATAAAAATACACACTTATACTTTTCCTGTACTTTACCATTACAAAAAAACTTTAATATTGTATGCACTTTTAGAATATTGTAGGAATAGGATGTACCAGAAAACGTAAAGAAAATTTCGGTATTTCTAATACAGCAATGTGACGGGTAATAAATCATTACATAGTGTAAAATAAAGTCGCTTTCGCAGTTTGTTGTCTTTCATCTTTGTAGTTTAAAAGACGGATTTTAATGTAGTTTTTAGCAATACATAGAGTGATACAAGAGAAAGGTTTATATGTATAATACATGTACACTCTTGCGAAGCCGGGGCGGGTAGCTAGTATGAGATAAATAAGAGTGAAGGTACATATGTCTATTAAAATAAGTTTCTCAATATATTAGTAGTCTATTAGGAATGAATGTTTTAATTTAAATAATGAAATGTTTGTGTTCATTCCAGATTTCCAATGGCACATGGAACGATCTCAAGACGATGTTCTAAATTCGAGTGACAGTGTTCGAGAGTCGCAAGGTAAGCACGCATTGTACTTGCAGCAACCTTGCAGATGCAGTTATGTGCATTTGTCACAGACGTATCTGCAACGTTGCATTTTATACAAACATCTCACATTGCACGAACTCGATACAGTACATGCAACAGATATTGAAAACTTGCAATGTTCGATGTTTTATGGGACTCAAGTGATATTCTGGAACAATAAACTTTTATAATTAAACGCAATTGTTATAATTATAAACGCATATTATTTGTTTTTATATATTATTGGTCCAAAAGAGTTAATTGTTCCAGACATACAAGGAACGGATGAAATGCGCAATGTCTTCCCATAATTTGAAACTAGACGAACAGTCATTGCTTAAAATAATCTATTTATCTTGTTATATATAAATATTATATTTCACAACAGCGGATACGAGAGTGCTAGTGTTTTCACATGTGAAACTTCAACCTTATATTAATTAGTATCTAATATTATTATAACTACTAATCATATTATCAATTTATATTTTTATATGATTGTAAACCTTTTAAGATATTTCAGTGCAACTGGTAATTTTAAGGTAATGGTTTTTGGTATGTTCATTATGTGTAGCCTTATCAAAGGCGAGGTAAAACAACAAGGTAAGTATCCATTCAGTTTGTTATTATCACAAGAATATCATATTGTGTATCTGCTTGTGTTTGTGTGGGACCAATGAGCGTAGACCATTGCATGCTTAACGATACCATAGAACCTGTAGCAATGACACTGTCACTTACGATATTTAGTGCTAACCCGGTTTATATTGTAACATGGAATGGAATGTCACGCAACTTTGTATGGTAAGTAAGATTTAACATCTCATTATCAATGTAGTAATAGTATATATGTAGGTAGAACATATTTTACATTGCACCACAACACACTGCCATCGTTATTGCGGTTTTATAAAAAAAGTAGGAACTTAGATTCGCAAAAAGTAAGTATAAAGCTAAGTTTCGTAGCTAAACACGTCGCGAAAGTACACGAATTGGTACACGTTTGTGTTTTCTGATGGAAAATAAATGTTTGTTGATAGAAGATTGTGACAACGCACCGCAGCCGTAAACTAAAGGTAAATGTCAATTATTTTCTTATGAACGTAGAATGTTAGTTATGTTGCTTATTTATCTATTATTTACATATTATTCCTTTTTTGCATTCACATGTGATTTCACTGCAGATGTCTATTCTTAGCAATTCGTGTTCTAAAACATCAGTGATTAGGGACAGGTTTTTTTTTCTATAAAGCATGCATGTTGTCAAGACATATATTTAAATCTCAACCTGGAAGCATGTAGCTACTCTACGGTGTCCAGTGGATGCGCATTTCATTTCTACATCACGAATAACAGGGCAAATATGAATGGTATATTTTTATGCAGATTTAGGTCATCTACGTATGATATCAAACGTCACGGACGAACTGATCCCAATCCATTCCTCATCTAACTATAGCCAGCATGTAACACTGCTTCTCATAAACTTACAGCCATATTTCTGTTACAACAATACATTTTGAACACTAACATTCTTCTAATAAGATCTAAAATCCGTTATGTGAATAATAAATACAGTGCACATATTTTAATGTCAGTTTCTTTTTATTTCGCACTCCTATATATTGTTACAATATTTATTGGCGTCACTGTAACTAACTACTGCTTTGTATTATGTGAATTTATTTTCGCTTTTCATGTTTGCTCTTCCAGAAACAATCATACCACTAATAAGCCTAACTAGCGCACTGAACTATGCTAAAACTCCTTTTCCCATAACACGTGGATTTCTTAAGAACATCAATATTAAAACGGAGGAAAATTTAATAACTAAAAGCATAATTGGCCATAGACAAAAGAAAAGACTGAGAAAGATTATGAAACGGACGAGCAAAATTAAAGGGTCGTTAAAATTAAAAAAGAAGCCCAAATTAGGTGAATGTAGCGAGAGGAAAAAAACTGTACTTGAGAATGAATCAAAATATGTTTGTTCTATATGCCAGAAAAAGCATTATAAATATAGAAGAAACAAACTGAGGCACGAAAAATATGAATGCATCACTGGCCCTCAGTTTGAATGTGAGAAATGTGGAAAAAAATATTCACAGAAAAAAACATTAATCACACACATTGATCAGAAACACCCTAATTGGAAGAAGCAGTATGAAGCTAGTCAGAAAAAAAAATAACCCTTTTTTTGTCTCTTGTTATTACAAATATTGCTTTTTACTTTTTGTTGATTTATATAAACTATAGTGTTTATTTTTTTTTTAATAAGTTTTATAACATGAATTGCTAGAAATCGAGACTACAGCATTAAGTTATACGCAGTCCCCAGTATTAATGTCAACTTAAAGAAAATCTTGAACTAGTCTCATTGATACTAAAATGTTGTTGATTATTTTTAAGTATAGATCAAACCAAGTGATTTTTCTTACACAAATTAGTTGTATCGTAGTTGATTTTTGATCTCTTTAGAATTATGTATGTTTTCTTTTATTAAGATTTTATTAAATAAATCTCAAAGATATTTCTTTGGTTCGTTTACCTAGAAAGTAACTGAGTTGTTGACGAAATTCAAATAATACTCTAATGTTACTGAGTAAAAGTAATTTTGTTACACTTCCTTTTTATTTTTTATATTTTTTTGTTTTTTTTTTATTGTATTTACAGAAGTTCAAGTTTTTTGTTTTATTTTTTTCTCAATATATTAATTTGGTTACTTATTTCGTTTTTATTTTCGCTCAAGTTATCATAACATAAGTCGTATCACATGAAACGTATGACTGAAAACAGACTGTATTTAATTTTCTATTTCAGGGCGGAAAACGACGCCTCGTCATAGTATCATGACGCGTAGTAAAAAAGTCACCGAGGAGGCGAGCGCGACCACATTAGCCATATTGAAAAATGTGAGGACCAGCAACAGTACTCCCGAGGACGCGAAGGAGAATAAAAAGCAGTCGCCCGCCAAGACGGCGAGTTCGCCCGGTGTGGAGCCCAGCTCGGAGTGCCGGCTCAACGTGTTCCCTCGACACGACCGCAACAGCCAGCTGCCGTGCGCGCAATACAAGACTGAGAAGGGATACAAGTGCCCGAACTGCCAGCGCTGCTACAACGCGCGCAAGAACCTCGTGCGCCACGTGACGCTCGAGTGCGGACGCGAGCCGCAGTACAAGTGCCCCTACTGCGCCTACAGCAAGCATCGCCGCAACGAGCTCAAGAAGCACATCGACAAGAAACACCCCGACCATCAGAGTCCGGAGGCGCGCCGCGACGACAAGCCCGCATAATCGTATGCCGTCCTACAGTTTACAGTGCTTTATTATAGTGCCTTACCTTTATACAAACACTTCGATGATCTTCCCTTTACAATGGTATTGAAATTTCATAAATTTTATATGAATCTTGTTTTAATTATGTATGGAATATAAATGATATTCAATATTTTGAACAATTAAACGAATAATTTTTTTTATTAGTTTTTGATTTTTATATTCTTCCCATCTCACGAGCCCAGACCGATTCCAAACATTTATGGGAAGATAAACGTTTGAGGGAATTCAGTTATTTGGATTGTGCATGTTTGCATGAATTTAGAAGCTTCGCCTTATAATTTCTAACAGAAATTATATATTATTATTTTTTTTTTTTATTTTAATTATTATTATAACGCATTTCTTTGGTTCCTTAATTTTATTTTAGCCTTTGGTAGTATTAACAAGACTCCGTATGTAGTTCCGCTTAACTTATTATTTGCAATACCTTTAATGTATTGTATTTCAGAATTACACAAGGATACCCACCTACCGGCACTGCTGTCGCTGCTGTCGGTACAGCACGCGCAGTCGCCGGCGCTGGCCGCCCTCGTGCCGCCCTGCATCCAGCTCACTAACGTGATCAAACCTAGCGTTACCAAAGACATCGCGCCCTTCCCCTCACAGTTGCACCTCCCCAAACTGCCCATAGACACGTTGAACGCCATGCCCGACAATATTAAAGCGCATATACTGCAGCAAGCTTTCATGCAGAACAACAACAGCGTCGGCCAGGCCGTAGACTACAAGCCGCAGACGAAGCAGGACGAGGACTCCGACGCCGAGTACGACGACACGGACGACATCGTACTGCCCGAGGAGACGGACGCGTTCTACGACTCCAACTCGATGTTCCCCAACTCGGGGATAGTGAATACGGGCGACGTGTTCGACAAGCAAGACAGCAAGGCGTACGGCAAGCGGGACGGGAACAGCTCGGACGACGCGAGCAGGCAGTTCGAGTGCAGGCACTGCGGGAAGAAATACCGCTGGAAGTCGACGCTGCGTCGCCACGAAAACGTGGAGTGTGGCGGGAAGGCACCCTCGCACCAATGTCCGTACTGCTCGTACAAGGCCAAGCAGCGCGGCAACCTCGGCGTCCACATACGCAAGCACCACAACCAGGAGTGGTACGCGTACGCCACCAACAAGGTGAGGCGCAACAAAAAGACATCCATCTAAATATATTTATTTATACGGAAATGAATTAGACCAAAGTAGATACCCAACCAAATCGGTACTGCAATAATTATTTATATTTACACTATTATTATTTTGTTGAGAACGTTTTATTATACACTAAAATGTAGATGTAATTTGCACATTCCCTAACGGCATTAGATATAATTTTGTTGTTTTTGTTTTATAGTTTATTGACGTAGTTAAGACTGACCCCCTAAGTATTCAAAAGAATATGGCCCAAGGTCGACTATTTATAATTTATGATATATGATATATTTACGATTGCAAACCGTTGCGGTGTAAAGACTTCACTTGTATTGCCGATCGCAGTTCGTGAACGGTGCGGTCGATTAAAGTATCCATCCAAATAACTCGAATTTGTCTAGTGTTACGGCCTGTCATTCCTAATAGGGAACTAGGTAATTCCAAATTTATAATTTAGTGCAATGATATTAAGAAACCTGTAGGTAGGTAATGTTATTATAATCTTTATAACTAACGCAATAACGGATAGAGGCGCCTCCCCGTACGGGAGTGTTGTTATTAATGTATCATTACTGATATTGTCATCTGTCACGGGTAGAGAATTTATTTTCATTCTGATTGTATCGTTAGTAGAATATCTATTAAGTTATTGTTCATAATTTATTAAATATTTTATTTGTTTTTTTATCTAGTTTATTTCTAGTTCGAGGGACCACTTTTCCTTGTCTTCCTAACGTTCTTTGTGCAAACCCAAAGTTTATTAATTTAAAAAGTTGTTTATTAGTGTAAGTTAGAGGACTTTTGGAGTCCGCCGTAAGCTCGCAATGCCTCAAAAAAAAAAACAGTGTGCACACATACAACTTTACACGCTGTCGCAGTACTGTAGACTGTCATATGTATATATGTATATATGTGTACTGCAACAAATTGAGGCGTGAGGCATTATTAATTAGATAATGGAAGCTCATCCACAATGTGCCTACGATGTTACCTGTAGATGTATATGTAATATATATGCGATATTACATGTTGTTTGGTTTATATAAAGTCTAGAGAGAATGTGTTCAAAATAAATTCTAAATTTATTGTATTGATATTATATGATATTTAAATGCAATATTCCAATAATCTTTTAGCATATTGACTGTTGATATTTTTGTTAAACTAGGATAACAAAGCTATTTGACCAAAGTCAGTATTAGTTTATTAACGTGATGATATGTAATAGAATGTTAATGTTGTTGAAGCATTCGAGTCATTGCTAAGCATTAAGAAATTGTTTTGATATGCAATATTCCCATCATATCATGTTTACGGTTTAAGGTACTGATGTATGATTTAGGATACAATTTTTGATGTTACGACGTTTACATTGTTTGTTAATGTTATTGGAAAATTAGTTACGATTAGTGTGATTTTTATATGAATATATTGGGGTTCACTTGGTAGAAAATTTTAATCAAATATATTGTATAGTATAATATACACATGTTCTTTTACTTTCTATAATCCCACCCACCCACCTCACTCGATGGTAAATTTCTTGTAGAGATTTGGTAAGTGTAAAATTATTTTGTCTCCTATCTCACGTTTAACAAAGCATGCGTGCATGTCAGACTGTTTTACAGCCCGGCTTTAATACCTACGTTGCATGACCCGATTGGTCTTTCTTTTCTTTTTTCCGTTCATACTAATATAATTAATAATTTCAGGTAGACCAGAAAACCCATGGGTCGGGAGACACTACATTTTATTAACAAAATGTTTGATTACCAAAACCGTGACTAAATAAAAAAAATAACGGTCCAGATCATGAGGACATTTATTGGCACACAAGCTAATATTTCGAACCTATAAGTCTATGCGTGCGACTATTGTTAAATTGCTGCTATTGTTTGAAATTCTGGAAGCACATTAATCCTCAGTGCTCCGGATTTACTCGTTACACAATAAACGTTATGATTTCTTTTTTGTTCTTTTTTTTTTTACTTTCCTTTTGCAAAGCTTTCATCACAGCACTCGGTGGAAATTCACAGTAGACTATAGTATTATGTACGATGTATCTATTCATATATAGTATGTATCATTATTATGTATATAACATGTATAATGTATCGCTTGTACTGTCGTTAACCACACGGGAATGTTGAATGTCGTTTGTGTGCGTGCCCGCGCCAGTGAGGCCACTTGATGACCCGTCTCGGAATTTCAGGGGGAGGCTGCGCGCCGGAAGACGTGTCTTTCACTAGAATCGGGGGGCTGTCGTGGGAGCAGTGGTCGGCGCGCCTGGCGCTGCCGCTGGTGGCCGGGCTGCGCCCCCCGGCCGCGCTCGCAGCCCCCGCCCCGCCCGCGCCCGGGGAGCCCTCCTTCAACTGCCCCGACTGCGGCCGCCTCTACAAGCTCAAGTCCTCGCTGCGCAACCACCAGAAGTGGGAGTGCGGCAAGGAGCCGCAGTTCCAGTGCCCGTACTGCGTGTACCGCGCCAAGCAGAAGATGCACATCGCGCGCCACATGGAGCGCATGCACCGCGAGGTGCAGATGAAGCCCGAGCACTATCTCAAGCAGGACAATGTCGACGCCTGCACATAGCGCGCGTAGTGCCCGCACTCCGAATTAGTCGCTATCGAATACTCCATATTGTTAGGATGTGTATCCCTACGCGTTAGATCCTACATATCAATACGTTTTTGAAGTTTTTATTGGCAAATTTTATTAGGACACTGATATATACATTATATAGTAAGTTTTTATATACACGTTTGAGTATTTTAGAATCGTGGAGAAAATATAATCAGTTTTTGAAAATCAACAAAATTAATGACGATCCCCAATTTATATCCGATTGTGATAATTGTGATGAAATCTCTTTTGTGATAGTGGCACCAGACTGTCACGTTAGATGTAATCGCCTACTAGAGGTCACAAGTAGTGCCTTCATATGTTACCTACTCGACTGTATTGTTAGTTGACATCCAAAAGTGATGACAGATCATGATAGATGCTCTGCAGCAAAAAAGTACAGAGGGAACTCCGGCTAGAACGAAATAAAAACTTAAAAATATTGCTCAAAACCATTTATTCTCACCAATATATTTGCTCTGAAGAATGAACCTTAATTTTGACAAGTGACTTTGTCAACATATGTAAATTCAAAAGACATTTGAATGCAAGAATAATTGAAAATTGATTAAAATAATTGAATTAAATTTTATTCATTATTAGGAACTCCTATATTAATGAAATAATTTTTAAATATTCAGTGTTGCTTGATAGATATTAAGAAGATGTTGTGACCTGATATTTTGCTTCTTTCTCACACATTTATAGAACAATGGCGTCACTATTATATATACACGGTGTTCCCTCTTAATATTTTTTATTGCACCGAGAAGACAGGATATAGAATTATTTATCATGAATTTAATATTGACGAATTACTCGTAGTATTGACACTGGTTACAGTTGATGTTGTAACAGTGTGCGCAACTGTTGCATTTATCCACTATGTTAAGTCGAAAGTGATTTGTATAGTTACGCTTTACTCATTTTTATATATTTTTATGTACAGCATTTATTGTGTAAACTATCATTCCTGGTTTAATAGAAGACTTAGGTGTGACTTGATAGAATTTTGAAGTACAAGTTGTTTGGTTAATGTTGTTACCAATTGCAGTTACTGTTTCCTAAATTTTGCAGTTGTTTCGAATGACAACTGAAGTGTATTCACACGTCAGTGAAAATCTTTTATATATAGCATAGGTTAGTTCAGTGTCCACAGATGCGAAATCATCAAAATGTTTTGGCACATTATGTTTATAATTTTAACTTATACTCTTTGGGTTATGTCTAGTGGACATATAACTAATGATATATGTTGTAGTTTTAATGAAAACGAAGCTATTTTCGCTTAGGTAGCAAGCTCTTCTTTGCCATAATGCATGTTCCATTATATAAATGTAATACTCATTTAAGTTAATTTTTTATTTCAATTATTTTTAGATCTCTTTACGTCTTATGCATTTATTTTATCAATACTTTAAGCTTACAATTTGATCCGTGATTAAGTAGAAGTAATCTGCTCGCTAGTTCCTCGCGAAGATGTCTATGAATACATTGTTTCTAATTATTGGGTTCATCCAAGTAGTGATTAGTTAAGACTCAAATAAATTATATATAGTGCCTTACGTGATTACAGTCGTATATTGAATGAAAATCACGACACTGCCACTGAATTGTGAAACGAACATTGCACAATTTTATAATTTTGAAATGTTAAAATCTTCCAAATAGTATTTAAGTATGTTATACACATTACCATTTAGAAAGTATCATACGATTAGGTCTGGTATTGTATTGTGAGGTGGTACCGCTGTGGCTCTACACGCTGGCACGACTCTGCTGCTATTCTGACCATTGTGTTCGTGGCAGCGCGCCGGGCGACAGTGGCGCCACGTCGTTCGCATTGTACCACATTAGATTTATGATCCGCTCGAGTTACCATCATACAATCAATATGTAAAGTTCACAAAGTACAATCATAACAAGTCTTGTCAATATAAAACTAAGTGCCTTCGAAAAGTTAGTCATTAGGGTTTAAAATGTTTCCGTTAATTAAATGTTTGGTTACATCACACATTGTTATTGCAAAATTTCTAGGTTGTGATTATGACAGACTATTTTTCTGAATGAATTGTTGCAAATTAGCAACAGTTTGGAGGACCAAGCCACGTTGTTTGTGTGTGTATATATGTACACAGACAATCTATGTTGAATACTACTTGTTAGCTGTGATATTGCCATTATAAAAATGAAATATGATACTCAATTTCAAATTGTAGAAATGTATGGGTGTCGAAAGTCAGTTATTTCTGTGACCGCAACAGTATATCCCTTAGAGCAATTTATAATGACCCAAGTGATGTTACGAACAAACCTAGTTATTTTTATATTAGGAATTACTACCTAGAATTATTGTAGTAGATATTGTAGATACTTTGTAATCTGCCAATAACAAGTTACAGTGATTAAATGCATTTGATTGTATTTTTATAACCTTTTTGTATTTTAAATAAAGTTGCTATTCTTGATATGTAATAGTTTCAATATTTTCTTTCTACCTGTAATAAAATGTAAATGACTATTAATATACAATATTTAGTTTACGGATGGGACATACTAGATGAAGTAGAGGTCAGAACGGACACCGCGGATGTGTTAAAAATTGACGCTCTATTTCGTCAGATGTGCCTTATAATATGTGCATGCTAAACAACTAACTGAAATTATATGTATTTACAAGGTGGACCTTTCACTGTGAATTTATATATGATTATATTGTACATCAATGTTTAACATACATCTGGATGGTTCTGCATCACATGGTTGCATGTTACCTGGACATTAGACATAAAATAGACCCTAGATTAATACAAGTAGAATGTTCGAAGCAATTTAATGGGAGACATGGTGCATTATCCTCCGCTTACATGGTAGCACATTTATTTTTCTAAGGTGGCTTGGCTTTACACAATATGGTGATAGCTTAGTGTTTTGCACGTATTTATTTTTATTTGCGTTTTAATTTCAGTTGCACAATTTTACACTCCTTATATATTGGGTTATGGTACTCCGGGTTTGAGCAGCGTTAAGGCCGAGTGGACGCTGTACGAATGTGTCGATTGTGGGAATAAATACAAGCACAAAGGATCCCTCCAAAGACACATAAAGTACGAGTGCAGGAAACAGCCCAGCTTTAAATGTCCCTACTGCGTGTACCGTGCCTACCAGAAACACAATCTGTTGCTACACGAGCGACATCTACATAAAGACCTGCCGGAGAAGGTGGATTTCGTGACGGATTGACCCGCCGCAAATGTAATACAATGTCAGTACATGTTACGAACTAACAACATACTAATCTCTGTGTACTGTAACAATTACTCTCAGGGGGAAATACTAACTCTAAATTTAGGTTGTATATTCTTGGGTGATTGCAGTATATATATTTATTTATAAATTATATACCTACGTAGCTTATATTTACTAAACATTTGATACATTTTCAACTAATATTAGTATCAGTATAGGTACATTCTAAAACGGAATATTTACCGTAATACATATATTTATAATCTCTATATTTTGACATGTTACAAACATCGTGGTAGTTGATTGTAAAACATTTTACAGTTTTACTATTAGTGTCATTTTTATGTTATAAAATATTAATATCACTCTTTCTTGTTTTCTCTCTCTCTCTCTCTCTCTCTCTCTCTCTCTCTCTCTCTCTCTCTCTCTCTCTCTTTCTCCCTCTCGTTATCTCTCTCGCTCTCTCATGCTCTCTCATTTACTGAATGTATCAAATGTTTTATAACAGTTATAAGGGCTTGCGCAATCCAAGAACTTTATATTCATTACGATATGTTTTGTAGTTTTGTCTACTTTATGCAATGTAATATAAAACGTACATTTTGTCCAATAATGTCCCTCGTATGCACAAGCCCTAATAATTCAAACAAGGAAATCTATATGTAGAAGTATTTGACTTTGCTTTAATTATATGTATATTATATGGAAACAGCATGCTATAGGTACTATATAAAGTTATGCACCAAAATGGTTATTGGCGAATGGCACTGATTGTACACGTAACAAATAGCACCAATAACTATTTTATTGTCACCTCAGATAATTAAATCAACAAATTTATAATTGCTACTTATTTCTGTTACAGCCATAACTATTTCAATACAGAGGTAGTGGACATTATACTTAAGCAAGACTACAAAACAAATGTTGGTGAGATTATGAAGTTTATACTACAGCTACCGTGCAAAGCTGTAATTCTCATATTCTCAATAGAAATTGAGACTTCAATCGTGCCTAAATTATTTGCCAAAGAAGAGTAACTCGTTCCTAACTTCAGGGAAGTGTGAATATATATTTTTTATTATTGTTTAAACTACCGTGCCGTAAGAGATGAAGTATTTACAGTATATCTTCGTTAACATTTTATAGGTAACTAAAACTAGACGAATGATATCCGGCTCGAAGGATCAGTTACAAACTACACTATTTAATGTTGTAAAAAATAGTATTATTAATTTTTCAAACAGTTTTCTTTGTTAGTAGTGTAAGCTTAATTTTTATACTGCAAATAGTATATATACACAGCCGTGCGTTTTATTAAACTGTTATAATTTTGATAGTTGTTAAACTATATCAAATAATTTATATATTTTTCAAACGCGAAAACAAATATCTAAGATGAGATCTTGTAATACTTCAGCATTGTGTTACAATCCTATAAATTGGCACAGTGAACTGAAATGGACGAAATAGGTAAACAAGTTGATGTAACTAATTATAGATAGTATTTTC
Organism: Achroia grisella; assembly: GCF_030625045.1. Classification (NCBI taxonomy): domain Eukaryota; kingdom Metazoa; phylum Arthropoda; class Insecta; order Lepidoptera; family Pyralidae; genus Achroia; species Achroia grisella. The sequence continues at coordinate 3,249,370 of NW_026712882.1, read as the reverse complement.
TACGCAACAATTTATATAAACTTTCACAGTTGATATAGTAAATCAGATTTTAAATATTGAAAGATCGTTTATTATATTAACTGTAAAAGTTCAAATAATTAATTAAATACAAGTATCAATAATATACTATAACGGTCTTATTACAAAAAATCTGTTAAAACTCGGACGAAACGTGGTCTAAATGGTCGTGGTTTAAACCATTCCTAAAGTTAATACTTGGAATAAACCTAACATTATTACGAATCCAGATCTAACAGAGGACTACTTAGTACTACAGTTAAATCGTTCATTATGTATTCCATACAGAAATCAGTCACTCATGTCTGTCACCGTACAATTACGTTCCATTTTACCAGAAAACTGAAAAGATCAAAAATAATATTAGTTCAAAGAAAAATGTATAAACTAAAAATAAATTTATTTCTATTTATCTATGTCTTCATTATAACTATTCCATTAATATATAATATTTATTAATGAACTATTAGGCTGAAAATCAGTTTTAAATTACAAGTAGGAGTCCTATACGGAGAAAAGGAACGGCGAGATATTTTTATTGGATCGTTCGAATGGTGACTATTTCAAAGTCAAATGAGTGAAAAAATAACAAATAACGTCTTTTATATATTTTTATTGTCGAACATTTGCTTTAAATATCTTTAGTTAATATATTTTTAATTTAGTTAAAATATTTTTCCAAAAACTACAACTAACAATAGAATTTTTAAAATGGAGTTTGTATTTTTGCATTTAGACCACTGTTAAACTAGGGGCATCGCAGGTCTAACTTTAGACCATAGACGAATCACGATTTAGAGATAAACTTCATTTTGTAATAAGGAATACATTGGTGAATGGTTTATTACTAGTGCTAAACCAGATTTATCTTTTTGTAATAAGGCCGTAAGAGTTTAAGCCGCTAAATCTGCAACTATAAATAATTTATTTTTTATGTGGCAGCTATTAACTAAAATACTATATAATAATAATATAGTATATAAAAATCTCATCCTGAACGTAAATATATAAAATTGCATAATAAGTAATTAGCGACATGTTAAATGTAAGACAAGTGTTTTTATTAATTATCAAGTCCCAGTGAAACCATAGCGATCGACCTGCGGTCCCAGTGGCGGAAAATATGTTTGAACAAGGTGGCAAATGATAGCGATATTCTAAATGCGTCTTGAGGAACTAGTACCCCCAATTGTAATGTGTACAACTTTGAAACTTAATATCAAGTTTTTTAACCAATCAGAGACCAGATAGCTAAACCAATAAAAAAGTCAAATTATAAAATTCTTTATTTGAATAATGTCTAAAATGTACATTTAGTTTATACAGTTTTTTTTGCTCTCTTTCATTGTAGATATTTTTAACTTACTTAGAACGTCATACGTGTAGTGATATAAGGCTGCTAATATACAGGCGGTTATTTGTTTGCTTGGCTGATGTAACTATCGTTCTAATGGGCTCCACTGGACATATATATTTGCTACGCCGCACCTTCTTTTCGAAAGTTAGGCGCATTTGGTACTTTGACAATTCACTGTATATTACCAGCCTAATTAATCGCGATTTGATTAGTCTGTCCACTATTCGCCACTGCGGGAGCGAGTTGAACGCGTTGGTCTGACTGGGCATTGATTCATAATGTACCTACGATACATTGTTATATTTTCTTGTTATTAATGTTTGTTTAGTGCGTGTTCCTTGTTACCAAAGAGTTTTATTATATACCAGAGATTGTGTATACCAATATTGTATTAGGGGCACAGTATTTCTGTTGAATTGTATATTATTTTTGCATTTGTTACTGTTACGTAAGTTACCTTAAAGTTCAAATTATAATTCATGCAATATAGAAACCAAAGAATCTTCCAGTCGATTCTTAGCCATATTTGAGTTTAGTCCTTTATTATATATTAATGTTAAGTAAATTATTATTGTTCTCTAATCATAGCGATCAGTGTGAAGTGGTTACCTGACTCCAAAGAAATGTAAACACCTTTTTATGTGTTGAGTGTTATTATGTAAAGTTTTATCTAAGTGTAGGATAGTTATTTTTATTAAGACAAGTAAACTGAGAGACCCACCAACGACCTAGTTAAGGTGAAATTTTACTATCTATCCACTATTGTCGTAATAATAGTTTTTATATCCAATGCATTGTATTTGAAATAACCAGTGTTGTACCTACATATCAATTTATAAGGCATGGGTGAACTCAAGTTCTACACAATTCTGGCAGCTTTGTTTATATATATGTATAATACTAGACATTACCGACTTTTATGTCTAATAATAATGGTAATCTTACCATCAGGTGAGCCGCAAGTTCGTTTGTCCCTCATGCTATAAAAAATTTACAATTTAATGTGTCTAATATTTTCAAACTCAACTCATTTATACAGAACCATATGTAGGTTTTATTTGTTATGATTATATCTACGAGGTTTTCTGTATCTGTTGTTATTGTCTCAATAACATGGGGGTTTTTAAGAAGGGTCTTTTTTATGGATGATAATGGAATGGTGCACCTGCCTGCGCTAACTGTTTACGCTGGCGGGGCACCAGTGGAGGATTATAACATGAACATGAGGTCAGGTCAGTTAGCCCATCGTGACAAATTTACCAGTAATGTATCACGATGGTTTCCGACGATGGATGGAGATAAAGATATGCGTTGATTACCATTACCACCACTGTGATATTAAAATCTCTATATATATTTTTTTATTATGTTCATTACCAATATAAATTATCTGCCTTATGTACTATTTTAATTATTATTACCAGAAGATAAGTCTTTATTTAGACTTGAGTATACCCATGTTATTTTAAAGTTTTTGTGTGACTTCAAACAAAGGAAAATACATAATATCTTGAAGAAGAAACTAGTAAAATGCTGTAACGTAAGAAATAATTTAATGAATGCCCATATTGTGCCTTATTTATTTATAAGTACTTGCTAGGCTGTTATACTAATATATAAAGTGAGAGGTACAGTCAGAAAGTATCTCAGTATTTGTTATATGTGAACAGTATAATATCACAGTTTCTATAAAATTGTTTCATAGATGTAAGAAGTAACTCGCACACGAAAATAGCTAAAATGTAAGGATTTACCATAAAAGTGTATGGTAAAAAGATATAGCACTTGCATGTATATTATTGCAGCCACAGAATTATCACTGAATTGATTACCTCAATACATATATAATATATACCAGCAGACCTGGCCACACGTTGCTGTGGCTAAGGGTCTTGGATAAAATAATATTGCGCTATAAATTGAGATGTAAGCTATCCTATCTTTCAAGTTCGATCAAATTGCACACAATGTGTCAATCAATTCAGTCATTTACAATCGGTTCAGTAGCTTAGGAGTCCATCGCGGACAAACAACATGACACGTAATTTTTATATATAAAGATCTATTTTGTCATTTTGGTGCTGTAAGTAGGTGATATATGAACGACCTGAAATTAAGATTAATAAACGAGTGATGCGGTATGCTAAGCAAGCTAGAGCCAAGGCCGTCAATATACGTAAAGATAGAGATTACTCAAAAATACAAGTTCGATGTTGTTGATAGACTAGGCTGTCTAAATTGTCAAATTAAAAAAGTTTTAAATATCGAAGGACGAAAATTACGAAATATAACAGTCAAATTGTAAACCCCTTTTTGAAGTCTGTAGAAAATCTATAACACAGTATGGTATCCCAGATAGAGGCATCGTTGACTTGGTAAATCTATCTTACCAGGTAAATGATGTTTACCCTATTTTCAGAGTTTTTGAGTCTCCCATTTTGTAATAAACTGTTACTATATGAGTATTATACAAATTATTCAAGACTGAAAGTCGTCTATTTCCATACTTTATAATTTGTTCGCGGGAACTTAGTCTAGTTACTTGAAATAGGCACAGATTACTTTTTATATGAATGGTATAGCCAGTACTGTGGTAATATACATGTAAGATACACGTCTACACAATTATATATGAAAGGAGCAACATCTCGCTCGAAAATAATAGTTATTTCATAATTAACTTTAAGGCAAAAAATATGTTATTTTTTATGTGCCTACGTCACACTCAGGCCAGATTAATAATATATAAACACTTCATTTTATTTACCAATGAATCAATTCATAATATTTTATGCTAAAACTAAAAAATAATGAACATTAAATACTCAATTATTTATCAAGTTATAGCCATTATTATATAAAAAAATGTTAATTCCAAACATGTTAAAATTTAATTATACCAATCTATAACTTCACTATGTTAACTCAATTTTATAATACAAAATATATTTTTAATCTACTCCTAGAAAAAGGTTCTACATAATTATAGCTTACAGTACATGCCGTCGCAATTGATCAAATTATTCATTTTTATTTCTGCTGTACCTACTACAAATAAACATTTGTCTTTGGTATCCACGACGCCATCTTGAATTTACTTTTTTATTAATAGAATAGTATTATTACTATTACATAATCTGTGCTATACTGCACACTGGCACGTAACATGTTGGAAAAAGTTACCAAAAATAATTTTATTTTTAAATAATAATGATAAATATTGCCTAGTGTACCTATTTTGATATTATATTTAGATTAAAATTAATAATTAATATTTTATATTGTTAACACTACACACATATGTGTTATACCTATATATTAAAAAAACAAATAGCACAAAATATTTCCATAAGTCTAAAGGTTATATTGCATTGAAGAGTTACAATGTAAATTATATTTTAATATTGTTATATACACCCATGCTGTTCTAATAAACCAGTGTTAAAAATGTTTATAGGTACGTAAGCTTTTTCTTGCCATGTTCAACAGTGTTATTCTCTAAACATATCTCTAAAAATGTAATGTAATTATAAAAAAATATTTTTGATGCAAAGCATGAATCAACACTGTTAAATTAATATATTCGGCATTAGTAGTGTTAAGAAAACATAAAAAAAATTGTTACCAATATATCATGCTAAAATTATAATATAAATGTGATACTGGCTTACACCATATTATGGGCACGACCTGCCCTCTATTCGTGCCACACCTGGGTCTTTTCTTAAAGCGCACACTACCCAGACTTATAAAAAAAAAAATTAAATTAGGGCCGAGAATACCCAGAATTATTTTAAAAAAAAATTGTTTTTTATTTTAGAGATAAGTTTAAAGCAAAACACTGCAAAATATTCACCAACTACTATAGAATTATATTATACAAAAGCGATCGATACAATACAGTGAGAATGGCACAAAATATTATTATGTTTGGTGTATTTTTTTATTTTTCAGTGATATGCAGTGTGTTTGGTTTGTTCTTTTTAAATTGGATTATGCATGTGAATAAATGTTCTCAATTAAATCTGGTTTGTTTCTAAATAAGTATCCTGTTCATTCCATAAAAAATATATATACGAGGGTAGTTATTAATAAGTATACCACGCCATAATGCGGGTAGATTACTCATGAACCTTTCTGACACACAGAAGCAAAGTGGATATTTAAACACTCCACAGTTTATATATATATTTTATTATTTCATAATTTTTTACTTGCTTCTTGGACAAATAAAGACTATAATTTATAGGCTTGGTATACCGTTTATGACTAGCCTGTAATATTTAAATTGTATTTAGACTTACATGAATCAAATTAAGCACTAATAATTATATTTCAATAGCTAAGTGGAAAGTAAATGACAGGCAGATAATGCGGTCATTACAATCCTCAGTTTTCAGACGTGTCTCTCATTGTTGCAGGTGAAGTGGATTTCTTTAAAACAATGATGCAAAACATGTTGCCCGTTGTGCCAATGAAGACAAAAAACTACTGGTCCCGATATGACATGTCTTACGAATGTGAGAAATGCAAACGGAAGTACAGACATAAGAGTACATACAGACGGCACATCACGTACGAGTGCGGCAAAGAGCCCATGTTTCGGTGTCCCTTCCTCGACTGCACCTACAAAGCTTACCAAAAAACCCACACCGATGCACATATCAAGACGAAACACAAAATTATGTCGTTAGAATACAAACGATGATGTATGACAGTAAGAGATTATTATTAAAATTGTGATATTAAAATGTTAATTAATTGTAAATTTATTTATACTAGTTTTATTTTAATCCCCTTGACTAAAAGAGGGGTATAAGTTAGACGTGTCTGTGGCATAGCTCCTAAATGAAGAGACCAATCATAAGTCGTAACTACAATTTATTAATATTTTTAGAAACCTCCAAGTATTACTAAAATATTTAATTTCATAATTATGATACAATATCTATGATTTTCTCTTGGAAAAAAATACCACACTGATTAAGTGATCAACTATACAAATTTTAATTCGAGATTTCCTACTCCACTTGTGTAGTAGATCTTAAGATTGAAAAAAGAGTAAATGTATATTCTTTCTTCGTATATGGAATGAGTGCCACTGTAACATAAATATTCACAATCGCGAAATATCGTTTTCTATAGCATACCCGCTCCACTTCCTAAATAGACATTTACTTATGAATTAAAATATTTTATAATGTAATGAATAATGTATGCCCGTTTAGGAAGGAAAATGTTTAAAGTACATACAATAGCAGCATTTATGAAATTAAATTTACACCCCAAATGCAAACAATTACCAAAGTTATTTTAAAATTACCGCCAAAACCACATTCTTTTACCATAGAGACTTCCTCTCTCCAAATCCTGCTAAGTAAATAATCACCACAAGTTAATGACATTCAATGTTCCAATTATATAAATAAAATATTTTTGCGATTAATAATAATTCACACTTGGGAAAACAAAACAATCACACAATTAAGCAAAATTTTAATCACTATTATTATTTTCACATTCTCGTCATTTTTATCCTAGTTTTGCAAATGTCTGAATGAAGTGTCATTTTGTCAAAGTCAATTAATTGTCAAAACCGCAAATGAAAATGACTTGAGAATCTAGAATTTCACGAATGTTTTGATCGCATAAAATATTATGAATTAATAATTTAATATTAAAATGATATCATTTATTCTTAGTTTATGAATATAATAAGTATAGATATAAAATCGAAATGAATCGTTTAATCAGCATAAGTAGAGGCCATATTAACACTTTAAAAAATAACCTTACTGGTTCAATATTGGCACCAAATAAAAGTTTACGAGATGTAGTTATAATTCGTGGATTACACGACCAAAAGAGAAATGCTCGATCTACTCTCAACTACGTTGTTGCCATCGGGGTTATGACTGTAGGTCTGAGCTACGCAGCAGTTCCATTGTATAGGATATTTTGTCAGGTTAGTATATCCATTACTCCCATAACTGATGTAATAACGGGGGGCTAAAATGAGAGTAGTCTAGTCATGTTGCCCTTTGAGAGGTGGTCCAAACTTGTGACATATTGGGTACCAATATAATCTTTGCTATTATGACATGACATAATCAATCTCAGGATAGATCTTTAGAGACGTGAGAGGGAGGCCTTTTATCAGCAGTGTGACACAAATAGGGATATAAAACAGTTTTCAATGAAGTAAAAAATTTAATTTGTGTATTGTATCAATATATTTTTACTATACTCTGTATTTTTGGAGTTAAGTTTACTATCTTTTAATCTATGATCAAATTTATATAGTCACTTATAGTTATTTAGTCCCTTTGTAGAGTTGTAGCCCTTGCCCATTCATAAAATAAACTTACCAGTTCTTCTCAACTGAAGTAGCTAGTCAAAGTGAATGATAGTGATAAAAAACAAGATATACATGAGAGACCAGAAGACCTATGTTAAGAAATAATTTTGAGTAATAGTAGGTGATTATTATCACTACACTGCAAATGTTCTTAAAATAAATACTTCTTACATTGTAGGCATACAGCTATGGCGGTACAACTGGGCACGTCCAGGCAGATGATGCAATCAGTAATATGACTGCCATGAAGAACAGACCGCTGAAGATCAAATTCAATGCAGATGTAGCTTCCTCTATGCAATGGAATTTTAAGCCGCAGCAAGGTGATATTACTGTGAGTATCATTTCTATAATAACTGTTAGGTGTATACAACCTCCTCATCGATTATGATTTAATAATAGTTTAGTTGTCATATACAGATTAACTTTGTTGTAAAAAAATATTAAAAAGCAATACAATTCTGCAAACATACATATTATTTATTAGTTAACATATCTCACATATGATCTCAACACAAAAGAAACCCACCACAGCACCAACCTTTTGCACTAATGCAAACTTATTTACACTAATATTATAGAGAAGGGGGAAAGGATTGTTAGTAATGAGAACTAGTGGGTCTTTTGCTAACTATATCATTTCAACCTCAATGTGGTTTTCCCTGGAAACAATTTAACAATTTCCGGGTGAATTTGCTAAGATGAGCAAAGCCTAATAAAAGCATTATATATTAGCAAGAGAAGAATGGTTAAGAAATATTTTATTTGTTTTGGATTAAATAATAAATACTTGATCAATTACAAAATCAAAATTGTTCTACACACTTAAAAAATTATTCTACATGCTCTGTTAGATGTTTGTTACTCTTTCATGCAAAATTACTGAATAGATTTTGATGAAACTTTATAATAATATAATTTATACCTCAGAATAACACATAGGATATAAATTTCGTGCAGATGAAACTGCTGGCAAACCTAATAAATATATTAAAATTTAGTAATGTTATTTATAATAAGCTTTTATATATTTATAATAAGCTTTTATACTTCAAGTTCATTACTTGAAGTATAAAAGCTTATTATAAAGTCTTTACTGTTTATTGCAGGTGGTGCCAGGTGAGACAGCCCTAGCTTTCTATACCGCTCGCAACCCTACAGACAAGCCAGTGACAGGCATCAGCACATACAATGTGATACCATTCGAAGCCGGGCAGTACTTCAACAAAATACAGTGCTTTTGTTTTGAGGAGCAGCAATTAAACCCACATGAACAGGTATATTTCTAACTTTAATTATTTTCTAAGCACTGATAATTTTGTCAATTAGAAAATGCTTGTAATAACGTTTTTCAATACACAATATACACGGCAAACACTCAGAGCAATACAACAATCTTAGTGATGGCATGATAATAATAATTCATATACTTTCTCCTTTCGTTTTTAATCAATTCACAGAGTGTGATGTTAAGAAAAGCATTATGGCAATTTCCTCTAGCGCTGTTGGTGTTGACTGTATCAGTCGCAATATGATTCTTCCTATCCTCGATCAGATCCTATCAATTATTTGCCATATCCTTAATCACTCCGTAATAACTAGTGTTTATCCTAAAATCTGGAAAGAAGCGCAAATAATCCCTCTTCCAAAAAAGGCCAATCCCGCATCTCATTCTGATTTCCGTCCCATCTGTATTCTACCTTTCCTTTCCAAAGTCCTTGAACGTTTGATTCACAACCAATTCACCTCGTTCCTTAACGAAAACAACCTAATAAATCCTCTTCAGTCTGGTTTCCGACCTGGTCACAGTACAACAACTGCTCTCGTTAAAATCACTGACGATATCAGACTAGGTATGGAAAAAAGTCAGTTAACTATCCTTACACTCCTTGACTTTAGTAACGCCTTTAATACCGTAGATTTTGATATCCTCGAGGAATTGCTACGCTCTCTTAACATATCTCCACCTGTAGTTGAATGGTTTCACAATTATTTGTCTGGGCGTCGGCAGCAAATCCGCATTGATGATACATTTTCATCATGGTGTGATACGTTTGCCGGTGTTCCACAAGGTGGCGTTTTATCTCCCTTACTTTTCACAGTTTTTATAAACTCAATTTCTAACTTACTAACTTCTTCCTACCATCTATATGCAGACGACTTACAAATTTATTATCAGGCTCCACTAGAAAACTTCAATGACGCTATTTCCGTAGTTAATAGTGATTTGACATACATTACAAACTGGAGTAAAGCTTTTGGATTAACAATTAATGCTACAAAAACTCAAGTCATTATAGTAGGCAGCTCCAGAATTAACAGGATCGACTGGTCGACTATCGCTGAAATTAAAGTGAATGACGAAGTAATTCCCTTCAGTACTTCTGTCAAAAACCTGGGCATTCATATTGACAGCTTTTTTAATTGGAGACCGCAAATTCAAGCAGTTAGCAGGAAAATATTTGCAGCGTTGGGGTCATTACGGAGGTTGCGCAATTTCCTGCCCATTGCTACCAAAATTACGCTATCTCAATCTCTTCTTCATCCCATACTTGATTACGCCGATACATGTTACTCTAATCTTACAGAAGACCAACTTAATAAGCTTGAGCGACTTCAAAATACTCTTATAAGATTTATTTTCGGTCTTCGAAAATTTGATCATGTTTCCGAGTTTCGCACTAAACTCAAGTGGCTTCCTATTCGCTTTCGCCGGAATACTCACATTCTTTCCCTTCTCCATAATATCCTTTATAACCCTTCAACTCCTAACTATCTGAAGGAGCGGTTTGTTTTCCTTCATAGCTCTAATAACGCCAATCTTAGGTCATCGGAGAATCTCCAGTTAAAGACACCAGTACATCATACTGCTTTTTACGACATGTCCTTCACGGTACTTGCTGTCCGACTATGGAACGATCTGCCACTTCCCATACGTAAATTGACATCACTGCCTACTTTTAAATCGAGCGTTAAAAAATATTATTCACAAAACTTATCTGCATAGTAACGTCGCTATTGTATAGATATTATTTAATTTATTTATATGTATATATGTATGTATATATATGTGTGTATGTATATTTTATACATAATGATTATTATGTAGTCATATGTATGTGTATATGATATGTAAATTGTACATCCAACAACGAATTGTTATACCTCGACCAGACACAGTCTAATCACTCCTCTCCATCCTAAGGTTGCCTGGAAGAAATCGCTATTTAGCGATAAGGCCGCCGATTGTTACCTCTATATTATAATTATTTTGTTATTATTTTCATATTTAATGTACATATTAATTTATGTAATTACTCTTTCTGTGAGAGGAACAATAAAGTGTTTTTCATTCTTTCATTCATTCATTCATACTTTATTGCTGAACAAAGGCTGTTGTACAACTGTGGATGTATTACGGGCTGAGATGATGATGATGATGATGATGATGATGATACTTTATTGCACTTGTAACACTAAAAAATATAGATGTAAACAAAATTGTAAGACTGAGGAGATTGTTCATAAGATAATACAATTAACACAGTGCCATTCAGATAAAGCTAAGCAGAGTTTGTACCTTACTAGACAACTGATATAAATACTTTTTTTGTCAATAAATATTTAATACATATAGAAAACACCCAGACCGACAAAAACAATTATACTTATGAATACCAATATTTCTACAATACAAAGAATCGAACCCGAGAACATCGGAAGAAATGCGATGTGCTAAACCGCTAAACACTGAAACCGTGAACTTAAACATCATTTTGTTACTTTCAGGTGGACATGCCAGTATTTTTCTATATAGATCCAGAGTTTACAGAAGACCCCAAGATGGAATATGTGGATGAAATAGTGCTCTCGTATACATTCTTTGAGGCTAAGCAGGGTATGAAATTACCTGTGCCCAGCTATGTTAAACAGTGAAATTATTGTTATAGCATTTATGTAGTTTTTTTTATTAGAAAAATGATATTTCAGTGAACTAAACACTATGCAGAATAGTCGATTAATGTCTCAAAATAAAGGTAACTTGACAGCTTGACAACATTGTGTACATCAGTTTATATATATCTTGTTTGTGGACATGAATTAAAAATAGTTTTTTATTACTCCTGTAATTCTGTAATTGTGTTGAATTTTTATCAACTGTTAACTTATTTTAGAATAAACATGTTATTTTTTATAATTTATTATTCATTTGCTTTACCTTTTACTTAATATTACCTGTGGTATTATCGTATTTAAAGACAACTGAATGTGCGCAAAAAACTATCTTGCTTTAAGCAGACAGTAATTAATATACTTCTAAGTATTTAATTGTTATGTTAATAAATAAAAAAATTGTCGAATGAAAAAAATAACGAGTGCTGTAATGGTTGAAATTATTGGTGTTTGGTACGAGGCATTAGAACACCATCATAATTTTAAAAGAATTGAAGAACACTGGAGAGTAATTACTTTAATAAAAGATTGATGAGTTTGCATAAGGTTTATTGTTGGGATGTTAAGCGTGGTGGAGAGTAGTTACTTAAATAAAAAACTGATGATATTGTATCAGGTATATTGTTGGGATGTTAAGCGTGGTGGAGAGTAGCTACTTAAATAAAAGACTGATGATATTGTATCAGGTATATTGTTGGGATGTTAAGCGTGGTGGAGAGTAGCTACTTAAATAAAAGACTGATGATATTGTATCAGGTATATTGTTGGGATGTTAAGCGTGGTGGAGAGTAGCTACTTAAATAAAAGACTGATGATATTGTATCAGGTATATTGTTGGGATGTTAAGCGTGGTGGAGAGTAGCTACTTAAATAAAAGACTGATGATATTGTATCAGGTATATTGTTGGGATGTTAAGCGTGGTGGAGAGTAGCTACTTAAATAAAAAACTGATGATATTGTATCAGGTATATTGTTGGGATGTAAAGCGTGGTGGAGACTACTTAAATAAAAGACTGATGATATTGTATCAGGTATATTGTTGGGATGTAAAGCGTGGTGGAGAGTAGCTACTTAAATAAAAGACTGATGGTATTATATCAGGTATATTGTTGGGATGTTAAGCGTGGAGGAGAGTAGCTACTTAAAAAGCAAGACTAATGATATTGTATCAGCTATATTGTTGGGATGTCAGCTTGATAGAGAGTAGCTACTTAAATAAAAGACTGATGAAATCGTATCAGGTTTATTGTTGATATGTCGGGCTAGCGGCGAGTAGAAGTCCAAAATCTAGGCCTTGATGGCGGCGGTGACGGGGTACCCCCTGCGCAGCCCCATGCACTGGTCGCGGTCTATGAAGAGCGCGGCGGCCTTGGCGCGGAGGTCGGCCTCGAGCGCGGCGCGCGCGCCCACCAGCGCCTGGTGCGTGGCCTCCGCCGCCGCCGCCCGCGCCCGCAGCCGCTCCATCGTGTCCTGCAGCTCGCACACCTCCCTCACCAGCCTGCCAGTGTACCACGCCTCGTATTAGGGGGGCAGCGGATTGCTAGTAATGTGGAGTCGTGTACGATGTCAGGTTGTCCACGCGGTTCCCCCTGGAAACCATCGTGATAAATTCCTGATGAATTTATCATGATGGGCTAACTGAGCTGACCTCATATTCATCTTATCATACCCCATTGGTGCCCCGCTAGTGTAAACCGTTAGCGCAGGCGAGGGCACCATTCCATTATCATCTTAAAAAAAACCCCTCATATTATTTCGTATCCCTTCGAAAAATCTTCTAATGCTACGTTTACATTCAGCCGCTTCCCCTACCACTCGCGCTGGCGGAAATATTGGCGGGCGACAACCCTATCGCTTAGGGCTGAATGTAAAAACACGCTGCCACTCGCGCTGCCAGTCCTTTGACTCGCGCACGAAAAACCGACAATCAAGGGAGCGCCGGGCAGCGCGAGTGGCAGCGCCAATGGCATGGGAAGTGTTTCCACTCGTGTTTACACTCTCGCACTGCTCACTTCCCTGCCCACTCGGGCTGAGTGTAAATTAGGCACAAACACCGTGTACAAGTTTGTGGCAATCCGTACAAGCGTGACGGCCTCGGTGGTTTAGAACACCGCTTTACGATGTTCGCAGGTTCGATTCCTCGTACGATAGTAACATATATGTATATTCATGAGTATGATTGTTTGTATCAGTCTGGGTGTTTTCTATGTATATTATGTACCAGCAAGGTGTGACCGCCAGGGTAGCATTATAGCTAACAGAGTCAAAGTATAACAGAACAGTTGATAGCAAATACCTGTTGTGGGCATCGTCGCGGCACTTCTCCAGATGGGGGCGGTTGGTCCTGGCCTGCAGCCGCGTATGCGCCACTTTCATTGGCTGCAGTTTGTCTTCTATCGCCTTGTTCAGCAGCTCCAGAGTCTTCTCCACGTCGAAGATCTCTTGTTGGGTCTAGAATTGTTCCTTATTCATTACTTATATTTTTCCCTCTAAACCAGTCTCCCAAAGTGGGGCCCATACCTCAATCTCAATTTGAAAATAGACTCTAATAAAATTATATGGAATGTAAACAATTTTTCATTACATGTTTTCATAATTTACTTACTGTTTCATAATTTAAGTAACAATCAATTTTTTTATGTTACTTCTAAATTTTATATGTTACAATGGGGGGGGGGACAT